>NC_074681.1:23797212-24119712 GCF_029448725.1 Salvelinus fontinalis | reverse complement strand
CAGATAATAGCTCAACACAATTAATGAGAGCAATAGAGGCTCAGTATAAACCACCTACTATAGAAGCCAGGCGTTGTGGTTCTGTAACGGGGATGTTTATGTTGGGTGGTTTCCATCCTCAGTGGGTCGTGCCAGATAGATCTGCGATCCGATAGATCCCCCACAGGCTGCATGTTTGTTGTTCTGCTTTGTTTTAAATCCAGATGCGTGTACTCTCGCTCTGCCTCCTTTCCTCTCTTCTCCCTTCCTTCTCTCTCCACCCCTCCTCTCTCCTCCTTTCCTCTCTTCTCCCTTCCTTCTCTCTCATCCTTTCTGCTCTTCTCCCTTCCTTCTCTCTCCACCCCTCCTCTCTCCTCCTTTCCTCTCTTCTCCCTTCCTTCTCTCTCTACCCCCTCTCTCCTCCTTTCCTCTCTTCTCCCTTCCTTCTCTCTCTACCCCCCCTCTCTCCTCCTTTCCTCTCTTCTCCCTTCCTTCTCTCTCCACCCCCTCTCTCCTCCTTTCCTCTCTTCTCCCTTCCTTCTCTCTCCACCCCTCCTCTCTCCTCCTTTCCGCTCTTCTCCCTTCCTTCTCTCTCTACCCCCTCTCTCCTCATTTCCTCTCTTCTCCCTTCCTTCTCTCTCTACCCCTCTCCCTCTACCCCCTCTCTCTCCTCATTTCCTCTCTTCTCCCTCCTTTCCTCTCTTTATATCTTCCTATGTCACAGTGCTGTGAGGGACTCGAGTGGCCGCTCTGATGTGCGTGATGCCATGGACGCCATTAAGGCCTACAAGAACATCACAGATGCAGTCAACGCTGCAGAGAAGGCAGCCAAGGAGGCCAAGGATGCAGCTGACAAGGCCCTAAAGGTCAGTTCACAGTCCAGCCACTAGACCCTTATCACAGAGATAATGAATCCTCAGCACCTCAACTTTTAGCTGATGTGGCTTTGGTTTACCTTCTGTTTTAACAATATTCTTAAACTTCTGTTATTATTTTGCAATATAGGATGTGAAGAAAGAGGACCTGACAAAGAGAGCTAAGAATCTGAAAGACAGCGGGAACGACCTACTGAGGGAAGCAGGGGATGCAGAACAAGATCTCAAAGGTATGTTGCTATAAGTTGTAATAGAGTTTTTAGAGTTGGCAGGGAGCCAACCAAATATATGTGGCTTAAACTACTTCGAACTAAACTCTGCTTTGACTCCACAGAGGCCTCTGATCACCTCACAGCCCAGAAGAAACACCTGAAGGACGCAGAGAAGAAGAAGAAAGCATTGGAGAAGGACCTCATGGACGCTCAGGCAGAGCTGAACAACATCATGAGAGGTAAACCGGCTCAGATAGTAGGAGGAAGTCTGATAGATCAGCTCAAATTATAGAGAATTACTGATCAATGGAGGAATACACCCCTCTCCTCCTTCCCTCATTCCCTCTCTTCTCTCCTCCCGACAGATGACATAGGAGACATGTTGGACGAGGCGAAGAGCAAGGCAGCGTCAGCCAATGATACGGCTAGCACCACCATGGAAAGACTGAATGCCATCAGAGAGGAAGTGGATAAGATCAACGTCATGCCCTCCGACTCCAACCTCAGCAGCGTCATGGATGATGTGAACAAGTCAGGTGAGGGATCACTCCACTAACATACGTCTGCATAGGATGGAGGGAATATACACCCGTAGACAGGGCTTCCTTGTAAAAAGAGATGTATATCCTGTATCAATGGGACTCACCTGGAAAATAAAGGTTGAATTAATACTACTTGTCTTATTTGCTGATATTACCATGCATGTACAGTACTGTATGTACAGCGATGTTTGTCCACTCTTTGCCTGTTTTGTGTGTTTTGTACAGGTGTAAAATGGTTAAAAGGTCTAACTACACTCTCTCTCTTTCTCTCTCCCTGTCTCTCTCTCTATATATATCTCCCTCTCCCCCTTCCATCTCTCCCCATCCACAGTGAAGAATCTGTTGAACACAATCCCGTCTCTGCAGGATAAGATCTCAGAGGTGGAAGAGCTCAGCTCTCAGCTGTCCCCCGTCACCAACATCTCAGAGAACATCAAGAGGATCAAGGAGCTGATTGAGCAGTCTAGAGACGCAGCCAACAGGGTAAGAATGGAACACACACACACCCACACCCACACACACCCTGGGTCCACACCCCACCAGATATTGCCCATTGTGTATTACCTATTCCCCTTCCACTGGCCATACAGTATACCAGGGGTGTCAAACTCATTCCACGGAGGGCCTTGTGTATGCAGGTTTTTGGTCTTTCCTTTCAATAAAGCCCTAGACAACCAGGTGTGGGGAGTTCCTAACTAATTAGTGATGTTAATTCATCAATCAAGTATAAGGGAGGAGCGAAAACCCGCAGACACTCGGCCCCCCGTGGAATGAGTTTGACACCTGTGCAGTATACAGTTGAAAGGATTGCAGGTCTAGGTCTTGACAGAGCCCTTTGGTGAATATGTACCATCATTTGTTGGACAGTTGTTATTCCCATAAAGGAAAAAAATGATTTAACTTTACACTGCTGATCCCTTTAACCAAGTACAACCTCTCTCCTCATCTCCTCCCCCTGTCTCTCCAGATTGTGGTCCCTATGAAATTCAGTGGTGAGGGCCATGTGGAGATGCGTCCCCCCAGGGACATGGAGGACCTGAAGGCGTACACTGCCCTGTCCCTGTCCTTGCAGAGACCAGTGAACCCCGACATCGGCAGAGGGGATGGAACACGCAGACGCAGACAGGACAGCACCACCACAGACAAGGGAGACATGTTCGTACTGTACCTCGGCAATAAAGACGTGAGTGGACTGGACAGCACTTGGGTTGCAAAGGGAGGGTATATTATCTAAAACTTTCAAAGTTTACAAGTAAACCACCAGAATGTTGGTATCTTTCAAGGATTTTATGTAATCTATCACAAGACATCTGGTGGTCCTTTTGGGTATTTCAGATTATCACAGGTGTCTGTAATTATCTCTGGCCCTCTGTGTGGGATTATCATATGAAAATATACAAAATAATAATTTAAAATCATTTTAAAATAGAATTACAATGCTGTAAAATATTATCCTAAATATAAACCATTAACTTAGTGAATACCATTGGTGTTTAATATGAGTGTTTCAGCATGAAATATTATATATATATATATTTTTAAACTTTGATTTATTTGACTATGTCAATATGTATTTGAAGTCAATGTTTGGTCCTCAAACTGGTGGCAGTTGTGAAAAAATAAATAGTTGGAATAGTTTTTTCATTCATTCTGCTATTTTCTCTTGGACCATATGGTCCATCTAATAGAAACTCATTGACAGTGTGGACACATGCCTTTTTTCAAGGTTGTTCAAGTATATATTATACCAAAGTTACGATAGATTGCCATAGATTTTCAGTTAATTACCAGAATTACTGAAGGTTCTGGTAACTTTGGTAAATTACCAGCAGCTTTGTTGCCCTAGACAAGACACAACCTGGCCCTTGTAGTCCCTTGTTCTCCTAGTGAAAAAAACTGGATGGTATAGATTTGGCAATTTGCTTTATGGTCATAAAACTCTCTCTGGCACATCAGTCGCCATCCTCCTAATATATTTGAGTCATTTAGCAGACACTCTTCTCATTCTTTTTCATACTGCTCCCGCGTGGGAACCCTGGTGTTGCACCGTGCTCTACCGACTGAGCCACACTGGATCCTGTTATATAGGATCATTTGTATACTTCTCTATTGAAATAATGGCACCGTATACATTTGACAGTTTGCTTGTTGTTGGAAATGCTCCCACTGACGGTCCTCACCTCTCTTTTCCACAGTCATCTAAAGACTACATCGGCATGGCCCTGAGGAAGAATGTGCTGTTCTGTGTGTACAAGCTGAGCGGAGAAGAGTATGAGATCAAGACAGACTACATCACTAGGTCTCCCTCTGAGCCTGCATTCTTTGACAAGGTGGACCTACACAGGTAAAACCATACCTTTGTCCGTCTCAAGTCTTAGGAATTGGAAATGTTATTTGAGTCAGTAACTCTGCTCTAACGTTGACCTTTTTTACAATCTCTTAGAATTTACCAAGACGCACAGGTGATCCTCACCAAACTGTTCACATCTAATGACCCAGACCCTCCTCAGACCAGCAGTAAGCAGGGAGAGCTGACCAGGAACCTTCTAAACCTGAACCATAGTGACGTGGTCTTCTATGTCGGGGGCTATCCCTCCAACTTCACTGTAAGCACCCCAAAACATTGACTGGAAATTAACATTTCAGTTCCTAGGTGACATTACTATTCCTGATTATTGAAACATTCTCAGTCTTATTATACCTGAATATGCTTTGCTTCTATAGCCTCCAGCCTCCCTCAACTACCCAAACTATAAAGGATGCATCGAGCTGTCCAGCTTCAACGACAGATTCATCAGTCTGTACAACTTTAAGAAGGCTGTCAAGATCAACCTGGAGACTCCATGCAAGAGGTTGGTTTAGAGCTACTGAAAGCCTAATGAGTTATTGACGGGAGATAATGCTTCTGGATCAGAGGACAACAAAGACTTAAGGTCCCATACTCAAAATGCCTTAGAGTCCTTGTTATACAGTCAATCTAACCTGTCAGTCACTTGACTGCTCAGCGTCTTAAGTGGTTAGACTCTTTACACTGGACGTGTACCCTTTTCACAGTGTGACATGCTCCTATTCATTTCAATGAAACCTGGGCTGTAGCAGCACGGCTCCGTGAGAGGCTGGCACTGCTCAGCGTAAAATTAGGCTGCAGTTCTATTTTCGCGCCTGAGAACACTTGATGAAGTGGCTCGTGCTCTGCTCGCGCACATCCAGTGTAGCATCTAAAAACGTATAGTTTTCCTCACACCCCAGGTAGTTATGAGTGTTTACATCTTCTAACCTTAACCCTATTCTGATTGAATCCCCCTGTGCCCAGGTATATGCAGCCAGTGGTGTTTGACTACTTCGAGGGGACTGGCTATGCCAAGGTGTCCACCCAAGGTGTCATGGCGTCCACCCTCCTCCTGACCCAGACCATCTCCACTCGCTCAGAGAATGGGCTTCTCCTCTACATTGGAAATGAGGTAGGCTACTTATTCTTTCTACCGGGAAACATTTGGTGTGGTAAAGTTGATGACACTTGAATAGCTGTTGATATTCTGTACTGTTGTCAGTCTGTCCACTGGCTGTGTTTAACATTGCTTGTTTTCTTCTTTTCGTAGTACAATTACTACAGTGTGACGTTTGAGAGAGGCTACGTTGTCATCCACAGTAACCTGCTCAGAGAACCAGCACGAAGCACCACCAAAGTCTTCCCGGTGGTGAGGCAGTTGGCGCTAGATGGGTGGAATAATTTGTCTGTTTGATCTTATTGATATTTGGTTAATTGTAGAATTTGCATTGTTTTGCTTAAATGGTTCCCCCTGATTTTTCCTTCTCTTTAGGATGCAGATTCGGCAGAAGTGTTGATCATCATGGAGTCTAAAGGAAGCCAAGAGATGAAGATCCGTGTAGCAGGAAATGAGGTGGTCAAGACTAATGTCCAGTACACCCCTGGAGACTACACAGACTACTACATCGGTGGCCTACCACAAGCCCTGAGAGAAAGGTGAGTGCTTTTCATCCACTTACTAGGAACATTATTATTATGTTTGGCCCATGTTTGGTATTCCATTTTGATGATCAAACTCTGCCCATGTTACATGGATGTTGAGTAAGTTTTAAATCGTTATTGGTAGTACACGGTTTCCCTAACCCTACACCATACCAGAGGAGTCTAAATAAAATGGTGTTTTGTGTGTTCTCGCTCACAGACACCACATCACCGCCCAGCCACTGAAGGGCTGCATGAAGAACGTCAAGCTCAACAGCAAGTACCCCACCTTCCAGGAAAAAGTGGGCATCAGCCGGGGCTGTCCCAAGGACTTCCTGGTAAGTCTTCACCTTTCACTAAAGTTTTCAAAGGTGGTCAACACAGTAAGTCAGTGTTTCGGGTCAATTTGAATTGAAGGTAGCTAATTCAGGAAGTCATTTGTCTGTCATTTGTCTGATTTGAATTTAAACTTCAAAAATGTTAAAACCTTTGAAATAAATAGATTTTACTTTTAAGTTTATTGATAAGTCATTGAAAATCGACTGCCTTTTTTCAATTATTGAATTGTCACATAAAATCAATATCATGGAATTATATTTTAATTCATATTTACTTACTGGAAACTGTAACTGATACTGTCAGGAAGCCATTTCTGTGTGCCAGTACCGTGCATTTTGATGCTACCAAGATGCTGTAACTGACTCCAGTCCACTGTTAGTAACAGCATGATAATGTCTCTGTGTTCCAGGCATCTCGTAAAGCAGAGTTCAACGTGGGCAGTTCTCTGTCAGCTACTCTTGAAGGCTTCAGCCTGGCCAATGATACCACAGTCTCACTGGGATTCAAGAGCTCTGAGAAAGAGGGTCTTCTACTGCAGAACACCGAGTCGGTTAGTAGACAACAACACCTCTTTTTCTCTGTCTCTCCCTTTATCTCCCTCCCTCTTCCTTGCTTTAACAGTTTAGCTTTAGGATACAGCAAATGTAAGTGGACTGACTTTGAAATAATCGTTATCCCCACCTGGTCTCCGACAGAGCATTGGTGCCATCGAACTTGCCTTGGTTGACGGCTACGTGGTTCTGACATTCAAAGACGAAGTTTGGAAATCTTTGAAATCAAGCAAGCGGTACCAGGATGGCAAATGGCATTACCTGACTGCCACCAGGAGAGTGTCTCCTCAAAGGTAGAACATCAAACAGTCAAGATAGATCGATAGAAGTTTATGAAACCCACATGTTCTGAAACAAAAGGGAAATGTTAAATGTATCCAGTTCCATGATGGATTGGTGAAGATTGAGACTTACTATATGATTGTTGTGACAGTACCGTACACACTCGCTATACCGATTGGGAACCACTGACACATATACTGTAAGTACCATATATGTGAATGCACGTCCCGTGTTGCCCTACAGTATCGAGCTCCGGATAGATGAGGATGATTTGGGAGGGCAGATAACCTCAGGTTCCTTCAGTTCAAACCCAGACTCTGTGTTCCTGGGGAAAGACACCTTCAAAGGCTGCATCTCCAACCTCTACCTGAGAAGGTAAACTCACAGCACTGTGTATTATTACAATGTCTAACATTAGTAACAACACAGCAGTAGTAATAGTTGTTATATACATGTACTTATCATCATGGCTGTCGTCATAGTTTTATTTATTTAACCTTTATTGAAGCAGGGAGTCATATTGAGACCCTTATGCAAATGAACTTTGCAGAATACAAAAAATACACATCGAATATGAAATGCAAGCAATAAATAATAACATACCAAAGCATAATGTAACTAGTAGAAGTTTATTTTTGCAGGAAGGTTTCATGGTAGTTTTAATGTTGACCATTAAACATTCATAGTTCACATTTCATAGTGCACTGATGTCCTGATATTAGATACTATCCTGGTTGTATGACCTCCTCAAAGTTGCTGTGTGTGTTGTGTTGCAGGCCTGCCTCTCTGTACAGAGCAGAAGACCTGAGTCAGTTCAGCTCTACAGGAGATGTGCTGCTGGATATGTGTAGTACTGACAGACCTCCACAACTGATGCTCGACCGCAACACCTCCAGGAAGGTAAGAAAGAACCGTGAACTCAGCTAGCCACATTAACAACGATTAACTTACAATAATGATCTACCTAACTGATGACTACCTTTATTACCAAATAACTTGTGAGACCGTCAGGAAAGCGGTATGTTTTTTTGTATGTTTTGTGTTTGTCACACCAATCACAATTGTATTTATTTTTCCTTGTCCTAATGTTGGAACGAGACAATCCAAGTTTCCAATAAGTTGTTGGTGTCAGTTATCACTTCAGCATCTATCCCATGCTTTGCGTTGATGTGCTATTCACAGTGTGTTGTGCTGCTTTGTTTCCAGAGATGAAGAGAAGGACGACCTGCCAACTAATGAGGATGAATTGATATTGACATGAGAAATATGAGCATCTCACACAATGTTTGCACAAGCCCATTGCTATTGTACTTGACTGATAAAAAAAGTACTGCATGGACATCCACATCATCATGACTACTATTATTAAATACAAACTAACTATTAAAAACAATTATTTAATGAGCATTGTTTCGCTTTTGATTTGTACACTGTTCTACCTTAAGCATGTTTCATGACAATAAACCACTTTTCTGACCAGTGATTAACAAGCATCTATTAACCCACTCATTCACTATCATCATCAGTCCATCTGGTAACAACCAGCCTGATGTTAGGTCATTGCCCTGCCCTCACTCCTTTTCTGCTCTCCCTATTAACAATGACTAGGACCAATGAACTAATGAATGATCTATACGGAGATACTATCATCATAGGATATAATATCATAATATGATCATACTGTGGAATAACTGAGGGTGTATTATTGGAACATTGCACTAGGAATGAACAGTATTAGTTATGGTCTGTGAATACCTGGAATGTATACGGGAACATTACACGGCGTATTGGGTAAAGCAGTGCATCATTGTTATGCATAAGCAGTGTTAGAGTTTGTGTGTGCATCACTGCCATGCATCTCTTACTGCATGCCAGAGGAGGCTGGTGTGGGGAGGATGACTCAATAATGTCTGGAATTGAGTGAATGAAGTGGTATCAAACACATGGAAACCAGGTGTTTGATGTGTTTGAGACCATTCAATGAATTCTGTTCCAGCCATTACTATGAGCCTGTCCTCTCCATTTAAAGTGCCACCAGCCACCACTGACTGATGTATGCTCTCTCAAGCATTTTTACCTGAGCACCTTGGCCTCTGTCTATCGAAATGATTTGATCTTCTAAGTCTCCAACAATAAATCAACCACTAAGCTCACTTATCTCTTTCTTTGTGAGCACCTGTCAATCAATGTCACTCTAAACACCTCAGCTCTTTTGATTAAAATGCATTAATAGACCAACTCTTCCCAATGAAAACATGCAATGACTAACAGATTGGCACAACTGTATGCTAGGATTACAATTACCTCCATGAATAATATAATATCCATACAGTTTTGGTGGAGTATTTAAAATGGTGCCAAGCGTGAGTGTCCTATTTGGTTGTTTATAAGCTATTTCTTCATATGCATTTTTATTAATGCAAATACAGTACATGCAAGCAGATCTTATAATGATTATGTGTATTCTAAGAGCATATACATGCACACACATGTTCAGAGGCAATTATGATGAGGCCCAAAGAATGTATGCCATATCAAAAGCTACACATACTGGCTCCTGCCCTCATTCCTTCCCTCCACACCATACCTAAATCATCATGTCGTTTTTGTGGAGAAAACATGACTGGTGATACATCTCACACATCTTAGAAATGAGAAATGGGGGGGCATTCAGCAGTTGAAACAATAACAAAGGGGACTCCCCGCCCCTATTTTGGTATCAAACTGAAGGATGGGGCTGAAGAAATGTAACCACTCAAATTCATAGACAGACCTATTAATGCAAGGACTGACCATCCATGATTACAGCATTATAGTTTTAACCATGTGAGGCTATATAGTGTTTGTTTACATTTACTTTATCTAGAAAGCTTATATTTTGGGTTCTGGTGGGGTACGAGAGTTGAACTAAGCACATGAGGCATTTATTTGTTAAATTCTTTAGTAATCAGTGGGTACATATCATGAATTCATAAACAAATAAAAAATGGAAGAAGCAATTGCAGATTGCACCTTTAAATATGCATTTGAACATGTAGATATCAAATGATGAAAGAAATCAATATTGTAGAGATACAGATCGTGATTCAGGTTTCAGTAAAGAGATACTGATCATGGGGAAAGTGTGATGGAATATATGCAAGCCTATCAACAGATTACTACTCAAAGCAGCGTTCACCCCCAAATGGGAGACATCTTTAACAGTTTCTAACTCCCAGAGGCCTACAGTAGATAACAAGGAGGACGGAGGAATGAGAATGGGCTCATACATGTTTTCTGTGGAACACTGAGTCTCCTTGTTCAGTTAGTTGACCTTGTTCAGTTGCTTGACATTAAGGTTTCATATTCACCAAAGCTAAGCTCTTTATACTCCAAAATCTGTCTTTGCATTTCAGAACCACATTTCCATTGACTAAGGCAAATCCTACCCCAGTGCTTTGTTGGAGGTTAATCGCATACACATATTTAAGCCATTGTCTCTAATATTGAGTTCCCGTTTCTCTGTGCCTGTGTGTGTTCTGTATAGGATGGTGTTATTGAGGTGTCAGATGACAGTCTCTATGTGTGTGCACACCCTGCCCTGGTCGAACATGCTTACCACATTGGGGGCACTATGAGTAGCCTGAGCTATAGCCTCACTCCCCAGGCACTCCAGCCCAGGTGAGTAGACACACTCACACACGCTCACACATTCAATCTCTCTCTCTCTCTCTCTCTCTCTCTCTCTCTCTCTCTCTCTCTCTCTCTCTCTCTCTCTCTCTCTCTCTCTCTCTCTCTCTCTTTCTCTCTCTCTTTCTCTCTCTCTTTCTCTCTCTCTCTCCTTCTCCTTCTCCTTCCTGAATCCTATCTCTTTTCTCCACAAGACCTAATTTCTCCCTGGACGTGAGGACCAAGTCTGCCAAAGGCCTGTTGTTCTATGCAGCCACCAGAGGGGGGAGCTCTCACGTGGCTCTCTACCTGTCCAAGGGCAGGATCAGACTGTCAGTAGACAAGAGTAGGAAAATCTTCAACAGGGAGAAGTACAACGATGGAAAGTGGCACTCGGTCAGTGGGTTAAAATCTAAGACGATCTGCACTCAGTAATGTTGTTTCACATCATACATTCACAAACAGTTGTTTGCAGTAGTTGTTTCATGAGAGAAAACTTACCAAATCACTCTGTGGCACTATAATCAGTCAGTGACAGGGATGTACATTGATTTGTCCTCTGTGGTGACCTCACCTCTGCAGGTAACATTCAGCCTAGAGAAGAAGAAGTTCCGGTTGGTAGTGGATGGTCTCAGGGCTCAGGATGGAAAGCTGACCAGTGATGAGTCCACCTCCATGGAATTGATCTCTCCTCTTTACATGGGAAGTGTTCCTGATTCCTTGAACAAAGAACTGAAGGTAGCCAACACATATACACACACAGACACACACACGCACACACACGCACACACACACACACACACACACACACACACATACACACACACGCACACGCACACGCGCACGCACACGCACACATGGACACCAGTGGAGGTGGGAGGAGTTATAGGAGGACAAGCTCATTTTAATGGCTGGAATGGTATAAAAGGAACCGAGTCAAACGTGGTTTCCATTTGTTTGATACCATTCCATTGATTCCATTCCAGCCATTACAATTAGTCTGTCCTCCTACAGCTCCTCCCACCAGCCTCCACTGATATACACACACAGGCACACACAGACACAAACACACATACAGTATACACTCACACCCCCAAAATTGTATTGTATTTTCTCTTTACTTTCAGTGGAAGCGCCTCCCAAAGCAACGTGTGATTGGCTGTGTGCGTAACTTCAAGATGAATGGCACTCCCATGCCAGAACCAACCACCAATCATGGTGCTGGTCCCTGCTTTGACGGACAGGCACAGAGTGGGGCCTACTTCTCAGGAAGAGGGGCATATGTCATTATCAGTGAGTAGAAAACAAAATATTGAGATTGGTAATATGGTGTAGGATAATCTCCATTAACCCAGAAGTAAAATCTTGCATAATTTGGTCAGCTGCGTGATTAACTTCTGTGTTCATACGTGTTAGAGATTTAGAGTTCTGGCAACAAAGGAAGTCTCCACCCTCGCAAAAGTAAAATCTCAGCCCCCCCTCCGATTCGTGTGGGCACATGCGCCAAGCACTCGAGGCGAAGCAGTTCAAGCTCTGCCTTCGCCCAATTCTGATATGTCTAAATAACCAGTGACGAAAACCCCACAACCAGAACTACTGCAGCTCATTATCTCACACATCCCATTCAGTCCCGTCAGATTTTTCAGTCTACACGCTGAGTCTGCCCACGGGAGATTAGGTGCATGATGAAGATGAGAATCACAACAATGATGAGGCTGATGATGATGATGTCTGTTCCAGATGATTCCTTTGTGGTGGGCTCCAGCTTTGAGTTGGTGTTTGACATCCGTCCCAGGAGTCTGACTGGTGTTCTGCTCCATGCGGGGGATTCCAGCAGGCCTCGCCGTGGGCCCAACACTGGACACCACCTCAGCCTCTACATGCACAGAGGCGAGGTGAGCCTGCCCTGCACTGGGCTGTCTGGACTGGGCCAGTCACAGCCTTGAAATTGTTTCCTTGACACATGATTCCTTGAACTAGTTTGACCCCTCAAGTGCTAGATTTGACCTTTCAAGCTGACCTTTCAGACCTCTCAAGGGTTACATTTGACTTTTAAATCATTTAAAACATGATTCTAGTTCAGGCTGATTTTAGGCTGAGTTTCCTTGCAGACACTGGTGCCTGAGCAGCCATACGTCTGTTGTGCAGTGTTGTGATGCACATGTGTTTCTCCAGGTGGTGGCACGGGTGAACAATGGAGGAGGTGAATTCAACGTGTCCGTCCGGCCCAAGCAGCCCTTGTGTGACGGAATGTTCCACAGAGTTGCAGGTACAACTTTAGTTATAACATTTTTTAACGTGCCTCTATCCAACTAGCTAGCTACAAATTCATAGTAATAAGTATATTTAATATGTAATAAGTGATGCCCATGGGGAATGTGTGTGTGTGTGTGTGTGTGTGTGTGTGTGTGTGTGTGTTTCTCACTTCAGTGATCAAGAGGAACAATGTTGTGGAGATGCATGTGGACACCGAGGGTGACCACAAAATAGGACCGTCCTCCTCGTCCTCTACTCTAACCAAAGACCCTCTATATGTAGGCGGCATTCCAGGTAGGCACTCTGGAGCAGAGAACCCTGGATTTACAACTATGTCGAACTCTTTCAGACCTGTAGTCCACTGTAATGAAGCCCCTCTTGTATTTTACACAAATAATAACCTTTACATCCTATAGGATGGTGAATGATAGATCAGAGATAGAATCAAAGATATAGTCACACTGAATTTAGACTCCATCACTATTTTGCCTCTTGAATACAGTACTGTATCTGACTCTTCCTTGTGCAGAGATGTCCATGCACCTGACCCTCCCTGTCACAGGGTCCTTCGAGGGCTGCATCCAGAACATGAAGATCAACGAGGACCCGGTTTCCTTTGAGAAGCACTCTGGGGTGTTCGGTCCAGTCAACCTCAGAGAGTGTCCTGCTGAGTAGAGTCTAGTCCACGACCACATCCTGGGATGTTCACTGTCTACTGGCCGCCACGTGCAATCTAATCTAAAGACAGAGAATATGTATGTATGTATGTGTGTGTGTGTGTGTGTGTGTGTGTGTGTGTGTGTGTGTGTGTGTGTGTGTGTGTGTGTGTGTGTGTGTGTGTGTGTGTGTGTGTGTGTGTGTGTGTGTGTGTGTGTGTGTGTGTGTGTGTGTGTGTGTGTGTGTGTAGGCACTCACATTTGTGTTGATAGGTATACAAGCGGCTCAGAGATTCATGTATGTTGCTCTGTATGAGGAAACTAAAGATAAAGAGAGATGAGCTAGTCTGGAGTGTTACACTATAGTATATTTATTTTGTGATAAATGTGTTCATTATCACCATCTTGTTATTGAATATATTCTAATATTCTAATGTTGTACCATCTGGGTTAGACATGTCTGTTTCCCCCCATTAGGCTCTTCCTTTGTACTTCCTGTCCTCCTCCCCCATAGTATTGTTACGCTCGTCGTTGGAAGGAGTAGACCAAGGTGCAGCGTGGTAGGCGTACATCTTTCTTTTATTGATGACACCGAAAAAAAACCAAATACAAAACGCATAGTTCTGTAGTGCTGGAAAGCAACAGTACAAAAACAAGATCCCACACTATACAGGTGGAAAAAAGGCTGCCTAAGTATGATCCCCAATCAGAGACAACGATAGACAGCTGCCTCTGATTGGGAACCATACCAGGCCAACAAAGAAATAGAAAACATAGAACATTCTTGGGGAGGCAGGTAGGCTAGTGGTTAGTGCGTTGGACTAGTATCCAAAAGGTTGCAAGATCAAATCTCTGAGCTGACGAGGTAAAAATCTGTCTCTCTCTCTTATTGAAAATAAGAATTTGTTCTTAACTGACTTGCCTAGTTAAATAAAGGTAAAAAAGCAAGACATTTTCCCTAAATAGATTAGTCTCGAAAATGATATTCAACCGAATTCGGACCACTGAGAAATGTACACAACTACAAAACTAAATATTTCTCTTGGTTTTCTCACATACAAGTGGATATACCTCAGACTAAGCTGTGTATATAATTGTGTATAATACTTGATTACTATTTTCCATAATGAAACATTCAGTGCAAATGTATTCACTGTTGACAGTTACACCAGCTACCATTTACTTTACACTTGGCCACCCTTTATTGTACATGTATGCATTCCTACCTTTTGACCACTGATATCATTCAACATTTGTGAGTGGGTTAATCATGTCTGTCCGTCTGTCTGTCTTCATTGCCAATTTATGTCAGTTCTGAATGCTTGTAATTCTTTTGAACTTGTTGTTTAAATTTGATGTGTAACCTTTTAATAAAATACAGCAGACAGCATGCCCATATCCAATATTAAAGTGTTTTGGATATTATTCTGTACATTTTGCACATTAGTTGATATATAGAATATAGAGCATATTTCCCGCTCCCTGGTATATACACCTGCTGGAGCCAGACCGTATTGGAAATGTTGGATAATTAGTGCTTCTCAAATTTGCACACTTAATGCTCATTGGCTAGTCCCTGTCGACAAGAAAAATATGATCGTGTGGCGTTTCTACTTCGGCACGCACCCCAACTCAGAGAAAGACAGACATACAAAAGGGTGAAGAAAACGATGTAAATCAACGGTATTGTTGTACCACAAACACCTTTGCTAGAATTAAAGTATTATTTATAAGAAAAGTAAATAGCCGTTGTTAGTTCGAAGTGGGTGGTGCTAGCAGCCTACTGTACAGCAGTTGCAACGAGACGAGGTGCAGTGCACACCCCCACAAGTCTAGCCGCTGTCACTTCCAGTTCACCGGTGTGTTTTGGTTCGATAGGCGGTGCGCGCTGACAATTTGTCAATCCGTTGTCGACACTAAATAGACGGGTTGTGATCGATGGCGAAACCAGAACCAGCCCAGCAATATGTGGAGGAGAAAGCGGAGCAGATTGACGACGCAGAGTTGGCATTTAAAGGAATAAACATGCTGCTCAACAACGGATTCAAGGAGAGCGACGATCTGTTCAGAAAATACAGGTCAGACTGTCCCGTTCCATAATTAATGAGATGATAGACTATCACTGTAATTGGTTAATTCATTTAGGAAATATAGAAATTTAGGAGCTATTATATTTTTTCCCGTGATCTGTTTATTTTTTTCGATTAAGGAAGCCCACGTGAAACGGATTATAGGCTAATGTGTTGCAATGTAAGTTAACTCATGAGTTTGCTACAGCGTTTCTCATCAAGTTTCACGTTTCAATCACCGACTACAGCAACAGTTCTAACAAAGTACATCTTGACATTGGGTTCCAAGTGGCCCATTCAAGTGTGCAAGATCACAATGGGAACTCAACCTGCCCCTTATCAGTTGTCAGTGTGCATTGGTGCTTAAACATGAGACAAAATAAATCACATTTGAGTCATTTGGGCCAAATTTGTACCTTTTGACTAGTATTTGTGCCTACACACGTGGTATTCTGTGTGTGTGCTTATACACGTGTTGTTCAGTGTGTGCATGCACACGAGTCCAAGTACACAAACACTTTTATTATTGTATCCTCAAGTGGACCAAATAAGGAGGAGGGTGCAACTGAGGGAACCTGCACATCTCATGACATACTGTAGCCATGACTCAGTGAAGTGTGAAATTGTCTATTACACAGCAGATAGCAGCAAAGCACCTTCCTCTAGTTTCAGTCTCTGTCACCCCTGCAAGCTCTCTCTCTTACAGAGCTCTGTCCGTTTGTAGACACCTTTTTCTCTCTGCTCACTTGTTCTGTCAATCTGTTGTTAAATACCTTATGTTGTTTCTCCCCACAGCTAGCTTCTTATACACCTTACTCTTGTGTCGTGCTAGATCATTTCATTCAGTGTTTGCTTGGAGTTCTGTATTATGAAATGTTTCCCTTTTCCCCTCAATGCAAAACTCTTGACTCCAAGCACATTTGCAATAGTTTCTATCAGTATCACTTCACTATTCTGCTATTTTGAGAGGCTTGTTGTGATGAGCAAGCCAAACTGGACTAGACATATACAGTGAGCTACAAAAGTATTGGGACAGTTACACAATTTTGTTGTTTTGGCTCTGTACTCCAGCATTTTTGATTTGTAACCTTTCATTTTGGGGGTATTTTCATCCATATCGGGTAAACCGTTTTGGGTATTACAGCACTTTTTGTACATAGAGCACCCATTTTAGGGGACCAAAAGTATTGGGACAAATACACTTATGTGTATTAAAGTACTCAGAAGTTTTTAGTATTTGCTCCCATATTCCTAGCATGCAATGATTACATCAATCTTGTGACTCTGGATATGTTTGCTGTTTGTTTTGGTTGTGTTTCAAAACTTATTGTAAATAATAGAATATGTTTCTACATACTTCTACATGAATGTGGATGCTACCATGATTACAGATAGTCCTGAATGAGTCGTGAATGATGATTATGATTGCGAAGGGTCGGAAACTTAGTGGTAAATATCTGGAAATTTTCCATGGGAAGTTAAGCCCTGGAATTTGGGGAATTTTGCTTAAATTCATTAAAAAAATTAGCTTACAACAGTGGACCTTTTTTTGTGGGATACACAAGGTAATTTTAGACCTTGTGGCATATTTTGGTTAAACTATCCCCAATTCAATGGAATTGCAACCCTCTGCATGCACAGTACATTCTTCCATCACATGTACAGCTGATTCTCAAGATCTTGCACACTAATGAGATGCTATGGAGCCCACACTACTACACTGTCTGAGCCAAGTAGACATGCTCTCTGGTAGGTTTTGATTACAGTACTGGGTGGGGTGAATATATTGTACATGACATACATTATTTTTTGTTAACTAGTAAATAGTAGCCTACAGCAAAGTGTTTAAATTAGTGATGCACCGATATGACATTTGTGGCGACGATATCCAATATTTTCCTTGCTAATAAACCGACACCCATAACCGATATTAACATTTTTAGTGGCCTTTTAAGCATTCTAGTACAGTTAAATAGTTAACGCACACATACATGGACGCAGCGGTCTAAGGCACTGCATCTCAGTGCAAGGGTTGTCACGACAGTCCCTGGTTCGAATCCATGCTGTATCACATCCGGCCGTGATTGGGAGTCCAATAGGGCTGCACACAATTGGCCCAGCGTCGTACGGGGTAGGGTTTGGCCAGGGTAGGCCGTCATTGTAAATAAGAATTTGTTATTAACTGACTTGCCTAGTTAAATAAAGGTTACACACACACCACACTGACCAAAAAGTATTTTTGTTGGCATTTACATATGTCCCCATTAGCAGTAAAAACATAATCAAAACCTATTTCTATCACTTACTTGCTGTTTCGTTGTTCAGTCGTTTCATTCTCAACCAGGATTTCTATGGAACACTGTTTGGGTCTTTGCGTGTCAAAAAAGATGCACGTCAAATAACACTATTTGTTACACAATGATTACACTATTACTCGTATTTCATGGCACAACGATTCATCGATACGTATGCTATGATGCTGGTAAAGTTGTCTCGCGCACCTACAGTGCTGGTCATAAAAAAAGCTGTTTGCATCCATGAGCTAGCCAATGTTGTTCTTCAAAAACATTGCAAACATTTCCGTAGCTATAGTTAGCTAGCTATATAGCTAGGTGTTCTCATCTAAAATAACCCTAATGTATAAGACAGGTCCGACCACCATTAATCAAATAAGAACTATCTATGTGAAGCTTGCCACAATAGTGGACTTTGTTGTTAGCCTTCAAAATAAGTATGGCATAGTTCTACTATTTGTATTAATTTGCATCACTGTCAATGACATACTTTTATTTTCCAAGCAAACCGCTAATTCCACTATTGTGCCTACAGCTTATTGTGGCTAGCTTCACAACGCATAACCTGGTGCGGTCGAGACTCATTAGCCAGATGAAGCTACTGGCTGCTTATAACGTTAGCTTTGGGCAACAGGGCTAAGTAGCTGGCTAGCTATTTATTTTCATGAACTGAAGTTCAATTTCAATAGGAGAACAACAAGTTGCAACCTAGCTAATACTTACTCACAAGGATTCCTAAATCATTGCTAAGAATAATGAAAATGACAGCATTTTCTACTAGTCATTGTTTTCAGGATGGTTGTATTGGTGCTAGCTAGGTACCAAGCTAAAGCTAGCTACCCCAGAAGTTGCGGTTGAACAAATGATGCTTTATTACCAACGCAGTATTGTGAACACATCGTTCGTGGCCGGTGTTTGCTTGTTTGCAGACTTTGTTTTGTACAGCATTGACAGTGCTGCTGTATCTTTTTTGACATGCAAAGACCCAAACGGCGTTCCATAGTATGTATGTCATGAAGCTAATAGCAGTGACGCTATTATTGTGTAACTCCGGTAGGGCAACATCTGAAAAATAGCGCACTTGTTAGTGTACCGGTGCTCGGCCAGTCGGCGAAAGCCAACATCACCCATGACAGAGAACGGTTGATGGTCAAGGGCAATGAATTCCATTATCTTGGCTTTAATGGATTTTGCCTTGGAGTTGTCTTGCTGAAATAGGTATGCACGTCAGCTTTGACATCGGTATTAAACTAGACATGTTCACCGATTTTTTTATTTTTTATTTTTTTTATTTTTTATTATTATTATTTTTTTTTTTTTTTTTTTTTTATATCGTGCATCCCTAGTTTAAAACATTTCTAACTTGTTAACAATTTCTGCTAGTTAGTTTTTGCTACCATGTGGGTTTTGGCTTGCTTGAGCCTGCTAACTGAAGTGTTCATTCACCTGTTTCCATACATGTTTCATTGAAAACATTTATCTTACAAAGGAGTTAAATCTAACTGCTTAACTATTCATATGTAAATTGATTTTGTGTGTGTGTATATAAAAAAATAAAAACTATTTTTCCCCCTAATCTTTACAGGAAAATGCCACGGGCACTATCTGATGTGTGGAGACATTTCACTGCGGCTAATGTAGAAGGAAAAGCTGTGTACATTTGCAAATACTGTGCCAAATCATATGTGAAGAATGCAACAAAGATGCAGAATCATCTGGCCAAGTGCATAAAGTTCCCTCAGCGCTCACAACAAGCAACCTTTTACAAAAGTCCCATTACTTCTATTTGAGGTAAAAAGGATGAATCAGACACCTTATCGATAGCAACAGCTCATGGTCCTCCTGGAATCAGAAGTTTTTTTTACTCAATGGAGGAACTTAGTCAGAGATGCTGATGAATGTCTTGCTCGAGCTGTGTATGCAACTGGTTCACCTCTGATGCTCACAGGCAATGTGTATTGAAAGAGATTTCTGAATGTTCTTTGCCCAGCATACACCCCTCCAACCAGACATGCTTTATCTACTAATTTGCTGGATGCAGAGTTTAAGTGAAGGTCAAGCAAATCATAGAGAAAGCAGACTGTATTGCAATCATCTCTGATGGGTGGTCGAATGTTCGTTAGCACGGAATAATTAACTACATCTCCACTAGAGGTCGACCGATTAATCGGAATGGCCGATTTAATTAGGACCGATTTTCAAGTTTTCATAACAATCGGTAATCTGCATTTTTGGACACCGATTGTGGCCGATTACATTGCACTCCACGAGGAACTGCGTGGCAGGCTGACTACCTGTTACGCAAGTGCAGCAAGAAGCCAAGGTAATTTGCTAGCTAGCATTAAACTTATCTTATAAAAACAATCAATCTTAACATAATCACTAGTTAACTACACATGGTTGATGATATTACTAGTTTACCTAGCTTGTCCTGCGTTGCATATAATCGATGCGGTGCCCGTTAATTTCTCATCGAATCACAGCCTACTTCGACAAATGGGTGATGATTTAACAAGCGCATTCGTGAAAAAAGCACTGCCGTTGCACCAATGTACCTAAACATAAACATCAATGCCTTTCTTTAAAATCAATACACAAGTATATATTTTTAAACCTGGATATTTAGTTAATATTGCCTGCTAACATTAATTTATTTTAACTAGGGAAATTGTGTCACTTCTCTTGCGTTCCGTGCAAGCAGAGTCAGGGTATATGCAGCAGTTTGGGCTGCCTGGCTCGTTGCGTACTGTGTGAAGACCATTTCTTCCTAACAAAGACTGTAATTAATTTGCCAGAATTGTACATAATTATGACATAACATTGAAGGTTGTGCAATGTAACAGCAGTATTTAGACTTAGGGATGCCACCCGTTAGAAATAATACGGAAAGGTTCTGTATTTCACTGAAAGAATCAACGTTTTGTTTTCGAAATGGATTTGACCATATTAATGACCTAAGGCTCGTATTTCTGTGTGTTATTATGTTATAATTAAGTCTATGATTTGATATTTGATAGAGCGTTGGTAGGCAGCAGCAGGCTCGTAAGCATTCATTCAAACAGCACTTTCCTGCATTTGCCAGCAGCTCTTCACTGTGCTTCAAGCATTGAGTTGTTTATGACTTCAAGCCTATCAACTCCCGAGATTAGGCTGGTGTAACCGATGTGAAATGGCTAGCTAGTTAGTGTGGTGTGCACTAATAGCGTTTCAATCGGTGACGTCACTCGCTCTGAGACCTTGAAGTAGTTGTTCCCCTTGCTCTGCAAGGGCCCCTGCTTTTGTGGAGTGATGGGTAACAATGCTTCGAGGGTGGCTGTTGTTGATGTGTCCCTAGTTCGAGCCCAAGTAGGTGCAAGGAGAGGGACTGAAGCTGTACTGTTACACTGGCAATACTATAGTGCCTATAAGAACATCCAATAGTCAAAGGTATATGAAATACAAATGGTATAGAGAGAAATAGTTCTATAATTCCTATAATAACTACCACCTAAAACTTCTTACCTGGGAATATTGAAGACTCATGTTAAAAGGAACCACCAGCTTTCATATGTTCTCATGACCTGAGCAAGGAACTTAAACATTAGCTTTTTTACATGGCACATATTGCACTTTTACTTTCTTCTCCAACACTTTGTTTTTGCATTATTTAAACCAAATTGAACATGTTTCATTATTTATTTGAGGCTAAATTGATTTTATTGTTGTATTATATTAAGTTAAAGTGTTCATTGTTCATTCAGTATTATTGTCATTATTACAAATAAATAAAAATGTATATAAATCGGCCGATTATTCGATATTGGCTTTTTTTGCCCTCCAATAATCGGTATCTGCGTTGAAAAATCATAATCGGTCAACCTCTAATCTCCACCCCTCCACCTGTATTCTACAAGAACACAGACACACCGGTCTCTACATTGCAGATGAGCTGAAGGCAGTTATCAATGACCTTGGACGACAGAAGGTATTTGCACTGGTGACAGACAAAGCTGCAAACATGAAGGCTGCTTGGTCTAAAGTGGAGTCCTACCCTCACTGCATTGACTGTGCTGCTCATGCATTGAATCTGCTCCTCAAGGACATCATGGTACTGAGAACAATGGATACACTCTACAAGAGAGCCAAGGAAATGGTTAGGTATTTGAAGGGTCATCAAATTATAGCAGCAATCTACCTCACCAAGCAAAGTGAGAAGAATAAAAGCACCACATTGAAGCTGCCCAGCAACACCTGTTGGGGGGGGGGGGGGGGGTTGTCATGTTTGACAGTCTCCGGGAGGGGAAGGAGTCTCTCCAAGAAATGGCCATATCACAGTCTGCCGATATGGGCAGCCCCATCAAGAGGATCCTCCTGGATTATGTATTTTGGGAAAGAGTGGTAAGCAGCCTGAAACTTCTGAAATCTATAACAGTAGCCATTGCACGGATTGAGGGAGACAATGCCATCCTGTCTGATGTTCAGACTCTGTTTGCAGATGTAAGAGGAGAAATCTGTACTGCCCTGTCCACTTCACTGTTGTTCCAAGCAGAGGAAACTGCAGTTCTGAAATACATACTAAAGCATGAAGACTTCTGCCTGAAGCCCATACAAGCCGCAGCGTACATGTTGGACCCAAAGTATGCTGGCAAGAGCATTCTGTCTGGTGCAGAGATCAACAAGGCCTATGGTGTCATCACTTCCATGTCTCGCCATCTTGGCCTGGATGAGGACAAGGTTCTTGGCAGTCTGGCGAAGTACACGTCCAAGCAAGGGCTTTGGGATGGAAATGCAGTATGGCAGTCGTGCCAACATATCTCATCAGCCACCTGGTGGAAGGGAGGCTCTTTCCCCTGTTGACCAATACAAGGGTTGAAAAATAGGTGGCCATCCGGGCAAATTTGAGGCTTTGAGCCTGACAACAAGCCATCCTCAACAAGGTTGGAAAGTGAGTGAAGATGAGGCCCCAGTCTGATGATCAAGAGGTGGACATTGAGGAGGTCCAGGGAGAAGACATGGAAGCCTGAGAGGAAGACAACCAAAGCTTTAGTTCTAGACTATCATTTTACAGATGTATGTTGTAAACGTTTTTGGGAGATGCAATGGATCACTCAATATTCCCTTTGTTGTTTAGTGAAATTATCCCATGTAAAGAGCCAACTCATTCAATTAAAGTTACATTTGTAACTAAATAGTTTTTTTTATTTCTATTGGAAGGATTTAATAATTTGCAATTATGTCTACTTATAAGGTAAAAGGTTTATGTTTCTGTCTCCATATGATATGTTAAATATATCCAATGCAAAAAAAAACATCCACATTTTAAATGGTATTAATATTCATTTGCATATATTCCCACGGGAAGTTTCCACCTCTGAATATTCCCCAAAATGTCCAACCCCAATGATGAGTGAGAAAAATGGCTGTACACATATAATACCCCCAAGACATGCTAACCTCCCATCTTATTGTAGTGGTGAGAGGTTAGCATGTCTTGTGGGTATGATATTTGTGCGTGTACATTTTTCACTCATCATTATTCATGATTCATTCAGGACTATCCATAATCATGGTAGCATCCACATTCATGTAGAAGTGTATAGAAACATCATCTTTTTTAATTCCAATAAAAGTGACTCCACAATGACACAATACATTATTTACCATTCATTTCTATTGAGCAGAAAATAATCTGAAACTCGACCAGAACAAACAGCAAATGCATCCAACAAGTTTGTAAAGTCAGAAGCTTGATGTAATCTATTGCGTTCTAGGAATATGGGACCAAATACTAAACTATAATACACATAAGTGAATTTGTCCCAATACATTTGGTCCCCTAAAATTGTTGGACTATGTACAAAAAGTGCTGTCATTTCTAAACGGTTTACCCGATATGGATGAAAGTACCCTCAAATTAAAGCTTACAGTCTGCACTTTAATCTCAGCCAGTGTACCGTTTCAAAGTCCACTGTATATTAGAATGATAGTTTAATTACTTTTTTTGCTGTACATCTGTACTTTATCAAATAACTTATTCATACTTGCTTTTTAGCCAAGATCTCAAACCAGTTGGGAGAATTGCATCTGAGTTAGCAGTGGTTAGCTGCTATGCAAGCAGGCCACAACATTCCTGTCATGTCAGTCATTAAATGGTCTTTAACTAAGGTTACACTGAGAGCAAACAAGTTGGTGTTCCCAAGCTGTTCACATGATTTACTAGTACCACCTCACTCCTCAAATATCATCGGCAACCTAATAATTGTCATCACTGTCCATACCTAGATCTACAGCGTGATTAGGCCTGAGTCAGAGTTCTTGTCTCACTATGAAAGGTCTTGCGTTGGAATTATAAGAAAGTGACTTACAGTTGTGTTCTAATATATTGGCACCCTTGCGCTTTACAATGGAGTAAAATGTTCTGTTTTCTCTTTTCAAAACTGGTTCAATGGATATTTTTACCCTGTAAGCACCTGCAACTTAAGGTGAGAGAAATTACACAATAAACGAGAATCACCTGCCTCCAACCAACCAAATGAATTTGAATTCTTCTGAATTATTTAGTCCAGAACATTTATTTGTATTTATTTGAGGTGAATTTCAGTTTTGATTTCTGTGCTGTTGGAAATCAATCAAATGGATGTGTGAACACCAAACAAGTTTTCAATTTCAAATTATTTTCAAAGGAAGTAGTGAATCATGTTAAAAACGTTGAAGGGTGCCAATATATTAGAGCGCAACTGTATATTAAAAATAGCATTGTTCTAAAACTTGATAGGCAATAGTATTAGGCAATGTACTGTAACTAAGCTACAAAGGCAGCAGGTGAAGTGCCAATCAGTGAAAGTCATTGTGATTACAGATTAAACACAGCAGGCTTAGTTAGATCCACACACACACACACACACACACACACACACACACACACACACACACACACACACACACACACACACACACACACACACACACACACACACAGCCTTGTCTCCTGCTGATTGCTTAAATGTCACCTCTCTCACTAATTACATTGAGCTCAGAACTCCAGAGAGAGCGGCATACTGTGAACTGTACTTCATAAGAGATGGAGGGAAGTGAAAGTATACCGCTGTAGACAAATTCCAGGCTGATCAAACTTCTGGTCACCTCCCTCATCCCATATTTCTATATTGCAGGCTTCAAAATTAAAACATAACATGGATAGAATCTAGCCAACTACATTCTTGGAAATGAATAACCTTCCAGACTTTGAGGAATGAATGCAACTACTATGAAATGTTATCTTGGAGTACAAATCACATTTCTTAAGTACTTGCTTTTGCGTGACTCGCGCCTTTTAAAGTCTCCTGGTCATTTGCATGTAAAAGGATCCATGAGCACCAACATGAAGTTCATAGGAGTATGTCGGGTGTCAAATGAAAAGCTGTATATGTTCTTGAGAAATTGAGGCATAAATACATTTTTCAACCATTTTCCATTCTAAAAATTAGGAATATGCAATGGCTTTGATTTCTGGTAAAAAATATAGAAAATTGGGCTTAAAAAAACATCTACTAGAAAGTCTTAAGGTATTAGAAATGCATCAAATGAAAATGTTGACGTTAAGACCCCTTCCAACTAATATCAACACTTTTATATTTAGTTCTGTAGACATTTTTCTGACCTCTAAGTTGAAGAAATATTGCCTTGTGCCTTGAAATTCCTTTACCAAAAACCTTTAAATCTTTAAGATTCTTTTGTATGTATGTGTGGACACCCCTTCAAAGTAGTGATTCAGCTATTTCAGCCACACCTGTTGCTGACAGGTGTATAAAATTGAGCACACAGCCATGCAATCTTCATAGACAAACATTGGCAGCAGAATGGCCTTACTAAAGAGCTCAGTGACTTTCAACGTGGCATTGTCATAGGATGCTACCTTTCCAATAAGTCAGTTTGTCAAATTGCTGGCCTGCTGGAGCTGCCCCAGTCAATTGTAAGTGCTGTTATTGTGAAGTAGAAACATCTAGGAACAACAACGCCTGATCCGCGAAGTGGTAGGTCACACAAGCTCACAGAACGGGACCGCCGAGTGCTGAAGCGCAAAGCGCTTAAAAATCGTCTGTCCTCGGATGCAGCAATCACTACAGAGATGCTTCCAGAGGCAGTTTGGAACGTCAGCCCAATAACTGTCCCCGCTATTGCACTCTGGAGTGTGTAGTGAATCAATGTACTTACTATCCCTGTGATTTGGTTTTCCCAACTAGCTATCTTAAGATGAATGCACTAACTGTAATTCGCTTTGGATAGGAGACAAATGTCTGCTAAATGCATAAAATGTAATCACTTAATAATTCATAAACAAAAGCTTTCATTGTTACTTCTGTGACTTTCATTATCCTCTGTCGTGAGGGGCAGGAATTAGAAAATACACTATACTAAAAGATAAAAAATGTGCATTCACTGGAACTAAGGGCCCAAACCATTATTCCTCCTCCACCAAACTTTACAGTTGACACTATGCATTGGGGCAGGTAGCGTTCTCCTGGCGTCCGCCAAACCCAGATTCGTCCGTTGGACTGCCAGATGGTGAAGCATGATTCATCACTCCAGAGAATGTGTTTCCACTGCTCCAGAGTCCAATGGTGGCAAGCTTTACACCACTACTAGCCTCAGAAATTACAGCCCAAATAAATTCTTCAGAGTTCAAGTAACAGACACATCTCAACATCAACTGTTCAGAGGAGACTGTGTGAATCAGGCCTTCATGGTCAAATTGCTGAAAAGAAACCACTACTAAAGGACACCAATAATAAGAAGAAACTTGCTTGGGCCAAGAAACACGAGCAATGGACATTAGACCGGTGGACATCTGTCCTTTGGTCTGAGTCCAATTTTGAGATTTGTGGTTCCAACCTCTGTGTCTTTGTGAGACTCTCTCTTCCAGGACCCACAGTCCACTGATGAGTTTCGGAGCCAGTTTTGTCAGCTTCCTGGTGAGTAGTGGTGGAGAGGACAGAGGAGGTCAACATCTCTTACTGATTTACTTTATCACTGCTATTCTCATTTGATACATCTGCATTGCAGACCATTGGAGTTAGGAAACAGGAAGATATCTATGTATTACGGAGTCTGTAATGTTGTATGTTTTTTATTGAATGCCAACGTGTTCAGTTGTTGGATTTTGACAGTACGTCTCTATCTTAAACATAGACCTAGTCATAAAGCATCTGATGTACAGATTGGCTGAATAAATTGAAGGTCACACAGATAATAGCACACTAGGGATATCCTGAGCAGTAGTCCTGCTGTGCATCCCCTGCTGCTGGCCCACATACTGAATCATCAATGATTCACCAACCTTATATAACTGGCTCACGGTGGGCTAGAGAACTGACTGGGAAAAAATGATTTGTGCACATCTCTGAAAATATTTGGATTAAATATTACTCAGAGAAATCCATGACTCATATAGTTGGTTGTCTAGCTGTGCTTTGTATTGTTTTATGTAGCTGCTGATAGGATCTGTGTTTCTATTCAAACAATATGACTGCTACAGGATGATATCATGACGAATGAGATGACCGCTATGCTTTGTGTATTACTCTCAGAGAAAGGCCCTGACTGACTGGTACTGTGATTGTGGCTATGTGTGTAGAATGCCATGATGACGTTTGAGGAGGAGAAGATGCAGATGGCCTTTGATGACCTCCGAGCTACTGAGAGACTGTGTGAGAGCGACAACACTGGGGTCATAGAGACCATAAAAAAAAAGATCAGGAGGAGTGTGGGTGAAGTGCAATACACACACACATACACACCTAATGAACCTCCAAGGAGCTCATACCTATTGACTGCATAGCACCTCACACAGCCCCTCTAAATTCACACGAGACTGCCAGAGTGCACTCTTGTTGTTTTGTAAATTCAGAGTGTTGTCAGATTGTTTGTTCGTAAACTGAGTGTTTCACTCTCGGAGTGTTCAGAGCGCACACTGGACACTCTGGCTGAGGAGTAGGGTTGATCCGAGTGTTCTGACCTCACAACGGCAGTCAAGCACCCAGCTTGCTAACTATTTCCAGGAATATATGTATGTATGTCTGTGTATTTTATTTGTGTGTGTATATATACACACACACAGTTGAAGTCAGAAGTTGACATACACCTTAGCCAAATACATTTAAGCTCCGTTTTTCACAATTCCTGACATTTAATCCTAGTAACAATTCCCTGTTTTAGGTCAGTTAGGATCACCACTTTATTTTTAGAATATGAAATGTCAGAATAATAGTAGAGAGAATGATTTATTTCAGCTTTTATTTCTTTCATCACATTCCCAGTGGGTCAGAAGTTTACATGCACTCAATTAGTATTTGGTAGCATTGCCTTCAAAATTGTTGAACGTGGGTCAAACGTTTCAGGTAGCCTTCCACAAGCTTCCCACAATAAGTTGGGTGAATTTTGGCCCATTCCTCCTGACAGAGCTGGTGACTGAGTCAGGTTTGTAGGCCTCCTTGCTCGCACATGCTTTTTCAGTTCTGCCCACAAATGTTCTATGGGATTGAGGTCAGGGCTTTGTGATGGCCACTCCAATACCTTGACTTTGTTGTCCTTCAAAGAGGCAAAGAGGCACTGACTCTTGAAGGTAGGCCTTGAAATACATCCACAGGTACACCTCCAATTGACACAAATTATGTCAATTAGCCTATCAGAAGCTTCTAAAGCCATTACATAACTTTCTGGAATTTTCCACTGTTTAAAGGCACAGTCAACTTAGTGTATGTAAATTTCTGACCCAATGGAATTGTGATACAGTGAAATAATCTGGCTGTAAACAATTGTTGGAAAAATTACTTGTGTCATGCACAAAGTAGACTTGCCATAACTATAGTTTGTTATCAAGAAATTTGTATAGTGGTTGAAAAACGAGTTTTAATGACTCCAACCTAAGTGTATGTAAACTTCCGACTTCAACTGTATATAACATTGACAATGTTTACTGACATGCGTATTTGGCATTGCTCTAAAACTTGGAAGCTGTCATCTATAGATGTCACTGTGCTCACTGTGTGTTTTGTCCTTCCTCCAGGACTCCCAGAGGTCAGGGGTGGCAATAGTAGACCGTCTCCAGAGACAGATCATTGTGGCAGACTGCCAGGTGTACCTCGCTGTCCTCTCTTTCATCAAACAGGAACTTTCATGTGAGACACCTCATCACTTCTACCTTGACCTACATGTAGGCTTATAGCTGACTGATGAACCATATGTATTTGACGGACTGGCTGCACTGTGTTGTTTCAGTATTTGCTCTTGCATCCTGATTTATAATGCATGTCCAATAAGTTGTATTCTATAATGCACATTGGTATGTAGACCATGTCTCTCAGGACTCAAACGTCCTGGTTTATGTGTGTTATTTCTCATGGACTTCTCTCCCAATCCCGCCCAGCATACATCAGAGGAGGCTGGATTCTCCGCAAAGCCTGGAAGATGTACAACAAGTGTTACAGCGACATCAGCCAGCTGCAGGATTGCAGCAAGAGGTCCTCCGACCAGCAAGGGTCTCCCTCTCCATCCACTGACCAGGCCAACCGTAACCACGCCACGCCCCCAACCCAGAGGACCAATGGGGTGAGCCCGGAGGCACTGGAGAGGCTCAAGGGCTCGGTTAGTTTTGGCTACGGCCTGTTCCACCTGTGCATCTCCATGGTACCGCCACACCTGCTGAAGATTGTCAACCTTCTGGGTTTCCCTGGCGACCGTCACCAGGGGCTGTCCGCCCTTACGTATGCCAGTGAAAGTAAGGACATGAAGGCCCCCCTAGCTACGTGAGTAGGGGTACCACTACCGACCACAGGGACATTGGGTGTCAAAATGCATTTTTTTGTGTCTTGGTTTATTTAGACTTTTTCTGTTTTTTGACTGTGGTGACTGTTTGATTCTGCCGACACATCCACAGCAGAAGGCAGAAGACACATTCTGCCTCCCAAATGACATCCTATTCCCTATATAGTGCACTACTATCAATAGTGTACTATATAGGGAATTGGGTGCCATTTGAAAGGCAACTACAGCCTTTAACAGGCCTGAAACCCATTAGTCAGGCCAAGATGAAGTGCGGCAGGTAGCCTAGTGGTTAAGAGCGTTGGGCCAGTAACTGAAAAGTTGCTGGTTCAAATCTCTGAGTCGACTAGGTGAAACATCTGTCTGTGCCCTTGAGCAAGGCACTGAACCGTAATTTGTTCTGGATAAGAGCATCTGCAAAATGACTAAAATGTAAACTGCTGTAATAATCGAGAGGAGCTGACCCTAGCCCCTGGTTAAACGGATGCCTCCCATCAATGCTTTGGCAGAAAACAAAGATTATTTTAGGAGGGGCTGCCGATTGGCGCATCGGTCTAAGGCACTGTATCTCAGTGCTAGAGGCGGCACTACAGACCCTGGTTCGATTCTAGGCTGTATCACAATCGGTCGTGATTGGGAGTCCCATAGGGCGGCGCACAATTGGCCCAGCGTCATCCGGGTTAGGGTTTGGCCAGGGTAGGCCGTCAAGAACAAATTCTTATTTACAATATCTGACTTGCCTAGTTAAATAAAATGTAAAAAATTAGAGTACACATGTTCAACATTTTAAGATAATCGTATCTTTATTGTGCCTGAAGGAAATTTTTCTTGGATAATCAAGTGCTGTTGCTTTCACATCTAAGCTGCATGTAACGGTTGATTCTGCAGAATTTTGATTGTGTTATCAGCCGACTTATCTGCTGAGTTTGGTAGCAAGCTTTTCAACTTGAAATTGGTCACATGTTTACCGACAGATGTGATATGTCTTGGTTTCTTGACTGACCCTCTGAATGCTGATATTCACCAGTAAAACTCTTATGAACACATTTACATGCACACCAATATCCAATTATTATGTTGGATGCTCAAGTATTCTGTTTTTGAGTTGGAGCATATAAATATCATATCCCGTTTACAATAACCCAAAAAGTTTATAGCGGTTATGAGAAACCCAGATAAAATGGCTGTGAATCCTGATCTTAGACGGGATACATTTGTGTGTTTTCATCTGATTATCAAACAAATCACTTCAAAAAGTAGGCTACCTACGCAGTTCAATAATTCCATAATTTATTTGCTGATACGTCGTACTGGACCGTATAGACTACTGGCTACATTCACCCCTAATTTAGACAACTTTCTACTTATAGTTAGAGCTGACATGCAGCTTCTCTTGTCATAACTTGTTGCCCGAGACAACTAAATAAAGTAGTGTTCACCAGAATTTCTAGCATTTGATAGAAAGAATGAATGCATTAGTAATCTAGTTAACATGGTAAAGTACTATGTTTCTTTTAGGAACTGGGTAGAACAGGCAATAACCCCAAAACAGTGGAAAGATTTGTCCTGTGCAAAATTTCCAAATGTCATCAGTTTGACCGGTTTTAAGGAAATGAAAAACTGAGAAAACGATTAAACATTTCTGATAATACTTCAGTTTGTCTTGGGTGCATATGTTATGTGGTTGAAATACTATCTGCTTGCATAACATTAACACAATACATTAGCATTTTCTCAAGGGATGCTGAGAGCAAAAAATCATATTTCTCCACTCCTGTTCCTAAGGAAAAATTTACATTTGTATAATTTTACTCCAAGAAATGCTTAATTCTGCAGGAGTTAATATTATATTACTTTACATGTGAGATGTTATAGGCCTACAGTCAGTGTCCATGTTTCAGGTACATTCCATTTAACGCATATGAACTTAAATGATAAATATTCTGTTTATTCATGGATACTTGTGAGCGGGATATCAAAAGTGCCTGGAAACAGCTTATCCTGAACTATCCCTTAAGTGGGATATGAGGTACTATCTGGAATACTGTGCGCATGTAAACGTGGTCACTGTTGTCATGTTGGGCCAGTAACCGAAAGGTTGCTGGATCAAATCCCCCAAGCTGAGGGGTTGGGTTACATGCGTAAGACACATCTCAGTTGAAGGCATTCAGTTGTACAACTGACTAGGTATCGTCCTTTCCCTTTCCCAATAACAAGGATTTCTGTCCCTCTGTGGCAGGTTGGCCCTCTTGTGGTACTATACGGTAGTGCAACCCTTTTTTGCCCTGGACGGCTCAGACACACAGGCCGGCCTGATGGAGGCTAAGGCTATCCTCCAGAGGAAGGACCCTGTATACCCTAACTCCTCCCTCTTCTTGTTCTTCAAGGGCAGGGTGCAGCGCCTGGAGGTAATGACCTGGGTCATGTTCAGTAGAGGGAAAAGATTTTAAAATGAGTTAAACGAGGTACAACCTGAACGTCTCTAAGTTATTCTTGTGCTATAGTGTACCCTGCCAAGAAATTAGTATAAATAACAACACAAGGTAACCTGTGTCTAGGACTGTGGCTGTAGTGTGTTGGTCTTCGTCCTTCTCTTCCCCCTCTTTCCTCTCCACTTCCAGTGCCAGATCAACAGTGCCTTGACGTCCTTCCAAAATGCCTTGGAGCTGGCTACAGACCAGAGGGAGATCCAGCATGTGTGTTTGTATGAAATAGGTACACGCTTTTATCCCTCTTCACTTCAACATCATCTCTAACTAATGCTCTCCATTGCCTTGTTGTTTCTGAGTGACAGTCCATTCTCTCTGCTCTTCTCAGGGTGGTGCAGTATGATCGAGCTGAGGTACAGTGACGCCTACAGGGCCTTTCAGCGTCTGGCAACTGAGTCACACTGGTCCCAGTGCTACTACGCCTACCTAACTGGAGGTGAGAGGGCAAAGGTTAGAGGTCACTCAATTGTTGTTTGGGTTAAAACGTCCTCTTGTTTTCTTTCTTTTCAAAGATAAAATAAATTCTGGGAATGCTAATTCAGCTGAATGAAAAGCTTCTGAGCCTATTAGTGATAATGGCATACATCCCCTGATAACGGTAATATGTTGGCGTTGAGGTACCCTGCAGATTCTAACCCCTGGGCCTTGTCTCTGTGGTCCACTATAGTGTCCCAGGGAGCATCAGGAGATCTGGAAGGGGCTGCCGCTGTCTTCAAGGATGTTCATACGCTGCTGAAACGGAAGAACAATAAAATAGAACAGTTCTCTATGAAGAGGGTGAATGTGGGACTGGCAACAGCACATTTCTATAGATCTATACTACCGTTCAAAAGTTTGGGGTCACTTAGAAATGTCCTTGTTTTTTAAAGAAAAGCACAAAAAAATGTCCATTTAAAATAACATGAAATTGATCAGAAATACAGTGTAGACATTGTTGATGTTGTAAATGACTATTGTAGCTGGAAACGGCAGATTTTTTAAATGGAATATCTACATAGGCGTACAGAGGCCCATTATCAGCAACCATCACTCCTGTGTTCCAATGTCATGTTGTGTTAGCTGATCCAAGTTTATAATTTTAAAGGCTAATTGATCATTAGAAAACCCTTTTGCAATTATGTTATCACAGCTGATAACTGTTGTGCTGATTTAAAGAAGCAATACAACTGGCCTTTAGACTAGTTGAGTATCTGTAGCATCAGCATTTATGGGGTTGATTACAGGCTCAAAATGGCCAGAAGCAAAGAACTTTCTTCTGAAACTCGTCAGTCTATTCTTGTTCTGAGAAATGAAGGCTCTTCCATGCGAGAAATTGCCAAGAAACTGAAGATCTCGTACAACGCTATGTATAACTTCCTTCACAGAACAGCGCAAACTGGCTCTAACCAGAATAGAAAAAGGAGTGGGAGGCCCCGGTGCACAACTGAGCAAGAGGACAAGTACATTAGAGTGTCTAGTTTGAGAAACAGATGCCTCAAAAGTCCTCAACTGACAGCTTCATTGAATAATACCCGCAAAACACCAGTCTCAACGTCAACAGTGAAGAGGCGACTCCGGGATGCTGGCCTTCTAGGCAGAGTTCCTCAGGCAAAAGAACAATCTTCATCTTTTATTTTTTTTGTCCAGTCTGAGATATTACTTTTTCTTTGCAATTCTGCCTAGAAGGCCAGCATCCCGGAGTCACCTCTTCACTGTTGACGTTGAGACTGGTGTTTTGCGGGTACTATTTAATGAAGCTGCCAGTTTAGGACTTTTGAGGCGTCTGTTTCTCAAACTAGACACTCTAATGTACTTGCCCTCTTGCTAAGTTGTGCATCGGGGCCTCTATCTATTCTGGTTAGAGCCAGTTATTGGCAATTTCTCGCATGGAATAGCCTTCATTTCTCAGAACAAGAATAGACTGACGAGTTTCAGAAGAAAGTTCTTTGTTTCTGGCCATTTTGAGCCTGTAATCAAACCCACAAATGCTGATGCTCCAGATACTCAATTAGTTTAAAGAAGGCCAGTTGTATTGCTTCTTTAATCCGCACAACAGTTTTCAGATGAGCTAACATAATTGCAAAAGGGTTTTCTAATGATCAATTAGCCTTTTAAAATGATAAACTTGGATTAGCTAACACAACGTGCCATTGGAACACAGGAGGGATGGTTGATAATGGGCCTCTGTACACCTATGTAGATATTGCATAAAACATCAGCCGTTTCCAGCTACAATAATCATTTACAACATTAACAATATTTACACTGTATTTCTGATCAATTTGATGTTATTTTAATGGACAAAAAATGTGCTTTTCATTCAAAAACAAGGACATTTCTAAGTGACCTCAAACTTTTGAATGGTGGTGTATGTGAATTATTACTTCTAATGAGAATTAATCTTTTCATCATTGTACAGTTTCAAGGTGATCTGAAGTCATTGTATGGAGGAAAGTTGGCAGTGGATTATGTGGTAGGCAGAATTTTGCTTCTTGACTGAGATGGTAGTGTGTGTGCAGGCGGAGAGGCTAAGGAAACACACCCCATCCAGAGAGCTGTGTGTCCTGGCTGTGATCGAGGTACTTTACCTGTGGAAGGCTCTGCCGAACTGCTGCACCTCTAAGCTACAGATCATGAGCCAAGGTACACAGTGTGAGAACATGCAACGACAAACTACACATGATCAAACTCCCAGTCCCAACTACCATGTTTGCTACACAAATCAAGTATAGCCTATTCTCTTTTGGTTGTGAAGGTCCAACAGAACAATGTGTGTGAGTTGTTGTTGTGGTGCCATAAAAGTGCATTCCTGTGAATGTGGAAGGAAACTCAGTGGGTTGTCTGTCTCCTTAGTTCTGCAGGAACTAGATGACGTCTCAATTGCTGGCCTGAAAAACCTGCTTCTTGGTGACATACACAGATGTCTCGGCAACATAAAAGACGCCATTGAGGTTCTGTCTCACCATCCTATTGATATGTATTGAAAACAAAGTACACACGTCATATGTATCTGCAAATATTAGTGCAATGAGAATAGTGAATTTTTACTACTCTTTATTATATTTCATTGAACATTGCAGTGCTTCCATCTGGCTGCCGGAGATGAGGTGGGTCGTCAGAACAACTCCTATGTGCAGCCCTACTCCTGCTACGAGTTGGGCTGTGTTTTCCTGGACAGCCCTGAGGTGAGCTCAGTGTATACAGTGTGTTGCTATATTGTATTGTGCAATGTGTCAACCCGGAGGAGAGAGTGTATGTTAAATACAGTAGTTGATTGAGTATATCTGATTGTGGTTTTCTTCTCTGCTCAGTCTGAAGCGAAGGGCAGAGCTCTGATGCTTCAGGCCAAGGTACAGTAGAACTTTCCTTAACCTATAGTGTATTTTTGGAACTTGTAGTTGTCAGTTATAGTATCTGGAATGATGTGGGACAGGCATTCAAAATGATTTACGTAGCCGACGTGAGTAAGACCTTTAAACAGGTCAACATACACAAGGCTGCGGGGCCAGACGGATTACCAGTACATGTGCTCTGGGCATGTGCTGACCAACTGGCAGGTGTCTTCACTGACATTTTCAACATGTCCCTGATTGAGTCGGTAACACCAACATGTTTCAAGCAGAACACCATAGTCCCTGTGTCCAAGAACACCAAGGGAACCTGCCTAAATGACTACAGACCCATAGCACTCACGTCCGTAGCCATGAAGTGCTTTGAAAGGTTGGTAATGGCTCACATCAACACCATTATCCCAGAAACCCTAGACCCACTCCAATTTGCATACCGCCCAAACAGATCCACATGCAATCTCTATTGCACTCTACACTGCCCTTTCCCACCTGGACAAAACGAACACTTATTTATGTGAGAATGCTATTCATTGACTACAGCTCAGCGTTCAACACCATAGTACCCTCAAAGCTCATCACTAAGCTAAGGATCCTGGGACTAAACACCTCCCTCTGCAACTGGATCCTGGACTTCCTGACGGGCTGCCCCCAGGTGGTGAGGGTAGGTAGCAACACATCTGCCACGCTGATCCTCAACACTGGAGCTTCGCAGGGGTGTGTGTTCAGTCCCCTCCTGTACTCCCTGTTCACCCACAACTGCATGGCCAGGCACGACTCCAACACCATCATTTAAGTTTTCAGACGACACAACATTGAACACCGACAACGACGAGACAGCCTATAGAGAGGAGGTCAGAGACCTGGCCGTGTGGTGCCAGAATAACAACCTATCCCTCAACGTAGCCAAGACTAAGGAGATGATTGTGGACTACAGGAAAAGGAGTACCAAGCACGCCCCCATTCTCATCGACGGGGCTGTAGTGGAGCAGGTTGAGAGCTTCAAGTTCCTTGGTGTCCACATCAACAACAAACTAGAATGGTCCAAACACACCAAGACAGTCGTGAAGAGGGCACGACAAAGCCTATTCCCCCTCAGGAAACTAAAAAGATTTGGCATGGGTCCTGAGATCCTCAAAAGGTTCTACAGCTGCACCATCGAGAGCATCCTGACTGGTTACATCACTGTCTGGTACGGCAATTGCTCGCCCTCTGACCGCAAGGCACTACAGAGGGTAGTGCGTACGGCCCAGTACATCACTGGGGCTAAGCTGCCTGCCATCCAGGACCTCTACACCCAGGCGGTGTCAGAGGAACGCCCTAAAAATTGTCAAAGACCCCGGCAACCCCAGTCAGACTTCTCTATACTACCGCATGGAAAGCGGTACCGGAGTGCCAAGTCTAGGACAAAAGGCTTCTCAACAGTTTTTACCCCCAAGCCATAAGACTTCTGAACTGGTAAGCAAGTGGCTACCCGGACTATTTGCATTGTGTCCCCCCCCCCCCCCCCCCCCCCAAACCCTCTTTTTACGCTGCTGCTACTCTGTTTATCATATTAGCATAGTCACTTTAACTATACATTCATTTACATACTACGTCAATTGGGCCAACCAACCAGTGCTCCCGCACATTGGCTAACCGGGCTATCTGTATTGTCACGCCACCCGCCAACTCCTCTTATACGCTACTGCTACTCTCTGTTCATCATATATGCATAGTCACTTTAACCATATCTACATGTACATACTACCTCAATCAGCCTGACTAACCGGTGTCTGTATGTAGCCTCGCTACTTTTATAGCCTCGCTACTGTATATAGCCTGTCTTTTTACTGTTGTTTTATTTCTTTACTTACCTATTGTTCACCTAACACCTTTTTTTGCACTATTGGTTAGAGCCTGTAAGTAAGCATTTCACTGTAAGGTATATTTCCTTACCTGTATGTGCCCTTTTGAGGATGTTATATGTGATGTAGTAATCTGTGTTTGTTTCTACAGGATGACTTTGCTGGCTATGACTTTGAGAACAGGCTCCATGTACGCATCCACTCAGCCCTGGTTTCCATGAGGAAGGAGGTGGCCCCACCCTGACTACTGCCCCATTCCTCCACCATACATCCACTCAGCTCTGGTTTCCATGAGGAAGGAGGTGGCCCCACCCTGACTACTGCCCCATTCCTCCACCATACATCCACTCAGCTCTGGTTTCCATGAGGAAGGAGGTGGCCCCACCCTGACTACTGCCCCATTCCTCCACCATACATCCACTCAGCTCTGGTTTCCATGAGGAAGGAGGTGGCCCCACCCTGACTACTGCCCCATTCCTCCACCATACATCCACTCAGCCCTGGTTTCCATGAGGAAGGAGGTGGCCCCACCCTGACTACTGCCCCATTCCTCCACCATACATCCACTCAGCTCTGGTTTCCATGAGGAAGGAGGTGGCCCCACCCTGACTACTGCCCCATTCCTCCACCATACATCCACCCTAGCTTTGCGTTGAGGGTAGAAGGATCTGGAAACGACTCCAGAAGCCATCTTGATCTTCACAGCACTGTGATGGTTCACTGCAATGTGTTTGTTTTAGTTGACTTATGTTTGTATAATGAATGTGCCATCAAGTTTGTAATGCGTAGTTTAGAGTAAATCTCCTGGAGGGATAGTGCAGACTACTGGAGTGTAATCGTGTGTTTCAACCAGATCAAATATCTACAGTAGTTGCTGCTGGGAGGCAAACGTAACTCTTTTTACCAAGGAAAAATATATTGGGTGAAAATCTGTCAGTGAGGCAGCAGGTAGTCTAATGGTTAAGAGCGTTGGGCCAGTAACTGAAAGGTTGCTGGTTCAAATCCCTGAGCCGACTAGGTGAAACATCTGTCAACATGCCCTTGAGCAAGGCACTTAACCCAATTGCTCCTGTAAGTCGATTTGGATGCGAGCGTCTGCTAAATGGCTAAAATGTGAATAGTACAATAATATCTTTCTCTCCCATAAGATATGAAAGGGTTCAGATTGAAAACTGTATGCCATTGTGTATGACACTTCACTATAAAGCAGTGAACTTGTGCCATAGCAACCCAACTGACATCTGGTTTCTGCCAGATGACCTCAATGTCCTGTTGCTCTTACAGTAGTAAACAATCTGAATGCACAATCCCTATGCTACTACTCATCACCTGGACTTTATTACTGTAAATTGATGCCAACCCTTTAATCACCTTAGGTTATAGGCATTGTGAATCCATTATAGATGGTAATATAAGCAGATTTCCTCAAACATGTTACAACATTGTTACTTAAAATGTTTTAAATAAAATAAAAATCTGGTTTTAATAACAAGTGTATTGATATTTTAAAGGGAAACCACCTTTTCATATCAGTGTAAATATGTAACTGTACTTTAATACTATAGATATGTTACTAGCTAAATTACATTGTCCTTTTGGCACTCACTTATGGGTATAACATCTACACTCTGCTGTACTTGTATTTGCTGGAAACTGGTTTTCCTTTGTTGCTTTGTTTTTTAGTTTTGTATGTATAAAATCATGTGTTAAAACAATACATCTCTTAAATCTATGGTCATTTTATTTCCATAATGTGTTTTAAGATGCATGTCGTCTCATGATTTATTTATTTGTAAGGGACAGTGCATCTCAATTAACATTTCTGTAAATGGCAGATTTGGCTAAAATTAGGACTGCTACTGTGCAGCACTCGATCCAACTATTGCTGCGTTCATGACAACTGGGAACTCGGAAAAATACGAGATCAAATCATGTCAGTGATCGTAAAGCCTGAGCTCTAGAAAGACGCTCGACTTCCCGCGTTGGAACTCCAAGTTGGATGACCGTTCAAATCAATTTTCCCCCAGTCGGAGCGCGTTTTTTCGCAGTTGCCAGTGGTCTTGAAAATAATTTAAATTAGAAGTTGACAGTTTTCCGAGCTCCGAGTTACCAGTTGTTTTGAACGAGGCATATCAGATAGGTTGCCTGGCAATTTATCATATTTCTACATCAAATAATCTGGACATTTCCATCACTATCGGCAAGGGTTGATTTAACTTTCAACTGTAAAGAACCTGAAGGCCTGCCTGAAAACCACAGTCAATCATTATTTTATAACTAATTATAATTTATTGCTTCTATTCTTTTAAAGCCTGTGATTACATAAAAAATGTAAACTGCCAAAGAACTAAACTACAGCTGAAAACTAGCTAGCCTCCGTGCGTGTGAAAACGTCATTATTTCTTGGCAATAATACACCTGACATTATGACGCAATCATAAGTGAGCGTGATCATGTTATCTCAAGGGCAGCCATCTATTTACAGTGGGGCAAAAAAGTATTTAGTCAGCCACCAATTGTGCAAGTTCTCCCACTTAAAAAGATGAGAGAGGCCTGTAATTTTCATCATAAGTACACTTCAACTATGACAGACAAAATGAGAAAAGAAAATCCAGAAAATCACATTGTAGGATTTTTTATGAATTCATTTGCAAATTATGGTGGAAAATAAGTATTTGGTCAATAACAAAAGTTTATCTCAATACTTTGTTATATACCCTTTGTTGGCAATGACAGAGGTCAAACGTTTTTTGTAAGTCTTCACAAGGTTCTTTTTAAGTGGGAGAACTTGCACTCATCAATTCAAGTCAGACAAGGAATTAATTGGACCAGTAAATAATAATTGTAAATAAATAATCCAACATTTATATTTTAACATTGGCCATTGGAAGTAGACAAAACTACTTTTTAATTTCGTGCGTCAACGCTTGTGTTCATTAGCAGTTAAATGCCTCATACGCGTAGAGTATTCCCACGGGATTCAAGGATTTGATTGAGGGAATGAGCAAAGCTCACCCTTCCAGGTGAGGCAGCAGACCCAGGGGCTGTGCCCTCTCCAGTGCCCACTCCCTGCTCTCATGTGGGCACCAGGATGAACTCAAAGGGTGGGCTCCTCACGCTGGGTCCCTGTCACCAACGTGTGACAGAACCAGGGAGGGTTACAGCAGAAGGACAGTATCCGCAGATGCGAATCGCTTCACAGCAAAGGATCAGACACACACTCGAACAACAATCAAGATAGATACATGTGTTGCCTCTATGAAATGTATGGTTGTAATTTTTTGTTTATATATTGATGAATTTCATCCATGACTACCATGTATGTAGGAACATAAACTTATGGTATTAGAAGTGGTTGAAGAAGCTGTGTTATGATGCTGTTATATATGGACTCTTTTGTTCTTGCCACATGCTGTTAGGAACTACAATCCCCAGGGCAACCAATCCTGTCTTTATGCTAGGACCTACTTTTTGTAGTTGGCATTTTCTCCTTTGCATTCTTTTAAGATTATAATAATCAATACAGATATTTAATTCCTGCATTGCATGAATTATCTGTATATCTCTGTTATCTGCCTCAATTTTGATATTGTACAATCACGCAATCAATCACTACAAAAATATAGAATTTAAGGTAATTGCAGCTATATAAATGCTGTAGATGGAGGGTAAACTTCCACATTGATACAAAAGACTGATAATGTGAAGCTTCAGTATTGGGGCTGTTGTTTAAGACCACTATTTTTCATTGAAATGCACACAGTGCTGTCCACTCAATCTATGATTAGAACCATTGGAACACTCACAAAATGAGCCATAGAATGTCACATCCACATTGCTTAGTAACAGATTCCATGGGTGTCAATGTGGGTTGAATAAACAAAACAATCACCATTAACTTTCAAATCTGTCTTGCTTGAGATCAACAGAGGCTGGAGTGACTGAGCCTAAGGCAATTTGAACCTTTTAACATCTGCTCAGTTACTTGTCAGAACTCAAAATGACCTGTTTGCCAGGCTGTTGTGATGCAGATCCATATTTTGCATGGGGTAAGCAATGCATTTTAAAAAATCTAGATTAGCCTACAAGTAGCTATCTGTTTGTTTTCCTGCTACTGAAGCTCAACATATTTTATTATCCACATCTAATGAGAATAAGTTAGAACATATGTATTTAGAGAAAAGCACAATGATACCGTAACGTTAGACTAGAAAGTGATAGCTACACTAACATTTTATTTTGGCTATGTAGTGGTGGATGAGCCAAGTAATGGAATCTCAACCATATGGCCCATGCCTGTCGGTTGCCACCAGCAACAACAAGCAAAACTCTCCATGCCAGTGCCCACTGCCAGTTACCACCACCAACAACAAACAACACTGTCAACATCAGTGCCCATTGCCAGTCCAATGAAGGGGGATTTCAACTCCACAGTCGGACCTGCATCCCCCACTGAGCCAACGTACAGTCCCCCCAATCTAACTGGGACAACAGCTGGTTCAGAACCAAAGGTGACGGTCAAATCTCCCACAAACATAATGTCAGAGAAAATGAAGAACATTCTGATCCGCCAAGGATCAGAGAATCCTGAGCTCACAATTCTGCCCAGCAACAGGCAGAGTGCCCTGGTTCGCCTGGCGGGTCAGTTAGAACCAGGAGATATCCCTTCTTCTGTACCTGTCCGTTTTAATGCCATCCCTGGTTATGGGTCACAACCTGTGACACAAGTAGTTTCACATCCAGCTGCTGCTCCTACTGCTACCCCAGGGGACCTCATCAAGGCCTCCAGTCCTCCCCCAATGACAACGTCCCTACCTCCAATCCCTGAGAGTGTGTCAGGCTGCACCAGCCACTGTACCATCAAGATAAAGCTGGACAACCCCAGTGCAGGGATAGTGGTGCTGCAGAAATTTAGCCAGCCCGCCAAATTCTCCAGCCCCCCCTTTGCAGGCCACAGATCAGACGTGGTAGGGATGTTACCCTTCAGCCATCCACCTGGGGTCAAGGTCACAGTGGTCAACCCTGCCCCTGTGGGAATGGTACAGCAAAGATGCAGCAAGGTATTCAAAAGGGAAACAGTCAACTTGGTGAAAAACATATTGTATATTCATTCTATGTTAGCAGGCTGGATGTATTACAAGTATTGACAAATAGGGTCCATACAGCATTACCAGCACTAACATAATCTATTCTGCTATCCCTTTATTGCACACACTAACTATATACACTGAGTATACAAAACATTAACAACACCTGGTCTTTCCATGACATAGACTGACCAGGTGAATCCAAGTGAAAGCTATAATCTCTCACTTGTAAAATCCAAGGATTTTTAAGCCTTAAGACAATTGAGACATGGATTGTGTATGTGTGCCATTCAAAGGGTGAATGGGCAGGACAGAATATTTAAGTGGCTTTGAACAGGGTATGGTAGTAGGTGCCAGGAAAACCGGTTTGTTTCAAGAACTGATAGCCACTGTGATGTTCACCCTCAACAGTTTCCTGTGTGTATCAAGAATGGTCCACCACCCAAAGGACATCCAGCCAACTTGACATTACTGTGGGGTGCATTGGAGTCAACATGGGCCAGCATACCTGTGGAACATTTGACACCTTGTAGTCCATGCCCTGACGAATTGAGGCTTTTCTGAGGGCATAAAGGGGGGGTCATCAGTATTCCAGTGGAGCCCATTACAGTGTGCTTGTGGTGGCCAGACCTCAGACCCACGTGCCTGTATTTATGGGGCCACAGTGTCCTCCTCCTGGGGTTGTGATGTAAGGGCCCCATGGAGTATGCCTGGCCAACTGTGAACCCCAACCTTCCCTACCACTGATAGGCCTATGTTGCAGAGGTACTCCACCTTAACTTCTTTTTTTTTTAAACAATATACCCCTCTGTTGTGGCACCACTATGAATACTTCCAGAAAGCAAAGATTTCCTTTTAGTAGCCTCCTCCACTGCAGCTACCCTTGGGAAAAATGCCCCTCCCCTTTTTGACTACCAGTACATTGTCTTTTAACTGCTTTGTAAATGAGGTATCATACAGTAATTCACTGTTTTAATGAGATGGATTGATGTTTTGGATAAACAAGGATCTGCATTCAGTAATGACCCTTTGTCTGTTTTCACAGGCAGACAGCTAAACTTTACTTGACCCTTTGGTGGATCTTCAATTGCAAATAAAACCGCTCCTTGCAAACATACAGCTGCTGCTTTTCTTGCTGTGTTTTATAACTTAGGCATCAACTGACACTGTAAATCTTAAAATAAATAACTACTGTTATTCAATAAGAGGTCAGAGAAAATCTTTGGATGAATAAGTCAATAAATCCAGAGGGTTTTATAGATTTAGAAAGAGGGTGAAAATATTTCCAAAACAACAGGGTGTGTTATAAGTGTGTTTGAATCTCATTTAATATCAATCACAATGCTGATAAAGCCAATGGAAACCGATAACCTAACACATCTGTCAGATTTGGATAAGAGCGTCTGCTAAATGACTTAAATGTAAATGTAAATATCGACGTTGTATCTACTGTATGTAAAATCAAGCATTATTATGACGTAGCCTAAGCACTGTATGTAACCCCCCAATTGTGACACCGACGTCAACGCCAACTTTTACGCGCAAACGGACTGTATATAACCAACAACAAAATACGGCATGTTTGCCATGTTTTGAGAACCGTCCTGTAAACACAGTGATGAGGTAAGTGTGAAACGAGTAATTTATAAGTCTATAATATGACCTACGCTAGTCTAAATGCATCTAGGCTGTGTGCGGAATGGAATCAAACCTGAAATATTTAGCTCTCCGCTCTTCTCTTCATCTCACCATAATAGAGATAAGCAATAGCAGGTGCATCACGATTGCATTGACTTTCAAACAAGTGTCTCTGGTTGCGAAAATGAACCACCCGTTGACGCTTATCCTACCTTGGGGGTTGAAGAGCTGGCTAGTTGCCGTCAGTCGCGCGGTCCTACTGGAGGAGCCTCCAAATGTCCTGGCGTTCATAGCGTCTTACTGCGGCCAGCTTCTGCAATTGAAGAAAGGTGCAGTGCTTATAGGAAAATTAATTCACACTTCATTAACAAATTCCCCAAACAATGTTTAGTATATTCATATGAACTCTAAGCTACATAAACATTTATCTGTGCAGTTGAATTACATGTAATTAGTTATGGTTTATTGTGCAGAACATCCAAATCTTGATATTCAAGAGCTCTCATACATCTTCAGAGATTTAAGGGGTAAGTCCTTCCTTGTTCCACAAGTCCAAAATACCAAAATGTATACCCTACACTTTCCATAATATTCCATAATTCCACTGAAAATATGCAATAGATTGGTAATGTAATGAGATGTGTTTTCTAACTCCCATCTCTCTGGTGGGGGTGGGGTTGTGTTGTGTTTGGTAGGAGGTCACACTAATGACTACCAGGAAACCATCTCCTTCACTGGTCTGGCAGAATCTGTTTTGAGTGAATGCTCTCACAAAATATCTGAGGAACGAGACAACGCAGCACCAGGTCTGTCTGCATCTGATACATCATCAAGCCATGTACACTGTGAGGAGCCTGGCCACCAGGCCATGGAGGATAATGCGGTCAGCAGTTCAGTGGTCCAGTCTGCTGTGTACCAGAAAGATCCGTCAGTCAGCGGCGTGGTCGACGTTGAGAACACTGTGCTGATCCGTACTTCCAGGGCTCCGTCCGAGCATGTGATTATAGTTCACTCCGAGTGTCTCCCTGAGACGCTCATCTTCCACAGCAAAGCCTTGCCTTCATCCAACGGATCCCACACAACATGTGACCTGTACCCTGCTCCTAGTCCTGTCCCTGGTGATGAGGAATGGGAGGAACCAGAGGGAGTGTCTAGTGTGGTCATGTTTTATAAGGTTCCCTTGTTTGAGGACCTGCCTCACCCACCGTCCATGGGGGAACTCCCCTCTGTTGCTGCTGTGGAGACTGTGACTGATGAGGATATATCCTCAAGCAGTGACGCATTTCCCTCGCAGGAGAAAATGTCTGGCACTCAGTCTGTTCAGGTCTTTTTCTCAGCAGCCTCAGAGGTAGAATCATCTGGTCAGATGAGAAATTCAACAAGCAGCTTTGAGGATCTGGCTGTGGACAAGATATCTGATGTGATTATTCCTCGGAAGGCCCCTTCCTATAAAGAGCTGCCTCAGTCAACATCACCTATGAAGCAAACTTCAGTTGTTTCCCCTGAATGTTCGGGAAGTGATATTACTGCAAAAGCTGTAACAGAACTAGTTGATGCAGCACAGAGAGTGTCCTCAGTCAGGATACCCAGTAGAGAGGAGAGTGTGGGGAGAACAGCAGAGACACCAGAGAGACACACATCTCCCAGAGTATCACCAAGAGCTTCTCCACAAACTTCTCTTGTATCAGGTACAACTGTCATCCATACACTGAAGAATGAGCGACTAATAAGCTACTAATAAGAAATGTTTTAGGTAAAAATTGGCAAAACTTCTAAGGTGAAATGTATACAGTATGCGGCAAATTTTGTATCTGCATCCACAGCTCCTGTTGGTGAATCCAGGCTGCCTAGGATTCCCCCTGCACCATCAATGGACAGACACCCCGCTTCTCAAAGAGTTTCTCCACAATCCAGTCAGTCAGGGATTCCCCCTGCACCATCAATGGACAGACACCCCGTTTCTCAAAGAGTTTCTCCACAATCCAGTCAGTCGGGGATTCCCCCTGCACCATCAATGGAGGAACTACTGGTGTGTCCATCTGCTTCTGTTGGTAGAATTTCACCAGCAGTTTCAAGATCTTCAAGAAGTAGTTTGTCGGAAAGAGCTTCTTCTGAAACAGTAGTAGGGAGAACAGCAGAGACACCAGAAAAACACACATCTCCCAGAGTATCTCCACAAGCATCTTCTGCAATGATTGATGATCAGGTGACTAATCCGGAGACATCTGAAAGATTACTGACAACCTCAACTCTGCATTCAGAAGATTTCAAGTTTGGTGAGATGATGTACTTTAATCAACTCTTACATTGATTGATTTGATGGGGGTCTATGTTGATATTATAGTGTGTTTATAGATATTGGAATGAACCATGGCTTAAGCCTTACAATTGATATTATTGTTATAAGCATGCATTTCCTTTCACAACTTGACCAATGGAATTACACAAACTGAGGAGAGACAAGCTTCACATGGAACTACACAAACTGAAGTTTCAGCATTCCATGGAACTGCACAAACTGAACTTTCAGCATTGCATAGAACTACACAAACTGAGAAGAGACCAGCAACCCACAGAACTACACAAACTGAAGTTTCAGCATTCCATGGAACTGCACAAACTGATGAAAGACTAGCATTGCATGGATCTACACAAACTGAAGAGGGACCAGCGTCCTCCCGAACGTTACCCTCAGCCTCTCCTCTGCCTGGTAATTTTGGATATGGAAAAATTACTCAGCTCGTTATCTATTCTATTCTTTGTACTATAATCTGATATGATCAAATTCCATTTATCTGTTGGGGTACATATACATATAAAAAACATGAGCTGGCACACACCCAGAGAAAATTATTTTATGTGGAGGTGCTGACTAACGGCGAACATAACATGTTTTAGGATTCTGATGTTCCATGGCAGCACCGCCTTGTAGTGGGAAAACATAATACATTTTAGGATTCTGATGTTCCATGGCAGCACCGCCTTGTAGTGGGAAAACATAATACATTTTAGGATTCTGATGTTCCATGGCAGCACCGCCTTGTAGTGGGAAAACATAATACATTTTAGGAATTATACACAGAAAAACTAGACTCATGTATATGTACCACATAAGATATAAAAAAAAGAGTTGCACATTCCACATATAAACTCCCAGTAAATTATTGGGTAAATCACCAACGTTTCAGCATTACTGAAGAAGGCACTTTGATGCCGAAACGTTGGCGATTTACCCAATAAATTACTGTGAGTTTATATATGGAGTGTGCAACTTTATTTTTTATAGCTTATGTAGTACATATACATGAGTCTTTCTATGTATGATTCCTAAAATGTATTATGTTTTCTCACTACAAGGCGGTGCTGCCATGGAGCATCAGAATCCTAAAATGTGTTATGTTTTTCTCATTACCAGGCGACGCTGCCATGGAGCATCAGAATCCTAAAACGTGTTATGTTTTCTCACTACAGACGGTGCTGCCATGGAACATCAGAATCCTGCTGAGAATGTTACTGAAGTAGCAGAGTGGGTCAAACAAGACAACATAGAAACCAGCAAATCATCCGACTTGGTCAGTCCTCAACATGTAGAGAATGCAGCAATAACAGAATTGGTCAGTACTCAAAATGTAGAGAATGCAGCAATAGCAGAATTTGTCAGTCCTCAACATGTAGAGAATGCACCAATAACAGAATTGGTCAGTCCTCAACATGTAGAGAATGCACCAATACCAGAATTGGTCAGTACTCAACATGTAGAGAATGCACCAATATCAAGATTGGCTTGTCCACCACATGAAGCGGCATTAACATTTGAAAATCCTCAAGAGAGTGTTGAAACAGAAGAGAATGTCGAAACATCAAATGTGGAGGTAACTTCCAAACCCCAGCCTGAAGACACTACCAATGCTCCACCCTGTCCTGGGCCAGAGACACCACAGATGATCCAGGAAGAATCAGCCACCCAGACACCAGAGGAGGAGTCTGTCCAGGTGGAACTAACCACCAAGACACCAGAGGAGTCTTTCCCAAGAGTCCCCACACCTCAGTTCCTCTTGCCAGTTCATACTGCAGAGGGCCGTCAGCAGAACCGAACCAAACCTGCTAACCTGATCAAGATGGCTGTCGCTGAGAGGAACCACCTGATCAAGAGACTTGCCAAGTCAGACCCACTGAAGAACAGATTGGGTAAGGCTCGCAGTTCACATTGCAAGGGACAGTACTTTGTGTTTGGTGAGGGCATTGTAAACTATGTTGAGGTGATACATTAATGGCCTCTGCATGTTGTCTATTTCAGATGGGTCTAAGTCTGCTACCGGAGTGAGAGAAGTGTCCCACGTCCAACTGTCCCAGTTGATGAAGCAAAGGTCCCAGACAGCCCCACAACCCAACATCAAACGAATGTTGAGCCTAACAGGTTATTATATATCTGATAAGATAAAAGATTACTGGCCCTAAAAACGTACCGTATGATATTTCCTAGGATCATTGATATTTTATTATTGACACCTCTGAAACATGTATTTTCTATCCACCTCATTTTCGAACGTTGCTATGGGCACAGCCTAACAACAGAAGTGATGGATTTGACTTCTGCTTTACTTCCCTACTGTAGCGTGCTTGTCGCAAGCTTGCGAGAGTAAATTATTTGAATTATTTGAGTATAAGTATAATTTATATTTATGTAATTCAAGTCCACTAATGTTAGCTAGCTCTGTTGTGATAATAACGTTAGTTGTGTTGTGTCAGAGGTAAGCCAATAAATATAACAATAACTACACTGAACAAAAATATATATGCAACATGCAACAATTTAAAATAATTTACTGAGTTAGTTCATATAAGGAAATCGGTCAATTGAAATACACTGAACAAAAATATAAGCACAAATGTAAAATGTTGGTCCCATGTTTCGTGAGCTGAAAAAAAAGATATCCGAAATGTTCCATTGCACAAAAAGCGTATTTATCTCAAGTTTTGTGCACAAATTTTTTACATCCTTGTTAGTGAACATTTCTTCTTTGCCAAGATTATCCATCCACCTGACAGGTGTGGCATATCAAGAATCTGATTAAACAGCATGATCATTACACAGGTGCACCTTGTGCTGGGGACAATAAAAGGCCACTTTAGTGCCACAGATGTCTCAAGTTTTGAGGGAGCTTGCAATTGGCATGCTGACTTCAGGAATGTCCACCAGAGCTGTTGCCAGAGAATTGAATGTTAATTTCTCTACCATAAGCTGCCTCCAACGTTGTTTTAGAGACAACTAATGGAACTGTGGGTTTGTACAACCGAAGCATTTATTTCAATTGACTGATTTCCTTATATGAACTGTAACTCGGTAAAGTCTTTGAAATTGTTGCATGTTGAGTTTATATTTCTGTTCAGTGTAAATACTGTTTTAGGACTGTAGGCTACATATGTACCTGTCAAAGTGCAAGAAAAAAAGTTAACAGTTATGAATGGCAGATCCAGCCTGCACTCTATGATCCCTGGGCAGACAAAGCTCCACTATTTATAAGTAGGCCTAGGTCTACGGTTTTAGAGAAGAAAATTATTATAGCCTATCTGTGCTACAACAACACAGTGCAATGAGGAATTTATTATTGTTATCAAGTGCGTACACAATTGTTGTCCATAGGCTATAAACTGCAGTGACGTAGGCTAATTTTGAATAACCTCCCAAATGACCTAGGTAAAAAAAAATGTATATTGGATAAAATCCACTGCTTTTATTTTTTGGGAAATGTCTTCTTTTGTTTTGCTGTCAATCTTCAATAGATCTTACACAAAGAAACGTACACTATGACAATTATATATAAAAAACAACGAAATGTACATTTTTTAAAAGCTGTGTATTTCTGTGCATCCTCTGGTGATTCAGAATATATAATTTTCATAATCATGGCACGCTTTGTCTTAGAGCAATTGAAGATTGAAAGCAGAAATAATAATAAATACCAAAAATACAAACCGAATATCCACCGAATATCCAATATATAACACATTTTACCTTGGTAGTCAAACTCCTCTTTTGTTTCATGCCAAAATAACTGCATAGGCCTACATCCTAGGCCTGATTATGCAACTATTTGGATCCGTTTGTGTCTATTCTCGACAGTTTAGAATGTCCAGAAAGGTACATTAGCAGGCCACTCATATGGTGTATTTTGTCAGGATGTACTGTATATAGCCAGCTGTTAAGATATGCCTGCTCCTATAGGAAAATATGGACTTCTCCTTTCCAACCCCCCGCCCGTTCTTAATGCTGTTGCCTATCTTACATACCGAGGTAAAGTTGGTTTTATATTCACACATTCGGACATTCAACAGATATTCAACAGACATTCATTCGACATTCGCCAAAATCCATTTCAAAATGTAAAAATCCATAACTAATTCACTGTTTGTCACAGAATCATCAAACTAGATATGATTTATTCTATAAATGCTAGCATACTTTTACAACCTTTTGTTTTATATAAATCAATAACGTTTTCACTGATTATGGCATAATCATCAAACTAGGTATGATTTTTCTATAAATGTCCAGTATACTTTTACAATCTTTGCTTTGAGTAGAAATTTAAGTTTTGATTTGGTAGAAATACATAAAATCTCCAATATTGCATTTAAAGATGAAGAAATCTGTCAAGATCGTCGTAAGAACATTCGGACCAAAGCGCAGCGTGAAATCGGTTCGACATTTTTATCATAAGTGAACCGCACAACAAAATAATAAAGAAATAAACTACACGTGACGCTATGGAGTGCTCACAGGCAACTACACATAAACAAGATCCCACAAAAAAAACAGTGGAGAAATGGCTGCCTAAATATGATCCCAAATCAGAGACAACGCTAAACAGCTACCTCTGATTGGGAACCATACCAGGCCAACATAGAAATGAAACAACCTAGATTACCCACCCTAGTCACACCCCGACATAACCAAAATAGAGAATAAAAAGGCTCTCGATGGTCAGGGCGTGACAAAATCAATAACTAATTTAGTGATTGTCGCAGAAAAAAAGTGAAAATATGCATTTATTTGCAACAACTTTAAAGAAATTTTAATTTCAAGTTCAATTTGTTCTATATGAAGTTAGACATTGTTCACATAAAGTTGTACAATGTTTACAATCTTTAATTGTATCCTAAATCAATGTTTGCATTTTTAGTGCAACAGATCCACATTTTAAAGTAGTTACAAGGCACAACAGTCATTTATTTATACACCTCTAATTTAACAGAAAGAGGTCTCTTCCAATCATTTTCTTTTTTGGCTTTGTTGAAGTCCTTCTTTGTCATCCCCAGACAAGCTGAATGGTACCATCTCCTGATGTAATAGATTCAACTGTTCAACACTTACAGCCAAATGTTTAATACCCCGGGTATTCTCAGAACACATTCTGGAAAGTCTACAGATTCAGTGGTCACTTTATTAGGTACAACACCTTTGCATCTGGAACAGTGTGAATTCAAAACTGTTGATGAAACTGGAAAAGGAGATAGACTGTTTAAGTCCAGTTGGAGTTTATTACAGTCAATACAAGTTTTGTAACTTTTCTGAGTTACAAAAGACCATCCAGACTGTGCTGTCATTTTGCACATTCTAAAGTTCAAACAAACAGTAACAGAATACCTGAATACTTCTCTTCATGCTTTAGTGTCTAGCAAGCCAAGACCACTGGACTTGGTGTATGTAGGAGCAATGTATTTTCGTGAATAGGGTGGTGAACCTAATAAAGTGGCAACTGAGTGTAGATATCACAAACAACTCATTTTGTGCAGTGTCTGTCTGTTATACGTTTGATCAATGGGTATAATGGTAAATCTGAACCCCAAGGTCCTCATAGGCTCACTTGGATGTATAGAGTTGGAGGTAAAGAAAAAAAGATTAAACTAGGACATTAAAACACTTGCAGAATTCTTTCATCCACATCCATTCACATAAAACATGTATTTGAAAGTATAAATACCCCTCTAAGACCACTGACTTTGGATGTTTTAAAAGTTTTGTAAATACTTATTTCTGCAAGGAATGTGAATTGAAAGAGATATGATAATACCTATGTAGGTGATGTAGTTTATCCACTAGTATAATGTGTGATAGTTGCACACCTCCCTGCTGAATTATGTAGAGCTGATTTGGGCCAGTTATTTTATTTTTTCTTTTGTTAAAAACCAAATGTTCACTTCGGCTTTGTGCTAGCAGTTTAAGAGAGAAAGAGAGCAAATAGCACAGGGACAGCCTGGTTGAAGTCCTAGTTTTTAATGGTTAGTGCCAGTAGATTGCAGAGGAGTTCACATACAGTTCAGAGGCAAATCATAATGTATACATTCAGCCCAAAAACAAAACATGTACCGTCCACTTCTTATATTAGTGCTTTTTTTTGTTATCCACCCTCTGGTATCATTCAATACCCATGCTAATATATATATACAGTATATATATAGACTACCATTCAAAGGTTTGGGGTCACTTAGAAATGTCATTTTTTTTGTCCATTTAAAATAACATCAAATTGATCAGAAATAAAGTGTAGACATTGTTAATGTTGTAAATGACTATTGTAGCTGGAAACAGCAGATTTTGATGGAATATCTACATAGGTGCACAGAGGCCCATTATCAGCAACCATCACTCCTGTGTTCAAATGTCATGTTGTGTTAACTGATCCAAGTTTATAATTTTAAAAGGCTAATTGATCATTAGAAAACCCTTTTTGCAAGTATGTTAGCACAGCTGAAAACTGTTGTTCTGATTAAAGAAGCAATAAAACTGGCCTTCTTTAGACTAGTTGAGTATCTGGGGCATCAGCATTTGTGGGTTTGATTACAGGCTCAAAATGGCCAGAGACAAATAACTTATTTCTGAAACTCGTCAGTCTATTCTTGTTCTGAGAAATGAAGGCTATTCCATGCGAGAAATTGCCAAGAAACTGAAGATCTCGTACAACGCCATGTGCAACTCCCTTCACAGAACAGCACCAACTGGCTCTAACCAGAATAGAAAGATCAGTGGGAGGCCAACAAGTGCTCAGCATATGTGGGAACTCCTTCAAGACTGTTGGAAAAGCATTCATTATGAAGCTAGAGAGAATGCCAGAGTGTGCAAAGTTGTCATTTGAAGAATAGAAAAATATGCAATGTATTTAGATTTGTTCATCACCTTTTTGGTTACTACACAATTCCAGATTTATTATTTCATAGTTTTGATGTCTTCACTATTATTCTACAATGTAGAACATAGTAAAAATAAAGAAAAACCCTTGAATGAGTAGGTGTGTTCAAACTTGACTGGTACTGTGTATATATACATCTCACAAAAGTAGTGCACTGGGCCATTAATAGTCCTGTAATAGCGGAACATTGTAGCCATCTGCAGCACGGGCCAAACTTTTTTTACAGACCCCCCTACGCTCTAGCACACTAAGACGAAAGCCAGAGGGAATTTATGAATGCACCTAGTATGTAAAATATGTTATTTTGATTGTTCTATCATACACTCTTAGCATAACATAACCTTGCTGTGGTGGGGTTTGTTTTGGGAGCACCATGATTCATGTGATCTATTACCATCTTCCTATTTCAGCAACGGAGGAGCAGCAGAACTTCCAGGGTGTCCCCGTTGGAGAAGGATGCATAACTCCAGATATGTTCCCTGCTCGGGAAAGCTCTATCAGCAAAGTCTGGACCCTTTATCACCTCGCTCAGGAGACAGGAAACTTGTCTTTGCCTGTGTTGTCCCAGGCATCGTTCATTGGTCGTGCAGACATCGAAAGTGTTGGTCCAGAGCATGTCGTGTTGTCAAAGAGGACCTCCAACTATTCAGGTCTAGACTCAGGTCTAGACTCAGGTCAACTCACGGGTGGACCGACACAGGAACATTCAGGCCAGACTGCGCAGACTGTCAGTAAATTAGACACTCCCGACACTCAGCAAATCAAAATCCCCAACTATCTCCTTGTGGAACGTTCATCCGGAACCTCGGACATAGCTTCTTCCCAAGAGAGAAAGCCAGCAGATCAAGAGAGTTGTGTGGTCAGCAAGGGACGCTGTACTGGTTTCCTGTCCTTCTCAGTGCCAATTGACAGTTTCTGCGGAGCAGAGTGGAGCTGTCGACCGCAGTTCCTGCAGATCACAACCGACGATGGAGACGTAGTCTATTCCCCTCCGTTCATACAGGCTATCAACCCATGCAGACCTGGTGCAGATGAGGTCGCGGAGAGGACAGACACACGCCCGACAACTTCACCCGCCCACATGGAATGGTCTTTTAGAATCAGCATAAAAGGTAAAGAAATGTAATGCTATGCTGTCCTCATGCAAAAGAAGATCTACGTGAATACTATTTTTTTTGAGTGCATTGATTACAGTATTGTAGTATGTTATTTTGTCGTCATGGTAACTTTATTTATACATTTTCTTCCAAAACAGGACAGAGTGTGGGGGATGAAGAAGTTAACCAAGATAAGTGATGGATCAAATTTCAGTTTTTCCATCCGCATTGAACTCTTGTAATACATTTACATTTACATTTAAGTCATTTAGCAGACGCTCTTATCCAGAGCGACTTACAAATTGGTGCATTCACCGTATGACATCCAGTGGAACAGCCACTTTACAACAGTGCATCTAAAAATAAATAATAAATGCAATTCATCTGAAGACTTAACTTTTCTGTTTGTTTTTCAATTAATTGGGTGTATTTATTTGTAAACAGTAACATGACAACTTAAATTTGCATAAAATAAACATTTCCAGATTTGTTTCCCCTCTATTCAGTTGTGAAAATAACACTTTTCTCAAGTAGGCTTTTTTTATGCTTTACATTTGCAAGTTTGACTGTAAAATACTAAATAATTTTGTTATAAGCCTAAGTTAACAATCTAGGTTTAGATCATTTGTCAAAAAACAAAGTATTAATAATTGACAACCGTGGGAAAAGCGGTGGTGTTATATTACTTGCGAAGAAATCAGCACCAGGGACAGGGCCTATTTAGCTAGTGGAGTGATGTGCTAGGACGATTTTTTGGCTGCTGTCTAGTGCAGATTTCTGCCAGTGCTTTTAGTTTTTCTTCATCCGCCACTGAAACAAAATGTCTCAACGGTTCATAACTGATTTTATAAAGGTAATTGATTGCCTGGCTATTTGATTAATTATTTTATGGATTTATGTTTTTTTTCATTTTTAAAATATATATTTATCCGTAAATTATAACATTTGAGAACTTCAGAGCTTCTTGTAATATGAATTCTAATGTAGCGAAAGGCCATTCCATTCCAACCATTATGACTTAGTTACTTCAGAACATTGGTAGGTCCGCGATAGCAACGAAAGTCGACAACTCAGACAACTCAAAATGAGCCGCTATGACCAATAACATGTAAACTGATCCTACTCTCATAGATCGACAGACAAATTTACAATTTGAAAATTCAAGGTAAGTTTTCATATGTCTCGATTGTTATATTTTGCTACAGAGCCATGATCAGTTGAATGAATCTGCCTCATGGGCGATCAATTGCTAGTCTGGGTAGTCACAGTACAAGTCTGTTTAGCTAGCTATCATTCCACTCATATGCTAAACTGTCATGATACGGAGAACAAGGAGTGGAATGTTAGCTACACAGATTTGTACCCAGGCTAATCCGTTGCTACTTTAATGCGATGTTGCATTTACTTTGCGTTTCTTCTTGTTACAGTCCGCCACACGGTCATGTCTAAACACGTCAAACCTCTCATCCCAAACGGCCTGATAACCATTCTGTCAGGCTTCAGTCGAGCATACCTAAGGAAGAGGCCAACTGACCTAGGGCTATTTGCCATGTACTACTGTATGGAACTGCGGAAATACAGAGATGGTATATTAGCTCACCATGGTCCCACAGAGACAAAAATATGACTGATTACGTAGTGTACAGTGCATTTTATCATGTGTTAAGCGTTCTGTAGAAATACATCTGAACAAGATTTCATTTTGTTTTGTAATGCAGAAATACCGACCTATTCACCAAACAAGCTGGTGAAAGAATTTCATAAACATAGAGGTAAGTCCACAGATGATGCACCCTGTATTCCTATAGTCGTTGATGCAAACAAAACACATACTTTTGCAGTCACATTCCCAAACATTTCTCCCCCCCCCCCCCCCCCAGCCGAGAGACTCTGTGACAATGCCTATGAAGAGGAAATGTTGAAGTATGGATACAAAGTGACCTCTAAGGAGGATGTGACTTTTAATGCCCTGGAGATCACCTCTCAGGACCTGCAAATACTAGGCAGTAGTGAGAGACAGATCAACAGACGGTACTCAACCACCACTAGCCTATGTGGAGAACAAGTGAACAATATTACACCTCCATCCGCCATGGACCAGCAGGTGAACCAAACCCTGGGGGCTGCAGCTATGGAGCTAGGGGCACTGGTTGGCAACATTGTCCCCACAACATCATCAAGCCCTTTTCAACCAACCAACAATAACGCCAACACCCAACATGTGGCACTGTCATCCTCCACGGCAGTAGCAGGTCTGGCATCCACTGAGAACAAGACTGGTGAAGGTATGTGTGCTCTAAGATTCTTAGGCCCAACTATGTATGGTAAAATCAAATCTGCTTTGCACTAGGGATCTAATGTGTTCCTCTCCCTCCCACTGTTTTCCCCACAGTTGCTTCACAAGTCAAACCTGGCTCAGCAGAGATATTGGCCAGCAGCAGCTGCGAGGCTAGTATTTCTGGACAGGCCTGTGTTCCCCAGCATTACACACCCACCAGCCAGGAGGGGGGGTATGCCTGTGCCCCCATGCCCACAGTGATACCCTGCTACCCCAGATTTCCCCAGAATTACCCGACATACCCTCCACCACCACCCTACCTCCCAGGCTTTCATCCTTATTATTTGGACCTCATGTCTGGCCAATATGTGCAGCCGTCCTGCAGATGCCAGCGATATGGCAGAGTGGTATATCGTCCCCCTGGTCAGCCAGTGCTGCCCCAGTGCCACCATGCCACTCCACTGCCAGTGCCGCAGTGCACTCACCAGCACCTCAGCCCTTCTGCAAGCTGCATTCAAGTGGCTCCAACCATGGGGCCCTCCTGCCCCTATGGAGTGCAGAGCCCTTTCTCACGGTACATCCCTGTGCCTGTCCTCGCCAACTACTTTGGCTCCCTTTACTACAGGCCCAAGCAGAGACCCAGGATGGCCACAGGTGTGCCTGGCTGCAGGAGCGAGTGCCTACCCACATCCAGACGTCTCAACTGCACTTCCTGCAACGTGAGTGACAGCTCTAGCTATGGGCCAGAGCCCGCCACCCAGGCCTCCTATCATGGTGGACATCGAGGACAGTGTGGGGGTGACGCCATCCATGGACCAGTCCCTGCCGGTGCACTAAGGTCCCTGTATGCCCCTGTGCCGTGCCCCATTGGACTGCAGAGAAGGGATGCCCCGGCTCAGCGCCCATGCAGCGCCCCGACTAGGAGGGTTGTTCCATTGACCACGCAGAACCAGAATAGCCCGTTCCCATCCGCATAAGGGACAGGTTTGGAACTAGTTATTCTGTGAATGGATAGCTGCACATTTTTTGATTGAATTTAATCTTATTAAGTCTTCAGTTTGATACAATTTTGCCTTGAAGCTTTTGTTAATTGGTAGTATAATTAAACTAGTGGAAAGTCTTCGTCATGGATATATGAATTTGTAGACACAGAATATTGTTAATCAGAATAAAGATTTCTCCGGTGGCTAAACTGCTATTATTTTTCTCTTTACAGAATGCCCAGACAGACTGAACGCAAAGTCCTACAACTTTATCATCGATTTTTATGATCAATAAAGTATTTTGCAGATTAGTTTTTAATTATCATTATTGTAGAACTGAAAATAAGTGTTGTATGCTTAAAAGAGTGCCAGTGAGAACGACTGTGCTTTATTATGCGTAATTACGTAAGCATTTTCTACTGCTGATATGTCGTGGCATGTTGAATATTTAATTTTGCTGAAATGGATTATAATATTGTTGAAATCTAGGCTGCACAAAATACGCAAATGTTACTTTCCTTTTCAATTTGTCCAATACATTTTTATGAGGTTAGTATCATTGTGACGTCACGCAGCCGCGGAATTTTATATCATGGATTTTAATCAATCCAATATTGTAGTCCTCGATGTGGCTCAAGAGGAGTTACGCCTATCTGCAAAGGTATGTTTTTACTAATCTAAAAAATATGAATCAATTTCGAATAATCTGACTTGATAAAAGTCTTAACCAATTACATTGGCTGCATCCATTTGATTGTACAGACAGTGTACACTAGGCTGAGCAGGGTAGCCTGTCTGATTATCAGGTAAACAACCACTGCAGCTAAACCATCAACGACATTTTCCCAGATGGCTTCCAGGAATACGCCACACTTCAAGCCCCCGTTGACCATCATCATCCCATACGGGCTGAAGAGTTGGCTAGAATGTCTTTGCAGAGCCATATTAATTGAGGGACCAAGGCAGATACCGGAATTTATTGCCTCCTATTGCGTTGAGCTGTTGGAATTTAGAGAACGTGAGTGGTGTGGACTGATGTAGATGCAGTCATATACAGTGTTTGCAAAAAACCTAAAAGTAGTTGATGTTTACCAACACACAAGTTATTTGAAGTAGCCGAACCGTTTTTTTAGTAGACCCTAATAACATTTAAAGCTGGAATCCTTAGTTGCTACATCCATTTTTGGATTTATAAATTCATGATATATAGGTCTACCCATTGATTTTTGAAGACCATACATGCCTCATGAGCTTAGTTAAACTGTCATACCCCATCAGAACCCCAAATATAAGCGTGTTTTACTCCAATGTTTGTACACAGTGTAAATGTGAACAAACACTGGATAGCCTCAAAACATGCTTAAAACTATCATTGTAATATCATGGATGGTCAGACCTTGCATCCATAGCTCTGTCTGAATTTTTGAGAGGGTTATATTTTTCCAAGTCCATCCTTCAGCCTTTTACCAAAACAGAGGCGGGGCAACCACTTTGTTATTGTTTCAACTGCGGATTTTAGCTACATTTTGAATTCATGTAGGCTAGGCCTATAGTCTCCAAGCTCATTCTAACATGTTAAAGGCTATCTCTTTAAAGTGGAACAGGCAATTAACTCTATTTTCTTTTGCTTCAGGTTTTCCTTTGATGGATACCAAGGATGTTACACATCTGTACCAGGAGATACGGGGTAAGGAATATTCAGCCAGTCATAGTGCGCAATGTTATCTTTAGCATTGTCATTGCACATTCATTGCATTTAACAATTTCATTAAAGCCCAATGTTTAAAATCAACCCGCACATAAAATGCTTTCAAATATATACAGTTGAATGTTTCACACACATGGCTCACAATTTATGGAATTATTATTCATTCAATAGAGGCAAATTACGTCAAAGACGGGATAGTATGCCCAGTGCCACAAGCTGCCATAGACTGCTGCCTGGCTGAGGAGACCCTGTCAGTCAGCCAGAGGACCAATCCAAGGTCGGCCCAGGGGTTCAAGGTCCCCTCCAGCGAGCCCATGGGTGGGCCAGATAAGCAGGTTCAGACTCTGAGCAGTCTCCCTGGAGAAACCCACCATAGAGCCCACCCTGGAGATGGACCTCAGTCCAGCCCAACCGACCTTGGAGGTCAACCCAGCCCAGCTGTGGAAGAGGAGGCCCAGGCCCGGCCAGGCTCTGCTGTGCAGTCAGTCGTGTTCCAGAGAGCTCCATCATTGGACAGTCTACTGGAGGCCAACCACTCTCAAGTCTTGATCAGCGCTCCAACCGATGACGTCATCATCGTCCACTCTGCGAACCTTCAGGAGACCATTGTCTTCCGAAGCGACAGTCGTCCATATTCAGGTGTATCTCCCCGAGGTAGTTTGACTAGGATTCCTTCGGTTGGTGAGGTTGTTAAGATTGGGGTGAATGACACAACAGAGGTGATGTCTGATGTGGTGGTGTTCCACCAAGTGCCCTCAGTGGAGAACCTGCCCTGCACGCCGTCTGCCTTGAGTAATATCTCTTTAGCTGCTGAGGAAACAGTGGATCAGTTGATGAGAAGCAGAGAATTCTTACTGGAGAATGTGGTGTCTGGCTCGCCGTCCATTAAGATGGTGGCTTCAGCTGCAGCTTTGCAGCAGGCAAACACAGAGAAAGTATCCTCCTCAGAGATAGTGGGAGTCGGCGCAGCACGGACAGTGTCCTCAGTCAGGATACCCAGTAGAGAGGAGAGTGTGGGGAGAACAGCAGAGACACTAAAGATATACACATCTCCACAAATATCTCTTCTGTCAGGTATAATATTAATCTATACTCAAAAATGTATTGCCAGTTTGATACAAACTGTTTAGGGACAATGTATTACAAGATGTATAGTAATGTTTAAATCCTTTGCAATTGCATCCTCTCTGTCCTCACAGCTCATTCTCCTGAATATCTGAAGGCTACATACAAGCCATCCACCTCCAGCCTTGCCAGGGTTTCCTCTGCACCTTGTGGTGAGAGAGAGGCAGCAGCAACTATTTCACCTAAATCCAGTCTGGCCAGTGTTTCCTCTGTCTCTACTGGTGAGAGAGCAGCAGAACCAGCCTGCAAAGAAGTATTTTCTAATGTGGAGGAGACTTACACATTACCATCAACAGAGGACCTACTGGTCTCTTCAACTGCTTCAGTTGGTAGAATTTCACCAGAGGTGTCTGCAATATATTCCAAAAGTGTTTTATCAGGAAGAGCTTTCTCTGAGCCAGAAATAGTTGGTGCAGCACACAGAGTGTCCTTAGTCAGGATATCCAGTAGACAGGAGAGTGTGGGGAGAACACCAGATACACCAGAGAGACACACATCTCCCAGAGTATCTCCACAAGCATCTTTTGTGTCAGGTAACGAACATTTCACAGTTCTGAAAAATGAAAGAAAATGCATTATAGATGTTCTGTATTCTCTGTTGATTTTAAAAGTAATTTCTGTGTTTTATAGACTCTCCAGTGATGTTTGAAGAAGAGGACTGGTGTGTAATTACCACTCACTCTGCTTCAGTGAAGAAAGCAGTCCAATTGGCCCACTCAGAAAATATCTCTCCTATTACTTCACCCAGCATAGACCTGGCCTGGGAGGAGCTTCTGCAGACATCAGCATCCTTCGTGGATAAAGTAGCCCTCAAGGCTTTAGACATTGTGAACCAAAAATTACAATGCTCAGGGATGGAAATCTCTGAATTGGCCTCATCCAACCCTGTGGTTGTGTCTCAGTCTCTTAACACTCTCTCTTATAAGGATCTCTCTCACTTGCTTTCAGCTGTAGAGGAATTCTCTACTGCCTCAGCAAGACGCTCAGAAGGTGACATCACTGAAAGAGCTCCCTCTGAAACAGCAGTAGAGGGAGAAGCAATCTCTGTTAGGGAGATTACACCAGCAGTGTCTGCAAGGTGTTCTGCCAGTAATGTATCAGAAAGAATTCCCTTTGAAACAGTAGTTTTGGGAGCAGCAGTGCTATCAGAGTCACCAACTGCACTTGACTTTGTGGGTGAGGCTTCACCAGCAGTGTCTGCAATATGTCCTGCTAGTGACTTACCAGAAAGAGCTTCCTCTGAAACAGCAGTAATGGACTCAGCGCCCAGAGTGATGCACTCTGCACCATCAATGGATGAGCTACTGGTTTTACCAACTTCTGTTGATGCGTTTTCACCAGCAGTGTCTGCAAGATCTTCAAGAGGTACTTTGTCAAAAAGAGCTCCCTCAGAAACAGCAGTGGAGGGGGTAAGATATTCTGAAAGTGGTTTATCAGGGAGCGCTTTCTCTGAAACAGAACTAGTTGATGCAGCACAGAGCGTGTCCTCAGTCAGGATACCCAGTAGAGAGGAGAGTGTGGGGAGAACAGCAGAGACACCAGAGAGACACACATCTCCCAGAGTATCTCCACAGACATTTTCAGAGTCAGGTACAGTATTCATCCAACTCTGTGATATACTACTAATAAGGTCCATGTCACTAATTTGGGTAAAATGTTTAAGAAAATGTCAGGATAGCATCACAACAGACAAAAAAAAAACTGGATTTCCTCAACTCATGCTGACGTTACTCCAACAGCTACAGGCTTGTCATCTAAGCCAGAGCCCCCTCTGAGTGATTGTCTAACAGAGTCAGGCTCTTTGGAAGTCATCTTTAATATGGAGGAGACTTATACAACACTATCTATGGGGGAGATTGTTCCTCCAACTCCTTCTGGGGATGGCATTTCTGCCTCTACTGGTGAAAGAGCAGCAGAATCAGCTTCTAGAGAACTGTTGTATATGGATGAGACATATAAACCACCATCAATGGTAGACCTACCAGGGTCTTCAGCTGCTGTTGGAGGCATTTCACCAGCAGTGTCTGATAGATGTTCACAAAGTGAATCGGCAGAAAAAGCTCCCTCAGAAACAGCATTAGGCAGACACACATCTTCCAGAGTACCTCCTAAAGTTCCTCTACAAACATCCTGGAGCTCAGGTACAGTTTTCAAATATCTTGAATGAAATATAAGGTTAGTTGTCATGTTAGTAGTCTGGGTGAAATTAATTTTAAAATACCACAGCATACTCATATAATGTAATCTGGTCTGTCTTTTCACAACCCATGTTGATGTTACTCCAACAGCTACAGGCTTGGCATCTAAGTCCAGTTTGGCCAGGGTTCCCTCTGTGTCTCTCAGTGGTGGTGCAAAAGAACCAGCTCAGATAGACAAAACACTGTCAATGGAGGAGCTACTGGCGTCTCCATTGTATTCTCAGTGGGCAATGTCACCAGCCGGTTCTGAAAGAGTGTCCTCAGTCAGGATACCCAGTAGAGAGGAGAGTGTGGGGAGAACAGCAGAGACACCAGAGAGACACACATCCCCTGGAGCTTCTCCAAGAGTTTCTCCACAAACCTCTCTTGTATCAGGTACAATTGTCATCCATACACTAAAGAATGCTCTAATAATAAGCTACTAATACAGCATTTTTTAGGTAAAAGGAGCAAAACTTGTAAGATACAAAATCAGGCATGTAATGTATACATTTTATCTGCATCCACAGCTCACGTTGGTGAATCTCTGTCTGGTACAGACATTTCTCCACAATCCAGTCTGCCTAGGATCCCCTCTGAACCATCAATGGACAGATACACATCTCCCAGAGTTTCTCAACGAGTTTCTCCACAATCCAGTCTGGCCAGGATTCCCTCTGCACCATCAATGGAGGAGCTACTGTTGTCTCCATCTGCTTCTGTTGATAGAATTTCTACAGTAGTTTCAAGACGATCTTTAAGAAGTAGTTTGTCAGAAAGAGCTCCTTCTGAAACAGTCATAAGGTATTCTGAAAGCGTTTTATCAGGAAGAGCTCTCTCTAAAACAGAACTAGTTGATGCAGCACAGAGAGTGTCCTCAGTCAGGATACCCAGTAGAGAGGAGAGTGTGGGGAGAACACCAGAGAGATGCACATCTCCCAGAGTTTCTCCTAGAATGTCTCCCAGAATTTCTCCCAGAGTTTCTCCACAATCCAGTCTGGCCAGGATTCAATCAGCACCATCAATGGAAGAGCTACTGGTGTCTCCATCTGCTGCTGTTGGCAGAGTATCTCCAGCCAAGAGTGGAGTTTCTCTAGTAATGTCTCTAGGAATTTCTGCAGCCAATGTGGTTGGGCCAGTGTGTTTCAAAGATGTGTCACAGATTATGCCGACTAAAATACCAGGTAAATATTCCATTATAATACAGGAATTCAGCTTTAATAATTGAATACACAATGTTACATTGTGCCAATTTCTTGTTTTATTGTGTTAAATCCATTTCTATATATTAATTTTTTTCAATATATGTTTGAAATTGAAAGTTTCAACTTTGATGTTGCATTATATTGTCATTTTAGAGAATCAGGGTTCGGCCTCCTCCGTCAGCATACCCAGTAGAGAGGAGAGTGTGGGGAGAACAGCAGAGACACCAGAGAGACACACATCTCCCAGAGTATCACCAAGAGCTTCTCCAAGAGTTTTTCCACAAACCTCTCGTACATCGGGTACAATTGTCATCCATATTTCTGAGGAATGCTCTACTAATAAGTTACTAATAAGACATTTTGAGGAAAAAATTGCAAAACTTGTAAGGCAAAATGTTTACAGTATGTGCCTAATTTTGTATCTGCATCCACAGCTCACGTTGGTGAATCTCTGTCTGGTACAGACATTTCTCCACAATCCAGTCTGCCTAGGATTCCCTCTGATCCATCAATAGACAGATACACATTTCCCAAAGTTTCTCAAAGAGTTTCTTCACAATCCAGTCCGGACAGGCATCCCTCTGCACCATCAATGGAGGAGCTACTGTTGTCTCCATCTGCTTCTGTTGGTATAATTTCACCAGCAGTTTCAAGAACATCTTCAGAAACAGCTCCTTCTGAAACAGTCATACGATATTTTGAAAATGATTTATTAGGAAGAGCTTTCTCTGTAACAGAACTAGTTGATGCAGCACAGAGAGTGTCCTCAGTCAGGATACCCAGTAGAGAGGAGAGTGTGGGGAGAACAGCAGAGACACCAGAGAGACAGACATCTCTCAGAGTTTCTCCTATAACTTCTGCAAGAGTTTCTCCAAGATTTTCTCCACAAACATCTCTTCTATCAGGTACAATTTGTAGAATTGTCTACAAACAGTTTGGTTGAAATGTTTACAGTATGTGACAAATGTATGCACGCATGACTGTAAGTCTCTTTAGATAAAAGCGTCTGCTAAATGACATTTTATTATTTGTATCTTCATCCACAGCTCAAGTTGGTGAATCTCTGTCTTGTACAGACATTGCACCACAATCCAGTCTGCCCGGGATTCCATCTGCAGCATCAATAGAGGAGCTACTGATGTGTCTATCTGCTTCTGTTGAAAGAATTTCACCTGCAGTTTCAAGATCTTCAAGAAATAGTTTGTTAGAAAGTGCTTCCTCTGAAAAAGCAACAGTTAAAGCAGTATACAGAGAAGAGAGTGTGGAGAGAACAGCAGAAACAACAGAGAGTCACACAACTCAACAAGTCTCTTTCACAGCTCCTTTGGCAACATCTAAGACAAGAGTCCTTTCTGATGTGGCAGTTTTGTACAGACCATCCATTGCTGAAGGCCTTTGTCTTGAGGTCTTGGACATGGAGTCTGACCAGGTGAAAACACCAATGAGTGACATCACTGCACAAGCTCCCTCTCACACTGCAGCAATGGAAACAGCTCAGGATACAGTCAGGATACCCAGTAGAAAGGAGAGTGCAAGGAGAGCAGCAGAAACACAAACATATTTTGAATCAGGCAAGTATCAAGATTAATACATTACAGAAATATTAGCAAGAAAACCAAAATATTTTCTAAAGATTTCTCTTCCCAATCTCATAGGATTATTGGACAACAGTACACAAGTTTCAGGAACTTCAGTCCGCCTTCATGAAGAGGTGACTGCCCACCCTACAGAAGTGCAGATCCTGCAACTTGGAATTTCTCTAGGAGTTTCTCTACCCAATATGGTTGGGCCTCAAAACACACAGTCACAGAGTGTGCAGACTGGACCAGGTATATTTCCCCTCAGAATTCAACTTTAATAATTGTTTTGAAGACATTTGGGGATTTCCCCTCCAATGCCAAAGTATTCACACCCCTCAACTTTTTCCACATTTTGTTGTGTTACAGTTTGACTATAAAATATATTAAATTCTGATTGTTTGTCACTGGCCTACACACAATACCCCATAACGTCAAAGTGGAATTATGTTTTTACACATTTTTACAAATTAATTAAAAATGAAAAGCTAAAATGCCTTAAGTCAATTAGTATTCATCCCCTTTGTTATGTCAAGCCTAAATAAGTTCAGCGGTAAAAATGTGCTTAACAAGTCATATAATAAGTTGCATGGACTGTGTGTGCAATAATAGTATTTAACATGATTTTTGAATGACTAACTCATCCCTGTACCCCACACATACAATTATCTGTAAGACCCTCAGTCGAGCAGTGAATTTCAAACACAGATTCAAGCACAAAGACCAAGGAGGTAGAGGGGTAAAAAAAAACAAAGCAGACATTGAATATCACTTTGAGCATGGTGTGGTTATTAATTACACTTTGGATGGTGTATCAATACATACAGGCGTTCTCCCTACTCCGTTGCCGGAGAGGAAGGAAACAGTTACTGAGTTTAATGGCTGTGATAGGAGAAAACAGGATTAATCAACAACATTGTAGTTACTCCACATTACTAACCTAAATGACAGTGAAAACAATCAAGCGTGTACAGAATACAAATATTCCAAAACATGCATCCTGTTTGCAATAAGACACTAAAGTAAAACTGCAAAAAATTGTCTAAGAAATTAACTTTATGTCCTCAATACAAAGCATTACGTTTGGGGCAAATTCATCACCTCACTGAGTGTCACTCTTCACATTTTCAAGCATGGTGGTGGCTGCATCATGTTATGGGTATGCTTGTCATCGGCAAGGACTAGGGTGTTTTTTTAGGATAATAAGAAATGGAATAGCGCTAACCTAGAGGAAAACCTGGTTCTTCTTTCCAACAGACACTGGGAGACAAATCCACTTTTCAGCAGGACAGTAACCTAAAAGACAAGGCCAACTATACACTGGAGTTACTTACCAATATGACATTGAATGTTCCTGAGTTCCTAGTTACAGTTTTGACTTAAATCATCTTGAAAATCTATGGCAAGACTTGAAAATGGCTGTCTAGCAATGATCAACAACCAACTTGACACAGAGCTTGAAGAATATTTTTTTTAAATGTGCAAATATTGTACAATCCAGGTGTGCAAAGCTCTTAGAGACTTAACTAGAAAGACTCACAAATGTAATTGCTGCCAAACGTGATTGTAACTTGTATTGACTCAGAGTTGTGAATACAGATATTTCTGTATTTGATTTTCAATACATTTGCAAAAATGTCTGAAAACATGTTTTCACTTTCTTATTATGGGATATTGTGTGTAGATGGGTGAGAAAAAAAATCATATTTAATCAATTTTGAATTTAGGCTGTAACACAAAAAAAATTGAATAAATCAAGGGGTATTAATACTTTCTGAATTCTTTGTATGTGTGGATTTTGACATTTTGAACTTTGTTGCATTCTATTGTCATTTTAGATTATCATGGCCCACCCTCGCATAGCGTTCCTATTGGAGCAGGACGTGTCACTCCTGATGTTCAGCCTGCCTTCGAGAATTTTACCAATCAGGTCTGGACACTGTACCACTTGGCCAATGAGACGGAGGAGGGCACACTGTCCACTAACACTATCTCCCAGCCTCCGTTCAATGGAAGTGCTTTCATTCGCAACTTTGGGTCTGGACATGTGTTATTGGCAGAGAGGTCCCCTTCCCCTCAGCAGTCTGACCCCCAGTCCTGGTGTGGCCGACCCAGACAACAGCCCCAGCCACCACCTTTCCCAATGTACCCAAGAAGGGCCTTCACACCCAGGTCACAGAGATCAACCCTCCGCCCTCCACCCCAGCATCCAACTATGCTCAATCTGGAGATCAGCATCCCCAACAACTTCCTGTTCCTCGATTGCAACCAGGTGTCCCTGAGCCAGAGCGCTCGTAGTGTTCCGACCGCAATGTTTTCCAGGTCGAGATCTGCTGTGGTCAGGGCGGACGACCCCCCGGGGTACCTGTCCTTCTCCGTTCCAATGGAGATGGTTAGCGGAGGTTCCGGTCGGGACGGTCAGGCCCAGTCCCTGCAGGTCATCAGTGATGAAGGAAACACTGTTTACTCCCCCGCTCTCATACGCATTGTCACCTCTGAACCCACATAGAAAGAGGACCAGGAAGGATCCGGGAGGTGGCCAACTAGTGCCCCATTTAATTGGTAGGGGACTGTTGTCTAGTATCAATAAACATGTGTGTATATCATTTAAAACGTTCTCCCTCTTCATTAAATAAACACATGTTTTAAGTGAGACTTTAGGCTAGTCTGAAGCTGAAAAAGTAAGGAAATTCACGAGCTCAACAAGGCCAAACTTCAACCATCCTCTTGGGCACAGACATCAATTCAACATCTATTCCATGTTGGTCAATGAACTGACGTGGAAACAATGTTGATTCAACCAGTGTGTGCCCCGAGGAATGTTAGTATTATGCAAGGAATTCAATCCACAATTGATGTAATGCTTCAGGGAAATGCAGATAGGGTGGTGGAAATAAGAGAAGCAGGACACAAACTAAGGTAACATGAAGCTTTTATTTAGCAACAATCTTTATTCTGTAATGTGCTAAACACAAAGTGAGAGTAGCCTCTAGCTAAAACTGCAGGTCCAGTCTACTGTACTGATGATCCAACCTAAACTACCGCTTTACCAAGGTTACAACAGCAGCTATTCACAACCAAGGAGAGGAATGTTATGCAGTGGATGAGTGAGTTGAACAGTGGCCTGTGTGTCCCAAATTGCACCCTTTTCCCCAATAGGGCTCAGGTCAAAAGTAGTGCGCTATGTAGGAAATAGGGTGCCATTTGGGACATAGTTTTACTGTGTGTCTGTGGGTGTAGTACAGCTAATGCTTGCATAGTCAACGTTGTGCTTGTACTGTATTTGCATTCAGTGTGTTAGGGGTAGTTAAAACAGTTACATGTAACTCTCAGATTTACATTTTTACTTTAGAGGAAACTTTTGCACACATAAAAATATATTCATATTGAGCCAAGTGATCAAACTTTAAGTTCTCAAGTGTTATGGAAGCAAGAGCCATAATTCTAAGTACAGTACAGCTATTCTCCTCTATACATTGTATTTCAGCTCAGAAGAATAGAAGAGCTCTATCCAATAATATATACAGACATTTATGTCCTCAGCCATAGTTGCTGAGGTCCAAGCAGCTGTGATACAGTGTGTTATAATGACAGTTTAGTTTGTTAGCATATAGCAGGGACTGAAGGAACTTGGAACAAGTCTATTTCACACACTATTTGAAAGCTCTATTTTTCTTAAATTGATACTGTAGCTGCACACATTTGTAAGTAACAGAACTGAGCACAACACATTCAAATGGACATAATTCTCACAAGTGTTTTGGTGAGAGATACTAGAGACAAGAGGTGTGTCCCATTCAATCCACTCCATTCAAAACACTCCCATTGTTAAAATGACTGGCAGGTTACACCTTATAGTTTTATTAGAATTCTATACACACTGGTCGATGACCATCGCTTATAGACTCATGAGGGCTTCACAATTGTGCTTTGAGTGAGACAGGAGATATGTTTAGGGACTGCTGAATGGTTGTTGCCTTTACGGTCATTCAATTCCCAGCATCATCCTTACCCATGCAAAGGACTGTAGCCGGTCCAGAGCAGGCTTTGAAATGATTAAAGCCATAACTCTCCCTTGACCTTGCCTATGTTGACATCATCTACATCATAACACATTTTTCCTGACCGCATGACTTGACTAGGATGAACTTTCTCCCCCTTCGATGAACCCTCTGAGAAAAATGTCAAAGCTCCAGTGTCAGAATATAAAAAATTGCAGAGAGAGTTAAGACGAGGTGTGTACAGATAGAGATGTGTGTGTGGTGTGTGTCCTGTAGGTCAGTATATATCAGGCAGCAGGGAGTAGTTCCGGTCCCAGTAGCTGTTGGAGTAGAGCCAGTCCTGAGCTTTGTTGTGGGGGTTGGTGCCCTGGTGGAACCACCTATATGGGAGCAACAAGAGGAACCAAGTCAGATAAACTACAACAGAGTGTCCAGGCACAGGCATGAGTGTCCAGGCACAGGCATGAGTGTCCAGACACAGGCATGAGTGTCCAGACACAGGCATGAGTGTCCAGGCACAGGCATTAGTGTCCAGGCACAGGCATGAGTGTCCAGGCACATGCATGAGTGTTTTACATGATGAATGTGATAAATACAAACCCACACCAACAAACTTCGTAATATACAGTAGTCAACTCCTGATGGTGGGATTTAAACCAAATCAAATCGTATTTGTCACATGCGCCGAATACAACATGTGTAGACCTTACCGTGAAACGCTTACTTACAAGTCCTTAACCAACAATGCAGTTCAAGAAATAGAGTTAAGAAAATATTTCCTAAATAAACTAAAGTAAAAGAAAATTGTAACAAGAAAATGACATAACAATAACGAGGCTATATACAGGGTATACCGGTACCGTGTCAATGTGCGGGGATACAGGTTAGCCGAGGTAATTGTAAAGTGACTATGCATAGATAATAATTGGGGGGTCAATGTAAATTGTCCGGGTGGCCATTTGATTAATTGTTCAGCCGTCCTATGGCTTGGGGGTAAAAGCTGTGAAGGAGCTTTTTGTTCCTAGACTTAGCACTCCGGTAACGCTTGCAGTGCGGTAGCAGAGAGAGAACAGTCTATGACTGGGGTAACTGTAGTCTTAGAATTTTTGGGGGGCCTTCCTCTGATACCGCCTAGTATATAGGTCCTGGACGTCAGGAAGCTTTGCCCCAGTGATGTACTGGGCTGTACACACTACCATCTGAACTCTCTTGGTAGATAGTGTGGTCTACAGCTTATCATGAGGCATTCTACCTCAGGCGAACAATACCTCGAGACTTCTTTAATATTAGCCATCGCGCACCCGCAGTTATTGACAAATAGACACCCTCGTCTTACCAGACATAGCTGCTCTGTTCTGCCGATGCACAGAGAAGCCAGCCAGCTCTATATAATCCGTGTTGTCATTTAGCCACATCTTGGTGAAACATAAGATATTACAGTTTTTAATGTCCTGTTGGTAGGATAGTCTTAATCGTAGATCGTCCAGTTTGCTTTCCAATGATTGCACGTTGGCCAATAATACGGAGGATAGTGATGGTGTACCTACTCGCCGGCAAATTTTTACAAGGCACCCCGCCCTCCTCCCCCTTTTTCTGTCTTTTCTTCACACGGATGACAGGGATTTGGGCCTTGTCTCGATAAAGCAATATATCCTTTGCGTCTGTCTAATTAAAGAAAAACATCTTTGTCCAGTTCGGGGTGAGTAATCGCTGTTCTGATGTCCAGAAGCTCTTTTCGGTATTAAGTGACGGTAGTGGCAACATAATGCACCGAATGAGTTACAAACAATGCGAAAATAGAAACAAAATAGCACAGTTGGTTAGGAGTCTGTAAAATGACAGCCATCCCTTCCAGCGCTTCAATTGAAAATGTGTTTCTCCATATAACTTGGGCCTTAAGTGTATTCATGCAAACTGGAACATGCAGATATCCTGGACAGGTGAATTGCACTGCAAATACAACATATTATTTTAGCTTATTTAATGTGTACTGTGCCTTCAGAAAGTATTCCTACCCCTTGACTTATATTGTTGGAGCCTGAATTCATAATGGATAAAATAAAATAAAAATATCACCCATCAACACACAATACCCTATAATAACATAGTGAAAAAACATGTTTTTAGAAATGTTTGCAAATTTATTGAAAATTAAATATCTCATTTACTTAAGTATTCATAGCCCTGAGTCGGTGTTGTGTTCAAGACTACCTAAAGCAAGACCGACTCAATATCAAGATGTCCAGTAAATGTCCAGTATTTCTGTGTTCATATTTCAGAACGACACATTGATTCTTAAGACATTAAGAATAGTGAAAAAAATGCATGCTGCGGAAAAATAGAGCCACTCTATTGGGAACAATGGGCCTTCTACGCCTTCAGAGAAGGGCTAAGGATTTATAAAATAATAATTATAATAATAATGATATTATTTTAAATTATGTTCTGATTTAATCTCTTCGGTTTTTGTTGGAAAGGGTTGACACTGAAGAGAAAAAAGATCCAATCATGATTTTTCTTTACTTGTCTCTGGGGAGATAAATCTAGCTAGTGTTAGGGTTAGTTTCCTCGTTTCCTTATCAATCAGTTACTCATTGGTGAAATTAGCATTATGACAATATCTTTAATTAAATCATTCAAAAACCTTTATTAATGCAATTGCAGACAGAAGTTGACAAACAGGAACATAGCATGAATGTTGCTGAGTAAGTTCTGCATCAAACAAAAGGTCTCCAGTGGTTTTATTAAACTCTAAATCGCGCCCTGGTGATGTCACTGCCTAGGTCATCATACTCTACTCCTGGGACCAAAACCATGCCTACAAAGCTGTATAAATAGGGCCTTTATTGTTAGCTAAACACTTAGCAGTAAATGTCCCCTTTCCCCAAAGTTGATTCATTGTGGAATGTTTACCTAGTCTTATCTCCTTCACTCCCCTTCAGAGTTCTGTCTAAGTAACACATTATAACGAGGCAGAAAAAGCGAGAGAGAAAACAAAAATACAAATGTAGAACAATACTAAACTTCTACAATGAATATATATATATATATTGGTAATCATTAGTCTAAAACCCTATAAATGTAAGGAGGGAGGGGTCTTTATAACCCCTCCCCTTCTATTAATAAAACATAAGCATAATCTATTTTTCTAATACATCAAACATTTTGGTAACACCCTTATCATGACCCCTAGGTGAACCCGACACTAGCTAAATCAGCCATTGGCTAGGCCACTAGAAGCTAGATAAAGGCATCTGCCATTCAACTGTATAAGGGCAAAATTTGGGAGTGATAGTGGAATCACATTTTGACTTAATGGATGGAATTGTTTTTACAGAAATGTATGGAAACATCTGCCTTCTTGAAGGCCAACAGGTCATTGTGCAATAGCGAGCAGTAGTTTTCCTACGGTCTAGCTACTGTAGCTAGTTAATGTTTTTGGCTAGTTTGCAGCGGCTGTAGCAGGTGTTATCAAAGAGGATGTTGCTAATTTGTTAGCTTCTCCCTTTTCAAGAATAACTTTCAACAAGAAGTTAAGTTTCAAATGATCATCATCTGATGAATGGAACAGTTTTTTTTTTATAGCAGCACACTTACGGTTGTTAGTCATCTCTTCCAAAATAGCTTGTGTGTGAAACGTTGTTGCATTTAAAGTGGAATTGACAGCATTTTAGCAACATGAAATCGAATTAAAATCTGTTCACATACACCCCCAGGAAGAATGACACTTTTTATGACAAGCGACCACTTAGATATGGTCATGTTTTCATAAATTCTTAAAATGTTTGGATATTACGTATACTAAGGCACCACTACACCACTGGCCCTTTGTGTTCTACAAAAAGTGCACCCCCCTACAGGAGTGCGCTGGTATTACGGTTGCTGTCCTTTCAGAATTACGCACCTGTCACACACTGAAGGCCTATAGGTTCGCCAATGCGCAAACATGTCTGTAATAGTTACAGTATAAAGGCTGTTAAGATAATGTTTCAAGAAAGTAGTATATATATTTGGCCTGGTGAAGCGGTTTTATGTGCTGACTTAATGGAAGCTGATATAATTATGAGTTTTTTACTCCGCTGGTCTCAGGAAGAAATTATGAGTCCTCACTATCCGGGACCGAGTCAAGACCGAGTACAAATGTATCCAATACTGAGACATTCAATAAGTGGTCGGTCAAGTGCTACAACACTGCCCTGAGTCAATAAATCACCTTTGGCAGCGATTACAGCTGTGAGTCTTTCGGGGTAAGTCTCTAAGAGCTTTGCACACCTGGATTGTACAATATTTGCACATTATTCTTTAAAAATGTTTTTAAGTTCTGTCAAGTTGGTTGTTGAACATTGCTAGACAGCCATTTTCCAGTGTTGCAACAGATTTAAGCCAATTTAATTCAAAACTGTAACTAGGCCACTCAGGAACATTCAATGTTATCTTGGTAAGCGACTCCAGTGAACAAAACATTAAGAACACCTTCTCTTTACATGACATAGACTGACCAGGTGAATCCAGGTGAAAAATACAACTCAATAGGAAGGTTTTCCTAATGTTTGATATACTCAGTATATATGTGGCCTTGTCTTTTAGGTTATAGTCCTGCTGAAAGGTGAATTTATCTCCCAGTGTCTGTTGGATAGCAGACTGAAGCAGGTTTTCCTCTAGGTTTTTGCCCATGCTTAGCTCTATTCCATTTATTTTTTATCCTAAAAAACGCCCTAGTTCTTTCCGATGACAAGCATACCCATAACATGACAGTAATCAGTGGTGTGTTGGATTTTCCCCAAACGTAACGCTTTGTATTCAGGACATAAAGTGAATTACTTTGTCACATTTTTTGCAGTTTTACTTTAGTGACTATGCAAACAGGATGCATGTTTTGGAATATTTTTATTCTGTACAGGTTTTCTTCTTGTAACTCTGTCATGTAGCTTAGTATTGTGGAGTAACTACAATGTTGTTGATCTATCCTCTGTTTTCTCCTATCACATCCATTAAACTCTTAACTATTTTATTGGTCTCATGGTGAAATCCCCTAGTGGTTTCCTTCATTTCCAGCAACTGAGTTACCTTTGTAGTCTTTGTAGTGACTGGGTTTATTGATACACCATCCAAAGTGTAATTAATATCTTCTCAAAATTCTCAAAGGGATAGTCAATATCTTATTTATTTTTTTACCCTTTGCAAGGCATTGGAAAAATCATGTTAAACACTATTATTGCACACAACGTGAGTTCATGCAACTTATGTGACTTGTTTAGCAAATCTTTACTCATGAACTTATTTATACTTGCCATAACAAAGGGGTTGAATATTTATTGACTCAAGACATTTCAGCTTTTCGTTTTTAATTAATTTGTAAAAAATTCTAAAAACGTAATTCCACTGACATTATGGGGTATTGTGTGTAGGCCAGTGACACCAAATATTTATCTAATGCATTTTAAATTCAGGCTGTAACAACAAAATGTCGAAGAAGTCAAGGGGTGTGTGAATACATTCTGAAGGCACTGCACTTTTCAGGAGTCAACTACATTCAGGTTGTGCAGATGCATGATCAGTGTTTCAATCAATGCATTTGCTGCCATTCTAAAGCTGTCCTGAGGGAGGCAGTATAGTGCAGCATTCAAACAGTGAACCACAACAACAACCAAAAGACACAGCAGACAAGCAGAGCCAAACCTGGGGCCAAGAGCTGGGTTCCTTCACAATGACAACACAGGGGAGAGCAAAACACACAGCACATTATGACACAAATGTGGGATAATTAGCAAAGCAGGCCTAGCATAGTGTTAGCATACATCCAAGGAGAGTTTTGCACAGCAGAAGCAACGGTTCCAGGAGGTGGAGAGGACCCAATCACTCACCTTGTTTTCCATTCCTCGGTTGATTTGGAGCGATTTTTCCGGGACAATCTTTGTTTCTCCTCTACCCTCTTCTTCTCTGCACTTGCCGAGTCTGAGAAATATTTTAACATATCAAAATATACATTTCTGAACACCAGATGTGGACACAATGCTTTGATCATTCACAACAACACAATGCCCTATATAACTTTATCATCATACCTATGTCTCCTTTCTCCATGTGTCTGATGTCAGGCCTGAGTCGACAGTCTGTGGGGGGTAGGACCCCCTTCATGCCTTCCTCCAGCTCATTCAGCTGCATGGCAAATGTGGAGAAAGCATAGAACTACGAGAGAGCGAGAGAGAGAGGATTTGAAAAAAATCAATAACTGAGTCAAACTGACAACCAGTTGAATCACTCAAGCAGGCTAAAATATCATCAGTACATCCCAGATTTCTGCTTCTTAGTAATCCTCCTAATACAGTACTCTATTATGCCTGTGAGCCCTTCAGTTGTCTGGTCGGGGGGCTATCCCCCAGAACTGCTCTTGTCCCATTATCTCTCACCCCCTGCCGCTCCTCCCCTCTCACCTCTGCAGAGTTGTCTGGCCGGGGGGCTATCCTCCAGATCAGCTCACTTCCTGGGATGACCTGGACCGTGTCTCCGTCAGGCAGGGGCATCTCCTCTGGCTCCTCGTCTACACTGGTCTGGAGGGACAGACAGGGGGACACACGCAACCTTAAAACAGGTATGGCTTACAGTAGCTACTTATTGGGTCATATCAAGGGTTTTCACTCCAAAACTAGTTTAAAGGTTGCTTAAATACCACTCATTCATGAGCATGGAGCAAAGGGATCCATTTCAGGCAACATTTTCATGGTGCGAAAGCAATGTGTTAAGTGCCAAATTTACTATAAACCTCATTGTAATCTAGCAGCACGATTTAATTTGAAATGTTTCTTCAACAATGTGCGCCATTAAGAAGTTACTATTTATGTATTGCTCAGTTTACTAAACTCAAATCAAATATTCACCTCCCTATAACACACATTGTTCCATAAAAATTTGAAATGAAATCACACTGCCAGATTACAAGGTTTATGGAAAGGTATTTTAAGATTTCAGCTAAATCACATTTTATTGCAATCTGGTGCCCGATGGCACAGTCGATGACGTGGCATGCAACCATTGGTTGATGCATGCAATATCTGAGCAGGGGAATGCTACCATGGTGTTTGGACAATGAAAATGTCACCTTTAGTGGCTTATTGAGTAATATTTATTTCCATTTATCATCTGAATCTATGAATAGTACTGAACAGCACTGGACTGACATAAGGTATAGTATATAGCTTATTTCACGTAGCAGATAAGGAAAATAATTCAAAGATTATAATAGTTACATAATCACCCCAATGGGGCTCGAGGCACTTCCTTGTTTTTGATATGGTGTGTTTCTGATTAGTGCACATCATACTGTACCTGCATGTTGCTTTTCTTCTCCTCTGAGTTCTTCTTGTCAGATTTCTTATGAGCATCAAAAGTGTCAGCGTCCACAGTGTATAAGCACTCGGTCCATTTACCGTAGATGGCACAGAGCTTCTTTTTGCTGCACACACAAGCGTCACACGGGCCCTCAAAATGTGTTGTAGCCTTTTCTTTGGTAATTAGATGTCCCATCAGTGAGGAACACAATCCGGAAAGAATCAGGTTGTAGCATTTATTTAAAAAAAGGTGCAATATGCAGAAATCGCATTTCCTGGTTGCTAAAATTCAGCTGAAGCTGGTGTACAAAACCGAAAGTAAAAGACGCAAAAATTAACCTTAAGAATGGGAAGTATAGAAATACAGCACATAGAAGAGATATACCGCTTCTTAGATTAGCTTCCAATGAGAATGACAGATCTATAACTCACATTGCTATGTGTATTTGGTTGGGTGGCCCAAAAAGCTACATATTGCAGCTTTAACCTTTATTTATCCAGGGAGTCCCATTTGAGGTCAGGATACCTTTTTACCTTTTTACCTGGCCAGCAATGCAATACAAAAAACCTTCAATTCGTAACAAAAGAAAAGCCACAATACCTTTTATCTAGAATGTAGCCCTCCACTTTGTGCAGCTCTTTGCCAAAGAGGCCACATGGTTTGAATATCAGGCTGCATCTCTCTCCGGTCCTGTCACAGAAAGACAAGGCTTTGTTTTCATATTCTCGTTCACCATTTCCCACTGTGACACAATGCTTTCAAACAACTACCATGTAGCTGCTCAGTCTATCGCCTTTGTAATGGCAAGTATCTGTCCCAGTTCTGTTACACTGCTCAATCAACTGGAAACAAATGTGGATCCACACTACTGCACACACACGGCAAGGTAGTCTCCCTTACTTGTGGTTGATCACCTCCACATTGCCGTACTGCTCGATCCACAACTGGCCCACGATGATGTTGTGGACACAACAGGTAGGGTTTGTCCAGGTGTACGCTTCGTTGTATCTGCAGAGACGGAGAACATGTCATAGCAGCAGATAATCTCTCACCAACCATGTCCACTTAGAGATGCCAAATCATACCAAACTACTTCAGGGAGATTACAAATGTCCTTTAAGCTTCAATTTATTAATTTCATTCAGCCTTCAAAAAAAACTCCCAGAATAGATTTATTGCTAGCTTTACTGGGAGATAAAGGCCAATTGGAGAACACTCCAAGCCAAACCCTCAGTGAGGGAAAGCTACATGTACACTGTGGAGGGAATCTCAGCTCCAGACTCACTTTGGTAGCTCCAGGCTGATGATGCCTTTAGGCTCCGCCTCCACACTCTTTCCCCAGAACTTGAGTTTGGGGTAAATGGAGCCGTGGAACAGGAAGTCCTCCTGCAGGCCCTCAGCATGGAAGGCGCTGACGGGGGGGTGGTGGCTAACCTGCTCCGACATCCACCTGAACCCTAGGTCCTCTCTGAAGGGACAGAAGGGAGGGGGTTAATGGTACATACTTAGCCATCACCTTCTGTCTTCAAATGTCTTCAGACATCTGACATGTTGAGATGTATTTTGATGAGAGGTATTTTGAAGACGTCTTGAGTCACAAACTAGTACGACTAGTGGTACCAGACCAACTCACAACAAATACAGAAAAGTCAACCTAAGGTCAAACCTGATGAGCTCATAGGTTTCTCCCAGTAGTGGGTTGAAGGGTTTTCCCGTCCTCTCCCACTGTGAAGCTACAGCAGACACAGCAAACGCTGCAACACACTGAAACCATCACAGATGAACAGGCGTTTGTAACGTTAATGGCTGTAGATGAGCACAGCAAAAAGAGTAGGTACTATGGCTGTAATTATGAGTGAAAACTTGTGTGTCTATCTAAGAGGATGATGATAATGGGTGCTCGCTACCTTCATCCTCTCCATGGAATCTGTGGTGGTGTTCGCTTGGTGGATGAGGTACGTGTGCTCCATGTACTCTGTAAGCCGCTGCAGGAAACTAAGGGGCTCGTTTAAGATCACTGGCATTGCTATCTTAGACAGCTCCTGGTTGGGGACAGAAGAGAGGAGCCGAAGAGTCAGAGACAGGGGTAAGAAAATACACAAGCAATGAAGTTCATTCACAGCCCACAGACAAATATACACTGAGTGTACAAAACTTAAGAAACACCTGCTCTTTCCATGATATAGACTGACCAGGTAAATCCAGGTGAAAGCTATGATCCCTTGGAGTCAACATGGCCCAGCATCCCAGTGGAATGCTTTTGACACCTACCTTGTACAGTAGAGTCCATGCCCCAACAAATTGAGGCTATTCTAAAGGCAAAAGGGGGGAGTGCGACACCCTCGGAAAGTGCCATTATTGATGGCAACTCTGGAGCAATTAGGGCTAAGTGCCTTGCTGATTGATACATTTTACCTAGTCGACTCAGGGATTCAAACTTCAGTTACTGGCCCAACGCTCTAACCGCTAAGCTACACTGGCAATAGAGTGAAATTCCCTGTAAAGCACACATAATGGTGTTTCGATGAGAGGTGTGAAATAGCATCAGCAAAAAGCTATAGTCTAGACCTCAACCTGGAACACTGTTTGACACCAGTACTGACTGGTCTCTAGAGTGTCATTAAAGGCCCACATTTAAGCAGGAACCCTGGGCTAAAATAATAGAGTGCCATGGATCTAACTCATTAAGCCCCATATATAGGACAAACATAGTCAAGGTTGTTTCTCCATTGCCAATGGTGGCATTTTCCTCTACACCAGAGCTGTGTCCCAAATGGCACCCTATTTCCTATGAAGTGCATTACTTTTTACCGGGGCCCATAGGTCAAAGTATTGCACTACATAGGGAATAGTGTTGCCATTTGAGACGCAGCCCAGGATTAGGTGGAAATCAACCCTTTTAATTGGTGGATTTACAGGAAGTGTAGACTGTAGATCCAATCAAATTTCATCTTGGAAGTGGAGAGAGGGTATTAGGATCCCTACAGACCACTACTGACGGCCAGAGTATTTTACAGCAGGGTTTCTCAAACTCAGTCCTGGAAATCCTGTTTGTTTGTGTTTGAATTCTTGGCAGAGAGAAAGGCATGTTCGCTCACTGTTTGATTTAAACTTTTTTGGGGGGAACAGGAAACAGTGAATGAACATCCCTTTCTTTCTTTGCCCAGCCTGATACATTTGTATCCAGCTCTGGTGCTTTTTGGGATGTGCCAACACAGTACTGTACTTTTCTTTAAATAAATAATGAGTGTGAATTCTCACCATGCCAATGCATTTCTTCAGGATGCTCCAGATGCTGACGTCATTCCTGGAGAACATGGGCGCTGGTAAAGACGTTCTGTGGGATAGAACAGAAACGGACAAACAACAAGGTCAAATCTAAATGTAGTACTCCCACTGAAACAGACACAGTCCTTGTTTGTATTCTCCTGACCCTGTCTCTTAGCCTGGTCCCAGATCTGTTTGTGCTGTCTTACCAACTACTATGGTCAACTCCTATGGTCATTGTCACGCCAAACGGCACAAAGAGATTTGGGACCAGGCTAGGAGACAGTGTCAGGAGAATACAAACAAGGACTATGGTGACAGAGTAATTGATGAGGGGTTTAAGCCAGAGTCTCTTACAGTGGCATACTTTCACCAATACCTAGATTTAGCTACTGTATAGATAAGGCATAGCGCTCTTCCTCCTACATTTTAGCAACACTCCAGGCTATCACATTTATCAGACAGTGGAACAGTATCTTGTTGTTGTTGGTGAGGTGTGTCTCCACTTTTTAAGTATGTACATTTTGTATTTAAGGTTGTGTCCCTGGTTTTATGTTCTCGACTTTGTTCATGGAGAACCATTTAGAATATACAACTACGGTCTTTATCATTGTGTCTTCAGGACTGTTAACATTTTGGCATGTTTCTAAAATAAAAAATAGTCACAATTTAGTTATGCAAACAGCTGTATTACATTAACCTTATCTGGAATATCAGCGAGGGCTTGACGTACTATTTGGAAACTGAGTTGCCTCGTCTTGCCTTGCCATTAGGAAACAGAGTTACCTGACACCTGACAGCTAATGAGCTAACTGTAGCTGCTGCGGTCAAGCCTCGTGCAATAACCATGATTAAATGAGAGAGTGTGCGTGTGTTCCTGTGTGTGTGTGTATGTATGAATAAGTGGTGCACGGGTCAGCGGTTTGTTCACCCGCCCGCAATTGCTAATAACCCATCTGCAATGGCCCGACTATATGTGATAAAGTGAACATCTGAAGCCCACACCCGACCTTAACCCGCAAATATAGAACATGTGATGTAGACTACAGAGACGGCATAACGATTTTTTGCCTTGGGGTGCAGGATTTATTTTTTGCCTCATTTAGATATGTTTCTGCTAATAATTTCCAACATATTGGTAGTCTATTTGTTAGTCAACTTGTCCATAATTAGATACATGCAGCTTCTCTTATGTCATTATATGTTGCCATAGAAGACTAAATAAACCTTTGCTTATGAGAATAATGGCATAAATGATAGAATGAATGCTTCTATCTAGTTGACATCAGTAACGTTTTCTGTCATGTCCGCTTCTTTCGCAGAGCAAATACGTTTAGGGACAGGGGAGAAGATGCAATTATTCTCCCCCCAAAAATGTTATATTTTCTGTGCAAAATATGGCTGAAATATTATCTGCTTTTATGATGCTAAACAAAATAACACCTCTACAGACAGTCCCTAAATGCGCATTCGCATTCCCTCAAGATAATGAAAGAAATCCCATTTTTCCATTCCTGTTTCCGAGTCAAAATGTACCTTTGATATATCATTTTATTGCAAGAAATGCTTAATTCTGCAGGAGTAATATTAAGACTATGTGAGAGGTTATAGACCTACAGTGAGTGTCCAGATTTCAGTTTCCATTTAACCCATCTGAACAGTATGCTACAGTTTCCTTGACGTGCCATATGTCTATTTGAAGACCACGTCTTGACTGTCAAATTGTTATAGCACCTCACAATCATCACACACAACATAGTCGGCACTGCCATCATCCTCTTTTACCACTTCACCAAATCTTTCACAAACATTACTTTTCTGGCCCTCCCTTCTCTTTATTTTCAACTCTCCATTTCACAGCTTTTTAACTTATTGAATTCAATTCCGACATTGTTCTTTTTGCCTCAGTCGATCAATGTTAACTTTCACTGCCCGTTCCCAAAAGCGTTTGGTGTGTAGGCTATTTGGGGATTGGCGTGTAGGCTATTAGTATGCCAGATAGCCTCAAAATAATGAAAGAAAAACCTCAATGTTGCCTATGGATGCACAAGAGTGATATATTTATGGATTTTTTTGATGTATTATTTCCTCTTTATTCAACACGACCGCCAGACACCGGCCCTTCATCCACACTATATTTCATAACCTAAACCCACCTTCCCCGCAGATATAACCGTGGGGGCTGCGGGTTATGAGTCAACCCGCGCATCACTAGTGTGTGTGTATGTATGAGTCAGACGGTGTGTTTGCTCAGAGATGAGTAGAGAAGCAGCTACATACAATGAATACTGACGCTCAAACTAAACAGACACAACATGCAATTGAGAGGAGGGAGAGGAGGAGAGAGGGAGATTGAGGAAAGAGGAGGGCCGTGGGGATAAATCCTAACCCTCTTTTCAACAGCGGAATGAGCAGGCCAGTGGAGCATGGCGAAGCAGTACTTCTGTCGGCTACACAACACAGCATAACATATTAGGCTGAATGAACTGACTCCTCCTGTAACTACGTACACTCAGTCTAAAGCTTCATTCACTTCCCATAGCTATGTTTTACATTTCCTGTCGAATCAAATCAAGCCTAAATTCGCCTTTTCGCATAATCAAGTATTTATCGTACGCTTTTGGGCCAAAGAGGATCACAAGGGATTACAAATTGAGGTATCAAATTAAAAACTAGTTCCATACGGTATGGTAGAACATTTTTCTTCATCAATCTTCTCAAAATACACTATAATGATAATGCAAAAAACGGTTATTTTCTTTTAAAATCTGAGCAAAAAAATGAAAAATAATGAAATATCCCATTGAAATAAAAATTCAGACCCTTTACTCAGTACTTTGTTGAAGCACCTTTTGCAGGGTTTACAGCCTCGAGTCTTCTTGGGTATGACGCACAAACTTGGCACACCTGTATTTGGGGATTTTTTCCCCATTCTTCTCTGCAGATCCTCTCAAGCTCTGTCAGAATGGATTGGGAGCATCGCTGCACAGCTATTTTCAGGTCTCTCCAGAGATGTTCAATTTTAGGACTCATCATTGTAGTCTGTACAAAAATGTGGGATGGACCTCTCTGTCTGTTAGAAGAAAGCTGCATTCTCTTATTTATTTATCAAGCAATCTTACAGAAACTCCCTCTATGTGTAACGTCATTAATTAAGATAAAAATCACAAATTACCAATCCCATTCACAGGAATGGATAACACTAGAGATCCCTCTAGTCTCCACAGATTTGGGAAAATCTGCGTTTAGTTTTTATGTCCCTAATTTGTGGAACAATCTGCAAAGTTCACTGCAGTTAAGATGTGCAGGTGTTTCTCAGGCAGTTTAAATTATTGATTTGGCGCCTCTATGTAGTTGAATGTGATTGCTTTTATTAAATGTCTATTATTTTTAATTTTGTTGTTGTATTGTTTTATACACGTGTATGTTGTTTTAATATTTTGTTTTTATTGTCATGTGTACAGGGCTCTGGTAAAAGAGATTTTAATCTCAATGGGACTCCCTGTTTAAATAAAAGTTAAATAAAAATAAGACTAGGCAGTGAATACCAACCAAAGCGCATCCCAATTAGCATTAACCCATCATAATGCAACAAAATACTATATGCCAAAATGTCTATGAACCAACCTTATATCACAGACGAGGCCTCACTTGTTACGAACCGGCTCTTAGCCCGTAACAAAGAGGGTGACAACGCAGAGATAAAGAAATAACAATAATATATAAGTAACCAATATACAAGTAACAATAGTGTGTGTAGTCAGCAGTGTAAGTGAGTGGATGTGTGCAAAGAGGGTGATAATGAGGGGTGTTGAGTCGTGCCAAAAACAAACAAACAAACAAAGAAGCCCCAAAATGCCACAACAAAAAAAACAACAGTGTGTCTGCGTGGAGAAAGTCTCCTTGATGTATGGGGGAAAGATGTATATGATGACCCTAACAGCTCTGCCCACCGACATCTTATTAAGGAAACAAGAAAATAATTCATCACAGGGGGAGGGTTGTGACAGGTATGACGCTACAAGCTTGGCACACCTGTATTTGGGGAGTTTCTTCCATTCTTCTCTGAAGATCCTCTCAAGCTCTGTCAGGTTGGATGGGGAGTGTTGCTGCACAGCTATTTTCAGGTCACTCCAGAGATGTTCGATCGGGCTCAAGTCTGTGCTCTGGCTGGGCCACTCAAGGACATTCAGAGATTTGTCCCGAAGCCACTCCTGCGTTGTCTTGGCTGTGTGCTTAGGGTTGTTGTCCTGTTGGAAGGTGAACCTTCGCCCCAGTCTGAGGTCCTGAGTGCTCTGGAGCAAGGATCTCTCTGTACTTTGCTTCGTTCATCTTTCCCTCAATCCTGACTAGTCTCCCAGTCCCTGCCGCTTAAAAACATCCCCACAGCATGATGGTGCCACCACCATGCTTTATCATAGGCATGGTGCCAGGTTTACTCCAGACGTGATGCTTGGCATTCAGACCAAAGAGTTCAATCTTGGTTTCATCAGACCAGAGAATCTTGTTACTCATGGTTCGAGAGTCTTTCAGGTGCCGTTTGGCAAACTCCAAGCAGGCTGTGATGTCCATTCTACTGAGGAGTGCTTCTGTCTGGCCACTCTACCATAAAGGCCTGATTGGTGGAGTGCTGCAGAGATGGTTGTCCTTCTGGAAGGTTCTCCCATCTCCACAGATGAACTCTGGAGCTCTGTCAGCATGACCATTAGGTTCTTGGTCACCTCCCTGACCAAGGCCCTTCTCCCCCGATTGCTCAGTTTGGCTGGGTGGCCAGCTCTAGGAAGAGTCTTGGTGTTTCCAAACTTCTTCCGTTGAAGAATGATGGAGGCCACTATGTTCTTGGGACCTTCAATGCTGCAGACATGTTTTGGTATCCTTCCCCAGATCTGTGCCTCGACACAATCCTGTTGTCTCGCTGCTCTGCGGACAATTTCCTCTACCTCATGGCTTGGTTTTTGCTCTGACATGCACTGTCAACTGTTGGACTTAATATAGACAGGTGTGTGCCTTTCCAAATCATGTCCAATCAATTGAATTTACCACAGGTGACTTCCAACCAAGTTGTAGAAACATCTCATGGATGATCAATGGAAACAGGATGGACCTGCACCCCCCCCCCCCCCACCCCGCACACGCACACACACCTCTTTCCACGCTCTTTGTTTCTCTAAGCTGGCAAGAACTAAATTATTCATTGTTCAATTGTTGGATTAAGAAAAAGGGCATGCCACCATCCTCATCCACGTAAAGAAAGTAGATTGGCCAATCTTCAAAAAGATTTCTGCTCTGACCCAGTGTACGAAGTGCCAATAAGCCACTAGCCTGCTGAATCTGAATGACATAACTGTGGATGGAAAAACAAGAGAAACCTGTCTATGGGGCTTGGGTGTTCAAACAAAAAACACTGGAACAGAAAGACAGACAGACTGGGGTATCCCATTACATACAGTATACTACAGAGCCGCTGGCTGCTGACAGTCTATTCTGAACACCACAACAGTCATCAAAGACTTATGCTAAGTGATCAAATATTATAAATTATAATGACATTATTGACATTAGCAGTAACAACATTGTGACTGGTGAGTCTTTCCTACAAAGTAATTTCCTACAAAACGTCACATGGGATAAAAACACACTTTTGAAATGAAAAATAACGATCAAATAAAAATAATGGAATATACTAGAGTAATTGAGCCAAACACTGAAACAATCCTTGCTATTACACACACTGGAGAAGAAAGGAGACAAGAAAACTAAGCTGGAAACCATGTGGGAAACAAGCCGTTACATCACATTAAGTAGAGCGTGATCCTACCTGTGCTTCTTTACTCCATTGCACTGGGCCTTCTGGTTACCCTCCCCGGACATTCCGCTGGCGGTGGACGTTCCCTGAGGGTGGTACGGCAATGGAGGCTGCTGCTGAACAGAGGGGGCTTTCTCCCCTCTTCCTCTTCCTCCTCTTCAAACGAGTGTCCGACCACAAACAGGAAGCCGTTCAGAGAGAGAGAACGCTTGGTCTCGGAATCTGCATGAGAAGGATGCCAGTGGCCAGAGAGACAGAGGGGGTCATGTCACCTTTGAGCTCAGTCCAAAACATGGTAAGCTTAGCTGAAACCTAGCCCAAAAACTCTATTCTTAGACCTGCAACCTGCCTGCACACTCCTCCACCCAGTAGTGACTGACTGAACTCGCTCTTCCTCCTCCTCTCCCTCCCTGGAGCCTGCGAAACCCCACCTGTGGGATAGTGTTCCAATGAGAAGCCACATAGATGCTCTGCTTCCTCCGGGTGCGGTGTCTGCTGTGGTTAGTACAGTACTCTGGCTCCGCCTCTAACCTAGACCTCACTCTACTGCTACTAGGGACAACACAGGTATTAACACCCAGGAAAAGGGGGAGGGGAAACAGAATCTCTAAACAATGAGGAGGAGCTGAGATACTGGGGTCACGGAGCTGGCATGACTAATCAAATATTCAAGAACTTAATGATAGTGGCAATACAAATGCATTTTTTTGGCATGACAATAAAGCATTTAAATTCAAAAATGGAGCTGGCATGATCAGTTATGGGAACAACAAAGCTTCAAATCTCTTGTTATAGAGTAATGCTATTTATAAACGTGGGTCATGTGGCTTAATCCAAAACTAAAGTTCAATCAAAGAAATGGACATAATAAAGATACATCAACGCATTATGTAAACAAACAAGATACAGGTCTCATAATGCTCTATAACATGCTGGTCGATCTTTATCATCATTTCATTATAGATACAGTAAGCATGGTATATTTATAAGAGGAGAGAGAGAGAGCTCTGACCAGTAGATAACTGTGGATGGATGAATAATGCAACAATCCTAGAGTAACAGGGATCACTCTAAAAGGCACAAACTGTATAGCACAGCAGCACGCTCCTATTGTAGCCTGTATACAATATCAACCACTATACTGCAAGGCACTAGGGCAGAGATCAACTAAATTCAGCCTTGGGACAATTTTCTTCTTGAGTGGTTGTTCAGGGGTCCGGAATATAATTAAAAATAATTTGTAAACTGCAAATTGACCGAAAGCAGCCAAACAGATCATATTTGAATAAAACAATTTGAAACCTTGCTTACATTTGTATACAATCACACATTTCTCTATTATGAGGGAATACTTTGGAACAGATTCCCAAAATTAAAATCACTTGGAGACGATTTTCTGGTGTTTTTACAGTATTTTATGTCCAACAAAAAAATGTAAATAATCACCTGTGGGCCACCAGCTGGGGAACCCTGCTCTAAGGTACAGTGCATTTGGAAATTATTCAAACCCTTGACTTTTTCCACATTTTGTTACGTTACAGCCTTATTCTGAAATTGATTAAATTGTTTTGTTTCCCCTCAATCTACACACAATACCCAATAATGACAAAGCAAAAACAGGTTTAGAAATGTTTGCACATTTATCAAAAAAAAAAAAAAAGTAAATATAACATTTACATAAGTATTCAGACCCTTATTCAGTCCTTTTTTGACTCACATTTGGCAGCAATTACAGCTTTGAGTCTTCTTGGGTATGTTACGAACCGGCTCTTAGCCCGTAACAAAGAGGTAGACAACGCGGAGATAACAAAAATATATTTATTAAATAAAGTAACCTATATACAAGTAACAATGGTGTGTGTAGTCAGTAGTGTACTTTAAGTGAGTGGATGCGTGCATAGATGGTGATAATGAGGGGTGTTAAGAGGTGCCAAAACAAACAAACACAAAGCCGCAAAATGCCATAACAAAAAACAGTGTCTGTGTGGACAGAGTCTCCTTGATGTATGGGGGAAAGGGGTATTTATCCCTGGGACACACCCGAGCCCAGGTGTGTCCCATTTTTTTGACGACCCTCACAGCCACACCCACCGACATCTTATGAAGGAAAACAAGAGCAGAGAGAAAGAATTTGGCAGACCAAGTGGGAGGGTCGTCACACGTATGACGCTACATGCTTGGCACACCTGTATTTTGGGAGTTTCTCCCATCCTGTCAGGTTGGATGGGGAGCGTTGCTGCACAGCTATTTTTAGGTCTCTCCAGAGATGTTCGATCGGGTTCAAGTCTGTGCTCTGGCTGGGCCACTCAAGGACATTCAGAGACTTGTCCCGAAGCCACTCCTGCTTTGTCTTGGCTGTGTGCTTGGTGTCATTGTCCTGTTGGACCCCAGAACACCACACCAACCAAAACCCCCAAAAATGTATATATTCACCAGGGAAGAATGTTTGTATTTAAGCTGCCCCACTGCCCCAACCAACCTCGTCCTCCCCAGACCTCAGAAACCTTTGCGCACAGGAAGCAACCTTGAAGAGGAAATAAATAAAATGAGGACAGCAGGGAACAGATGACAGGACAACACAATACACAAAATAAACAGTGGCCGGTCACGTCAGCGACATGCATACGTCACAACACTCAGGAACAACATGAGAAAACGTGTCCACCAGTATCTGTATAAACCTCTTCGTCATCCAGATAAACAGCACATCCCGACCAGACCTGAGACAACCCTATTCATAAGGCACTGAAAAGTGTCAGGTGCTGTTAAGCCGGCTGAAACTCATAACTGGGTACAGAGTGGAGGGTGTAATAAAGGCAGAGATTTTGCATGCCCCACGCATCAGTGACACCTGCCAATGACACCTCCTCACAAACTTCACTGCTCCTACCTGATCAACACAGTCCTCCATCTGAGGAAGAGGAAATTAATCTGGCTTAGTGACACGGTTTACCTTACGGTAGTCCATACAAAATCTGTTTGTCCCATCCGGTTTACTGACCAAGATACAGGGAGAAGCCCAGCTGGAGAAAGAAGGCTCTGCAATATCACTCTCCAGCGTGTACCTGATCTCAGCATCCAGACAACTCAGTTTTTCTGAAGAAACTCTATAGAACAGCTGACTGATGGGGTCAGCTTCCCCTTCGTCAATATCGTGTTTTATTAAAAGGAGAACCAACAATTGGCAGCAGAGCAAGAACCTGGTCACCTGGACTAAAAAGGGACGAGGCTCAGCTCGCCGATAAAATATTTCTTTCATCCTCCCCTGTGAAGCTGACAGTTTTTCTTCAGCATCTCACCAGCGGCGTACAGGCGTAGCTGGAAATCACACACATAAGATAATAGGGACTGAGGTGGCTTGGGAGACTTCCAGTCATCCTGGAGCACTGCTAGAAACCCATGCACACTATGTCCGAACACTAGGCAATTTGGACTGAAACCTGTGCTCTCCTGTGAAACCTACCTGGTGGCTAACAGTAACCACGGCAACCCCTCCTCCCAATCCTTATCTCTGTACAATAAGCTCTCAACAACGACCTAAGTGATTGAAGGAAACGTTTCAGCGCTCCTTGACTCTGTGCACTATAAGTGCTAGCAAAATTGTGTTTAAAATGGAGTTGTTGGAGAACCAAAGAGATTAGAGGTGAAATTAGAACCTTGGACACTCTGAGTAATCTTAGGGATTCCAAACAGCGAGAAACTGAGTCAAAGCTTTTAGCACATACTTAGTGGTGATAGACCGGAGAGGACAGGCAGCAGAAAACCTAGTGGTCTGACACATCACAGTGAACAGGTAACTACCACCATTCTTAGAGTGATTCTTAGAGTGAGGCTGACTACGGGAATAGGAAACAGCGGTACCAGCTTAATAGCTTGATTAGGTTTACCCATTAATTGACAGGTGTGACAGGTTTTGATGAATGCAGAAACACCAGTGTCTCCTTGGGCGAGGCCCAAATCTCTTCAAACGCCCTCACTCAGTCTGAATACAGGGCTCTGCAAAGCCACTTTTGTGAGTCAAAACATACTTGTCTGTCAAAAACCACAGCTTCAGAGTCTTCAGTCTTCAATCGTTACTGTACGTGGCTATCCAATCAGGGATTGGGTCCTTAAATTGCGTTAGCATAATCAGATCACACAGCCCCTGGAAAGTGTGGTTATGAGAGGCAGAACACCAGCAATTAAACTGTGAAGATAACTCTCGCACAAACTCAACATGAGTCTGTTTATCAGCTGTTTTTAAAGTTTGAAATTGTTGGCGGTAAGCCTCAGGATCCAATTCGTAAATCTGAAACACAGCCATTAGCATTGCTGACACTGTTGGAGCTGAATATGCTTCCTGCGCTTTACCAGTCAACACACACTGCAACATTAAAGTGTGATCAGAATCAGGCCAACTCCTAGCGTCAGCAACGTGCTCAAACAATGAAAAGAACGTCTCAGGGTCTTTCTCATAAAATCTTGTCAACGGCCGTAAGTTTCCAACAATATCAAATGTGTCTGGGGCCCAACCGAGAGGGGAGCGACCCCTAGGTAAATCAGGGTCATCTTCCCTAAACAAACTCTCCCCCGAAAGCTTTCCATCCCTAACCAACGTCTAACCGCTCTTGTTGCAGCTTGATTTTAGCGTGCTTCAATTCCTGTTTAAATTCCAATTTATTTTCATGCTTAACACGATCATGCTTTAGCGTAAAACAATATGCAATCATGCTCTAACTAACAGAAGCAGTTCTTTCTGCTGTTCAAAAGAAAGACGACTAGGGCTAATAGACGGAGCGGCCATTGTCGTAAAACGGGGAGATAGCTGGGGAGGTGGCGAGTCCTCGGCAGAGGCTGCCCCAGTGGTAACTACGAGTATACCACTCTCCATCAGATTGGCCTTCAATTTTTTTTGGACATTTATCACCAATTTCAACCTGATAGTGTTCAGCGATCTTAAATAGCTGTTCTTTAGTACATCATTCTAATAGTTCCTTTGATGGAACGCAAATGAACTCATCTACATTAGATGCCATAGTCACAAGTAACTGCAAAATAAAATCTCGCTCTTCCCCACTGCTGAGCACACTAGACCGGACCACAACAAGAGAAGTGCCAATCACACTGGGCACCACAGGAGAGAGAGATGAGAGAAGGAGCTTCCCCGAATCCTACAATAACTCAACCCTAGTCTTTGTGTGGATTCGCAGTGGGTAATTACGCACTGTAGCCCGCTGGCACAGAACCCCCCCAGCACGCTGGCGGATGTGCCTCCCAAGACAACTGCTCCGTCCACGGACACCACACAAAAATAGCAAACAAAATAACCTTGCCCAACGTATTCCAAAGTGGAACACGTCGCTAAGCCTAAAAGGGGAAAAGAAAGGCTGTAGCGCCGAGTAGCAAATGGCACTACCCTACACAGCAGATTGCACTCACCTCCTCGCACCCAACTGCGAGCAGTTTCCAGCCTGGGCAGGGGCCTGGAAACTAACCAATGTTCCTCTCTCCAACGAAGCACACAACCACCTCACGGGTGATCAATGCTGCAGGAATTGTATATACTTTGCCCTGTTCCGGGATGGGGTCGAATGCCCTGACTTTCACTCCAACAATTGCCTGCTCACTGAGGGCTACAGAGAGGAAGTCGCTACTGATTTGCACAGGCTACTGAGAAAGCCAAGACTTGCAATTTTCTCTTTTTTCTCCACTCAGAGGGCCGTGCATCGCGCTGGGCTGATGGGAGTCTCGCCATCGGGCAGGTTTTCTTGGGTGGACTGGCCGCTGCTTGGAAGTGATCGCTCACCAACGGAGAATGGAGTCGGCGGGACCTTTGTTGCTGAATCGCGGGATGATCCTCTACTGAACCTGGGTGGCCAGACAGGGAGACACGTCGCCGCTCATAGTGGAAGTTGAGGTCGGCGTCCTCCACTTTGAGCCCTCTGCAGTGAAGGGATTCATGAATGAGCTGCCGACATTGAATAGCTTAGCTGCTCTGGAGCCTGATGTCTCAGCATCTTCTCATGGAGCATCGGAGGTTCCTTCGGTTCCTTCTGTATCGGACTACTGTCACGTTCCTGACCTGTCTTCCTTGTTTTTGTATTTGTTTAGTATGGTCAGGGCGTGAGTTGGGGTGGGCATTCTATGTTATGTGTTTCTATGTTTAGGTTCATTGTCTATTAGCCTGATATGGTTCTCAATCAGGGACAGGTGTTTTACGTTTCCTCTGATTAAGAACCATATTAAGGTAGGTTGTTCACACTGTTTGTTTGTGGGTGATTGTCTTCCGTGTTTGTGTCTGTGCACCACACGGGACTGTTTCGTTTGTTCGTTCGTTTGTTGTAGTCTGTACCTGTTTGTGCGTTCTTCGTGTTATGTAAGTTCTCATGTTTTAGGTCAGTCTACGTCGTTTATTTGTTTTGTAGTTTATTCAAGTGTTCTTCATGTTTCGTCTGTTTGTAAATAAATTCATTATGTATTCACCACCCGCTGCGCCTTGGTCCGCTCAATCACTACAAGAAAACCGTGACAAGTACATCGTGATGGCATCGCCGGGGACTAAGGTGGTTTCTGCTTCACAGGGGGTCTATGGTGGGCTCTGCTATTCCTATCATTTGTGTGGGGGGGAGGGGGGGGGGGCGAGTTGGGGCTAGGGTTGGGCTGAGGGTTACGGCTCTACATGGACAACTGCCATCAACCATTAGTATGGGAAGCTCCATGGTTAGATTGGTGGAAGTCCAAAAATACCTGTACAATTTGTTTTCCTGGAGCTAAGGGATTGGATTTATTAAATATCATGCCCACCATCAAGAAACAGATTCCTGCTCTGAAAACAGTTGTGTTGCATATTGAGTCTAATGATATTATGCTTTTGAAATCTGTAAAACTAAGAGACAATTTCTTACAACTCTTGGAGAATGCTCAGAAATTTGCAGGACATATAATTGTCTCGGGCTCAATTCCATCTCCTCGCCATTGTGGGACTGTTTTAGCCATCTTTGGTCTCTTCACCAGTGGTTAATGCATCTGACCAAAGACTCGGGCATGTCCTTCGACGACAATTTTTACTCCTTCTGGAATAGGTCTGGCTACTTTGTGGAAGACGGAATTCACCGCAGTGAAAATGGCTCTTGGCTGTAGTCATCAAATATTGGAAAGGTTATTGGTCAACTAAATTGAAGTCAGGACAATATCAGCATTACATGTACAGTTGAAGTCGGAAGTTTACATACACTTAGGTTGGAGTCATTAAAATACATTTTTCAACCACCCCACAAATCTATTGTTAAAAAACTATAGTTTTGGGGGCCTCCCGGGTGGCGCAGTGGTCTAGGGCACTGCATCGCAGTGCTAGCTGCGCCACCAGAGTCTCTGGGTTTGCGCCCAGGTTCTGTCGCAGCCGGCCGCGACCGGGAGGTCCGTGGGGCGACGCACAATTGGGCTAGCGTCGTCCAGGTTAGGGAGGGTTTGGCCGGTAGGGATATCCTTGTCTCATCGCGCTCCAGCAACTCCTGTGGCGGGTCGGGCGCAGTACGCGCTAACCAAGGGGGCCAGGTGCACGGTGTTTCCTCCGACACATTGGTGCGGCTGGCTTCCGGGTTGGAGGCGCGCTGTGTTAAGAAGCAGTGCGGCTTGGTTGGTTGTGCTTCGGAGGACAACCAACCAAGGCCCGAGCCCGTACGGGAGTTGTAGCGATGAGACAAGATAGTAACTACTAGCGATTGGATACCACGACAATTGGGGAGAAAAGGGGATAAAATCACAATTCCAGGGGGTCAGAAGTTTACATACACTAAGTTGACTGTGCCTTTAAACAGCTTGGAAAATTAGAGAAAATGATGTCATGGCTTCAGAAGCTTCTGATAGGCAAATTGATATCATTTGAGTCAATTGGAGGTGCACCTGTGGATGTATTTCAAGGCCTACCTTCAAATTCAGTGCCTCTTTGCTTGACATTATGGGAAAATCCAAAGAAATCAGCCAAGAACTCAGATTTGTTTTTTGTAGACCTCCACAAGTCTGGTTCATCCTTGGGAGCAATTTCCAAATGCCTGAATGTACTATGTTCATCTGTACAAACAATAGTAAGCAAGTATAAACACCATGGGATCATGCAGCCGTCATACCGCTCAGGAAGGAGACGCGTTCTGTCTCCTAGAGATGAACGTACTTTGGTGCGAAAAGTGCAAATCCATCCCAGAACAACAAAGATGCTGGAGGAAATGGGTACAAAAGTATCTATATCCACAGTAAAACGAGTCCTCTATTGACATAACCTGAAAGGTCGCTCAGCAAGGATGAAGCCACTGCTCCAAAACTGCCATAAAAAAGCCAGACTACGGTTTGCAACTGCACGTTGGGACAAAGATCGTACTTTTTGGAGAAATGTCCTCTGGTCTGATGAAACAAATATAGAACTTTTTGGCCATAATGACCATTGTTATGTTTGGAGGAAGAAAGGGGGGGCTTGCAAGCCGAAGAATACCATCCCAACCGTGAGGCATGGGGGTGGCAGCAACATGTTGAGGGGGTGCTTTGCTGCAGGAGGGACTGGTGCACTTCACAAAACAGATGGCATCATGAGGTTTGGAAAATGATATGGATATATTGAAGCAACATCTCATGACATCAGTCAGGAAGTTAAAGCTTGGTCGCAAATGGTTCTTCCAAATGGAAGAATTCTTCCAATGACCCCAAGCATTCTTCCAAAGTTGTGGCAAAATGGCTTTAGATGGCTTTAGAAGCTTCTGATTGACATCATTGGCTAATTGACATCATTTGAGTCAATTGGAGGTGGACCTGTGGATGTATTTCAAGGCCTACCTTCAAAGTCAGTGCCTCTTTGCAAAATGGCTGAAGGACAACAAAGTCAAGGTATTGGAGTGGCCATCACAAAGCCTTGCCCTCAATCCTATAGAAAATGTGTGGGCAGAACTGAAAAAGCGTGTGCGAGCAAGGAGGCCTACAAACCTGACTCAGTTACACCAGCTCTGTCAGGAGGAATGGGCCAAAATTCACCCAACTTAATGTGGGAAGCTTGTGGAAGGCTACCTGAAACATTTGACCCAAGTTAAACAATTTAAAGGCAATGCTACCAAATACTATTTGAGGGCTTGCAAACTATTACACACTACAAAGTGAAGCACAGCCGCAAGCTGCCAGTGACACGAGCCAACCAGACGAGCTAAATCACTTCTATGCTCGCTTCAAGGCAAGCAACACTGAGGCATGCATGAGAGCATCAGCTGTTCCGGGCGACTGTGTGATCACGCTCTGCGTAGCCGATGTGAGTAAGACCTTTAAACAGGTCAACATACACAAGGCTGCGGGGCCAGACGGATTACCAGGACATGTGTCCGGGCATGTGCTGACCAACTGGCAGGTGTCTTCACTGACATTTTCAACATGTCCCTGATTGAGTCTGTAAACATGTTTCAAGCAGACCACCACTGTGCCCAAGAACACAAAGGCAACCTTCCTAAATGACTACAGACCCGTAGCACTCACGTCCGTAGCCATGGAGTGCTTTGAAAGGTTGGTAATGGCTCATATCAACACCATTATCCCAGAAACCCTAGACCCACTCCAATTTGCATACCGCCCAAACAGATCCACAGATGATGCAATCTCTACTGCATTCCACACTGCCCTTTCCCACCTGGACAAAAGGGAAACTTATTTGAGAATGCTATTCATTGACTACAGCGCAGCATTCAACACCAGAGTACCCTCAAAGCTCATCACTAAGCAAAGGACCCTTGGAAGTAAACACCTCCCTCTGCAACTGGATCCTGGACTTCCTGACGGGCCGCCCCCAGGTAGTGAGGGTAGGTAGCAACACATCCACGCCACGCTGCCACGCTGATCCTCAACACTGGAGCTCCCCAGGGGTGTGTGCTCAGTCCCCTCCTGTACTCCCTGTTCACCCATGACTGCATGGCCAGGCACGACTCCAACACCATCATTAGTTTGCAGACGACAAAACAGTGGTAGGCCTGATCACAGACAACGACGAGACAGCCTATAGGGAGGAGGTCAGAGACCTGGCCGGGTGGTGCCAGAATAACAACCTATCCCTCAATGTAACCAAGACAAAGGAGATGATTGTGGACTACAGGAAAAGGAGGACCGAGCACGACCCCATTCTCATCGACAGGGCTGTAGTGGAGCAGGTTGAGAGCTTCAAGTTCCTTGGTGTCCACATCAACAACAAACTAGAATGGTCCAAACACACCAAGAAAGTCATGAAGAGGGCATGACAAAGCCTATTCCCCCTCAGGAAGCTAAAAAGATTTGGCATGGGTCCTGAGATCCTCAAAAGGTTCTACAGCTGCAACATCGAGAGCATCATGACCGGTTGCATCACTGCCTGGTGACATTCTTAAAATTAAGTGGTAATCCTAACTGACCTAAAACAGGGAATTTTTACTAGGATTAAATGTCAGGAATTGTGAAAAACTGAGTTTAAATGTATTTGGCTAAGGTGTATGTAAACTTCCGACTTCAACTGGAAGTCAGTTTTTACCATCCCCTCTTTGGTCTCTATGAGAGTTCAACGTGTTGTATCTGAAAATGGTGACATTCCAAATAGTGCTAACCGGAGAAATGTAATTTCTATTCCTAATTTGTTTAATTTTCCTAATAGGTATAATCCGATCTTTGAGTCTCCTGTTGTTATGAAATTTCAAAGTAATCCGACTTGTATTGAAACTCCGTATGATTTTAAATGCAGAAAAGGTTTGACATTTTTACATCTTAATATTCGTAGTTGATTTCCTAAAATGGATCATGCCAAGATCTGGGCCTCTCAGGCAGACCCTGATTATTTTATTGTATCTGAAACCTGATTGACTGATAAAACCCTGGACTCTGAGGTTTCTATGGATGGTTACAATGTGTTTAGGGCTGAAAGGAAAGGCAAAGGTGGTAGTGTTGCCATTTACACAAGGAATATTCTTTCCGTCTCCCTTAAAGGCTACCTCCAGTCCTTAACAAATTGAATTGTTAGCTTTAAGTCTTCAGTTGGGTTCAAACTCAAACAGTTATAGGAATGTATCGTCCACCCTCCGCCAAGAAGTGTTTACTAAACAAACTCACTGATTTATTTGCCATTTTTATTAACCCAGAGGTGTTGATCGCCGGAGATTTTAATCTTGCATGGGGAACGCAGGATGCTGACTGTTTAAATGATTTTTGTACTAATTTAAATTTGACCCTGCTGATTACAAAACCCACTCATCCAAACTTAAAGGACCCTACGAAATCGACTTTGATTGACCTCATATTTAAAAATACTCCAGAGAAATATGCTTTGAGTGGGCTATTTGCTTTAGATATTAGTGACCACTGTCCCATTGTATGTGTCAGGGATATACGGATGCCTCGATCCAAACCTTGTCTTATCAACAAGAGGCATTTAAAAAAAATCAATGAACAGGCCTTTTTTTGTGACCTTTATTTTGGTGACTTTGATTGTATTGCATCTAACCACTTCACAAATGTTTTTAATTGTAATGTAGATAAACATGCTCCCTTTAAAAAAGGCTTGAGCCCAGACTGGCAGTGTTTTAGGCAATTTGAGAATTCTGTGTGTAAAACTAGTTCAAAAAGCAACATCAAATTATGTTAATACATTATCTGAATGTACAGGGAACCCAGCGAAATTCTGGAAAGCTGTTAAATCACTGAAGGGTTGTGTCTCCTTTTCTCTCCCCTAATAAATGAATTTAGATTCTGGCCCTATCACTGAACAAATTGATATCATTAATGCATTTAAATCACCAGTTTTATCTCTGCAGGCTTTATATTTGAATGTATTTCAAAGCCAGCTCTTGAAAAGAGTAGTTTGGATGTAGATGGGGAAAATGCTGGTCAGGAGTTTTCTTTTCAGAAAATTCACTGATAAAGAAGTCCTGTATGCTTTGTTAACAGACAAAAAAAACATACAGGGGCTGATCATTTGGAGCCTGGTCTGCTTAAGTGTGCAGCACCCCTTATTGCTGGCTCGGTAGCCCACTTTTTTAATCAGGAAGTATTCCAACAGCATGGAAATCCACATATGTGCTGCCACTCCATAAGGGTGGGGATACAAATGATCTTGACAACTATCGCCCCATTTCAAGACTACAGTACCATGTTTAGCTAAGATTTGTGAATCCTTGTACAACTTTGTTCCTTTTTATCTGATAATTGTTTTCTTAATATAAACCAAATCAGGGTTTAGGCCTGGGCATAGTACTACCACACCAACGAACGCGAGTTGTTAATGATCTTGTCAATGCCTTGGATGCTAAAAAGAGCTGTGCTGCCTTGTTCATTGACCTGTCAAAGGCGTTCGACACGTGATCATTCTGTATTGCTGAAGAAATTATCAAGATTAGGCCTGAGATATACAGCCTGTTTATGGTTTCAGAATTATCTTAGCAACAGAACTCAGGCCATCTTAATAGATGGGGTTAAATCTGAAATTCTTGAGATTCAAAAAGGTGTTCCTCAGGGTTCGATTTTGGGTCCATTATTGTTTACTTCGTATATTAATGACATAGGAAACACTGTTAATACTTGTAACATTCATCTCTATGCAGTTTTGTATTCCTGTGCCACCCCAGTGCAGCAGGCCATTTGTGAACTTCAGCATGACTTTGATTCAATATAGAAATCACTTTCAGATCTTAAAAACTAGTGTTAAATACAAGGAAAACCAAGCTCATGCTGTTCTCTAAGTCACAAAATGTTGACCCTGAGGACCTGCATATTTGCTCTATAAATGGAGCCCAAATTGAGCTTCTTTCTCAGTATAAGTACCTGGGTGTCTGGATTGATGACAAGTTGTCCTTCGTAACGCATATAAAGAATCTGTCTAAGAAGCTAAGATTCAAGATTGTTTTTGTTATATCGAAATAAAATTCAGCCTTAGTATTAAAAATAGGAGAAAAATTGTTTGAACAAAGCTTCTCCCTGTATTGGAATTTGGTGATATTGTTTACAAGAATGCAGCAACCTGTTTTAAAACCCTTGCACGCAGTCTAGCATTCAGCAAAACGTTTTATCACCGGGGATAATTTTTGTACAAAAATGTGGGATGGACCTCTCTGTCTGTTAGAAGAAAGCTGCATTCTCTTATTTATTTATCAAGCAATCTTACAGAAACTCCCTCTATATGTAACGTCATTAATTAAGATAAAAATCACAAGTTACCAATCCCATTCACAGGAATGGATAACACTAGAGATCCCTCTAGTCTCCACAGATTTGGGAAAATCTGCGTTTAGTTTTTATGTCCCTAATTTGTGGAACAATCTGCAAAGTTCACTGCAGTTAAGATGTGCAGGTGTTTCTCAGGCAGTTTAAATTATTGATTTGGCACCTCTATGTAGTTGAATGTGATTGCTTTTATTAAATGTCTATTATTTTTAATTTTGTTGTATTGTTTTATACACGTGTATGTTGTTTTAATATTTTGTTTTTATTGTCATGTGTACAGGGCTCTGGTAAAAGAGATTTTAATCTCAATGGGACTCCCTGTTTAAATAAAAGTTAAATAAAAATAAGACTAGGCAGTGAATACCAACCAAAGCGCATCCCAATTAGCATTAACCCATCATAATGCAACAAAATACTATATGCCAAAATGTCTATGAACCAACCTTATATCACGGACGAGGCCTCACTTGTTACGAACAGGCTCTTAACCCGTAACAAAGAGGGTGACAACGCAGAGATAAAGAAATAACAATAATATATAAGTAACCAATATACAAGTAACAATAGTGTGCGTAGTCAGTAGTGTAAGTGAGTGGATGTGTGCAAAGATGCTGATAATGAGGGGTGTTGAGTGGTGCCAAAAACAAACAAACAAACAAACAAACAAAGAAGCCCTAAAATGCCACAACAAAAAAAACAACAGTGTGTCTGCGTGGAGAGTCTCCTTGATGTATGGGGGAATGGTGTGTTTATCCCCGGGACACACCCGATTGCTGATGACCCTAACAGCTCCGCCCACCGACGTCTTAAGGAAAACAAGAAAATAATTAGTCACAGGTATGACGCTACAAGCTTGGCACACCTGTATTTGGGGAGTTTCTCATTCTTCTCTGCAGATCCTCTCAAGCTCTGTCAGGTTGGATGGGGAGTGTTGCTGCACAGCTATTTTCAGGTCACTCCAGAGATGTTCGATCGGGTTCAAGTCTGTGCTCTGGCTGGGCCACTCAAGGACATACAGAAATTTGTCCCGAAGCCACTCCTGCGTTGTCTTGGCTGTGTGCTTAGGGTTGTTGTCCTGTTGGAAGGTGAACCTTGGCCCCAGTCTGAGAACCTGAGTGCTCTGGAGCAGGGTTTCATCAAGGATCTCTCTGTACTTTGCTTCGTTCATCTTTCCCTCAATCCAGACTAGTCTCCCAGTCGCTGCCGCTTAAAAACATCCCCACAGCATGATGGTGCCACCACCATGCTTCACCGTAGGCATGGTGCCAGGTTTCCTCCAGACGTGATGCTTGGTATTCAGACAAAAGAGTTCAATCTGCTTCTACACCTGCATTGCTTACTGTTTGGGGTTTTAGGCTGGGTTTCTGTACAGCACTTCGAGATATTAGCTGATGTACGAAGGGCTATATAAAATAAACTTGATTGAATCTTGGTTTCATCAGACCAGAGAATATTGTTTCTCATGGTCTGAGAGTCCTTTAGAGATGCCATTTTGCAAACTCCAAGCAGGCTGTGATGTCCATTTTACTGAGGAGTGCTGCTGTCTGGCCACTCTACCATAAAGGCCTGATCCCATCTCCACAGAGGAACTCTGGAGCTCTGTCAGCGTGACCAGTAGGTTCTTGGTCACCTACCTGACCAAGGCCCTTCTCCCCCGATTGCTCAGTTTGACTTGGCAACCAGCTCTAGGAAGAGCCTTGGTGGTTCCAAACTTCTTCCATTTAAGAATGATGGCACCTACTGTGTTCTTGGGTACCTTCAATGTTTCAGACATTTTTTGGTACATTCCCCCAGATCTGTGCCTCGACACAATCCTGTCTCGGAGCTCTATGGACAATTCATTCAACCTCATGGCTTGGTTTTTGCTCTGACATGCACTGTCAACTGTTGGATCTTATACAGACAGGTGTGTGCCTTTCCAAATCTAGTTGTAGAAACAACTCAAGGATGATCAAGAGAAACAGGATGCAATGGAGCTCAATTTCTAGTCTCAAGGCAAATGGTCTATATTCTTATGTAAATTTTGTATTTCTGTTTGTTTGTTTGCACACAAAAAAAAGTTTTCGCTTCGTCATTATGGGGTACATACCGAGGAATAAAAATATTTAAATACATTTTAGAATAAGGCTGCAACGTAACACAATGTGGAAAAAGGGGACGGGGTCTTAATACTTTCCGAATGCACTGTACACAGTGCTGGAGCTAGCCACTACAGAGTGCTATATCTAATTCAGTACTCAAGCATTGGTAGTTCACATAAAGGCCAAGCATAGAGTAATTACTGTAGATAACAATTCCATTTCCTCTGGTTATCAAAATCAAATCAAATGTATTTGACACATGCTTCGTTAACAACAGGTCTAGTCTAAAAGTGAAATGCTTACTTACGGACCCTTTCCAACAATGCAGAGAAAAAAAGGAGAAATAATAGAAAAATAACACAAGGAATAAATACACAATGAGTAACGATATATTGGCTTTATACACGGCCTACCAGTACCGAGTCGATTTGCAGGGGTACGAGGTAGATACAGTATGTACATATAGCTTATTATAAAGTGAATAGGCAACAGGATAGATAATAAACAGTAGCAGCAGCGTATGTGATGAATCAAACAGGTTAGTGCAAAAAGGGGTCAATGCAGATAGTTAATTAGTTAACCTACCCAGACTAACTATTTGGCAGTCTTATGGCTTAGGGGTAGAAGCTGTTCAGAGTCCTGTTGGTTCCAGACTTAGTGCATCGGTACCGATTGCCGTACGGTAGAGAACAGTCTATGACTTTGGTGGCTGGAGTATTTGACCATTTTTAGGGCCTTCCTCTGACACCGCCTGGTATATTGGTCCTGGATGGCAGGGAGCTCGGCCCCAGTGATGTACTGGGCCATATGCATTACCCTCTGTAGCGCCTTGCGGTCGGATGCCAAGCAGTTGACATACCAAGCAGTGATGCAGCCAGTCAAGATGCTCTCAATGGTGCAGCTGTAGAACTTTGAGAATCTGAGGGCCCATGCCAAATATTTTCAGCCTCCTGAAGTGGAAGAGGAGTTGTTGTGCCTTTGTCACAACTGTGTTGGTGTGTGTGGACCATGATAATTCCTTAGTGATGTGGACACTGAGGAAATTGAAGCTCCACTACAGCCCCGTCGATGTGGATGGGGGCATGCCCAGTAGTCCACGATCAGCTCCTTTGTCTTGCTGACATTGAGGGAGAGGTTGTTGTCCTGACATTGAGGGAAAGGTTGTTGTCCTGGAACCACACTGCCAGGCCACTGACCACCTCTCTATAGGCTGTCTCATCGTCGTCATGATCAGGCCAAACACTGTCGTCGTCAGCAAACTTGATGATGGTGTTGGAGTCGTGCGTGGCCACGCAGTTGTGGGTGAACAGGGAGTACATGAGATAAGTAAGCACGCAACCCTGAGGGGCCCCCGTGATGACGGTCAGTGTGGCGGATGTTGCTGCCTATCCTCACCACCTGGGGACGGCCTGTCAGGAAGTGCAGGATCCAGTTGCAGAGGGAGGTGTTCGGTCCCGAGCTTAGTAATGAGCTTGGAGGTCACTATGGTGTTGAACGTTAAGCTATAGTCAATGAACAACATTCTCACATAGGTGTTCCTCTTGTCCAGGTGGGAGAGGGCAGTGCGGAGTGTATTAGAGATTGCCTCATCTGTGGATCTGTTGGGGTGGTATTTGAATTGGAGTGGGCCCAGGGTATGTGGGATGATGGTGTTGATGTGAGACATGGCCAGCCTTTCAAAGCATTTAATGGCTACAGATGTGTGCTACGGGCGATAGTTATTTAGACACGTTACCTTGCTGGGCACTACTTGCTTCTTTCTTCAATAAGAAACATTGCATGCGTCAATGACATCAGACAGTGGTATGAAAGTGCTTTGAAATGTGCATGACACATGTATGTGAGACATTAGATGGCTTAAAGGTTCTGCACGGTCAATCCGACAACTGCAGTGGCCGTACACCATTTACAGTGATACGGCCTCTGCAGAACTCAGGGCATTCATAATTCTTGCGCTTCATGGAGCAGAGCTGTTGTGAAGTAAGTTGTCAAGGAAGTGAGTTTGTGTTTATACAGGACCTCCCGCCCCCACCTACTGTCAACCAATCGTGTCAATTCAGAGCTACAGTATATGGAGCCCTCAGCATTGTTAGAACACTTGGGAGGTGCATGGTGATGCGGTACGGAGCTCAATTTGACCTCCGCAACCCTCCGGAGGCTCCGCAATTGCGTCACACTTGGAGCGGAATCGCATTTTTGGAACAAGCATAAATTGGCTTTTAGCTTAAAATGTCACCTGCAACAGCTTGCTATTACTATGATCTAAGTTGCTAGAAATGTGTATGTCCCATGTATGAGAGACCTTAGAACGATTAGGTTACATGTCTCTTGTATGTTTTTTATATACAATACGTGCAACATTTCAGTTATGTCTAAATGTCATCCACCCATTTAAGTCATATTACAGGACTCTTCTATGAATCTTGTATGTGTATTTGTTGCCATATGTATTACTTACAAGTTCCAGGTAGAACATAAGAATCTTGTTAAATTCTTACATATCTTTTCAATAAGGGATAATATTTCAGCCTTAAGAAGAAGCAACAGCTAGCTGACTCAGCCTTGGGATTCATTAGCAGAGGCCATTTTGAGGTTGTTACTTCTCTGTGACACTAGTTCTAAGGGCAATTATTTGAGCCCAACATGGAGACAATTAGCCAGTGTAGCAGGTTGGGTAACCAGCCGTGCAATGCATCACTGGGATTGGTCATTAGACAGGAAGATGTGGAGGGAGGCTGGGGTGGCTGAGGTGCCCTGTGGACCTTCTGGGGCAATGGACCATGCTGTGGGCGCTTTAGCATGTGTGGTGAATTATGTTCCGAGACACATACTCTAAAGTTGCTCTTAACTTCAACTTGCTCTTTGTGTGATGTTCTCATCTGATAGAGCTCCCTATAGTCATGAGCTATCCATATACAATTGAGGTTTTATGATATTGCACAATCAAAGATGGTGAAAATGTGTGTTTACGAGGACCATCTGAAGGATAGGCTACCCATTGCTATGACAGTCAGCAGAAAATCATACAACACAATAATTAACTCTTTGCCAAAGAATACTGCCAACCAGTTACAGTATAAAGGACAAAACAAAGAGTAAAATCTTCCTCAGCCCCAGAGCCTACTGTCTGCTGGAGAAATGTGTGTTGCTGGAGCCTAAAGGTGTCTGTGCTGCTGATAAAAATAAACAATGCGTTTATATAGGATCCAGCCTATTCTTCAACACAGGAACAACTCCACAGGGGAAGTTGTTTTCACTTCTGACAAGTGGGGACGAGCTATGGTTAGGGAGCCAGGTAGTTTCAATGAACAATTCAGACAGAAGGACTCAACTCAGCTTTATAGTTAATTGCTGCAGAGCCACGATAGTCAGCCCATTATTTATTCAAACCCACTCACGCTGCTGCTATATTGATTAATATTACCATTAATATGTATCCATTTTACCTGTATACATATACAGTACCCCCTGCACATTGTAATTATGGTACTGGCACTTATTTACTTTTTCTTTTCGTACTTCGTGTGTTTTCTTACTTTATATTAGTACTTTATATTATTTCCTCTCACCTTGATACTGAATATTGAGAACTGCATTGTTGGGAAAGAGCTTGTAAATAAGCATTTCACTGTACTGTTTTACACCTGCTGTATCCTGCGCAAAGAAACGTTGAAACTATAAACTGGCTGTGTACTCCAGAAGCGTTAATAGATCGTTTTGTATAGAGGTCTTTCAGAAATGATCCGAGTCAACAACAGTTAGAGGTCAAAGAAAAACAGAATAGCCTGCAATTAAAAATCTGAATACTCTGAATGAAAATATCAGATGTTGGAGAACTTATACTGCCCCTATTCCCTATATAGTGTACTTCTAGTGCTCTACCCATTAGGCTTTGGTCAAAAGTAGCGCACTATATAGGGAATAGGAGGCCGTTTGGGATGCATCCCAAGTGTTTAATGAAGACCAGTTGGATTTGACTGACCTGACAGGGCATCATAGAAGTCATCCTCTGTGAGTGTGTATAGTGTGGCTTTACATAGGGACTGCTGGTCTACTTCCTGGTGCTCTGTAGCTAATGTCTGGAGAGCCTCTGACAGTAGCTTGTTCTTCTCTACTTCCTGTTCCAACTTCACACACACATTGGCACTTTAGACGAGACATGGCACAGCATGCCATTACAAACACTATCCCACACAACATTAATTTGACATTTGTTTTAATCGATCTGATAAACAGTGAAAGATGTGTTTGTGTGTTATTGATCACTCCCTCTGTAGAGTTTGTAGTTGAAGCTGCTCCTGACGGGTAGGCAGGTCATTGTTCTAAACCCCGTCCTACAGATCCAGTTTCCTCCACTCGGAACCAAACACCCCCATCTCAGAGAGCAATGTGGGCCAGGATCAAGTGTCTTTCCTGGGCAACCTGAGCTCGGTTGCTGGCCATTCCCCCCTGTCTGATGCTGCTGTTATGGATCCTCCACTAACAGGAGGACAGTAGTAAAAGGCACTATGACAAAACAACACTTACCAAGCAACAGCATAAGTCAGAACCCGGGCTTTGACCACTCAAGAGACCGCTGGAAAGAAAGTCAACCTACTTCGAGTTACATTAATACAGTTTCTCCTTTGATGCGTTTCCAGAGAAAATAACTACTATGGTAAATAAATAAATACTTTGTCTAAAATACTTTCCCTACTGAGGGGAGAAGTTGATTGAATTCCATGAGTAAAGAAAGCACAGTAACTGAAGACGAAAACAAAGTGAGCCAAGTCTCCACAGAGTGAAAAGATGCCAAAGTCACCATGGGAAAGGATGACAGGCAAACAGCCTCAGCTGATAAGTCTCCATCAGAAACTGGAGCCCGTAAATCAGGCTGTAAATCTTAGATAGCGAGAGCGGCCACCATCTTCAATTAAAGTTATGAGAAAAAGAAGAAAAAAAAAACTTAAATTATCCTGCCTGAAGGACTGTTTCACATTACACTGCGCACGTAGCCTACACACAATCATGTACACACACACACACATACTCCCTCCCCGAGGGGCAGATTCTAATAATAGGTGATGTTTCCTTTATTACAACCTATTGTGGCTGTCTGACATTCACCTTGGTGTGTTACTGTATGACTTATTGTGGTACAATGCACACATTGTTGAGCTTGTTGTCGTCACAGTCAAAAGGGCATGTGGACAAGCAATACCACAACCTCAGCAAAACACTAATGTACAACTCATCCTGTAATCAGTGGTGTTTAATAACCACTAGGTCATAGCTACCTGAGAGGTAGGGGGACAGAGTGAGAGGATACTTGTTATCTATTCTATATGATGACGTAAAGGATTAGTGAATATTATATATCATGGCTCTTGAACATAACAAGGAGGAAAAATAACCACTTTAAACCCAGAGGCCAGATAGCAATTCCAAGACAGAATACTTCAATACAGAGGATGATAAACAAAACCCCTTCAATACCAGAAGAGTCACTGGAGGGTGCAGTGACTCTGATAGAATGTTGAAGTCCTCAGATTGTTTCTTAAAATGTCAGGACACTTACATAGGTAGATGGTAAACTGACAACTCAAAGTAATTGCCTTGTAAGTTCACAAGAGTAGGTGCTGATTCATACAAAAACATTCTCCATCCCTTCTAACCCAGACGATAGATCAGACAATTATCATAATATACACTCCATCTGTTCTCTATGGCTCTAATTGGAGTCTAGCCCAATGTTAATTACCCCAGCCGGCTCCAGTGCTGCGGCTGAGGTCAGAGAGATGAGGAAGACTCCTGTGAATCAATATGCTAACACAGGTTGTGCTGAGCTGCTTCAAAAAGAGCTCTATTTGTGATCAATACATGATCAGATTGGCAGGTGGGATGCTAAAAAAACAGATAGGATCCTTACTTTCCATCCATCCTTTGATGGAACAACACATCAAACAAGGTAAAAGGCCAGGTAAACACATTTTATATACAATACCTGAAACCACATCAGAATTGAATCCTGAACTCAATACAACAGGATTCATTTTTGTCAAACCCATTCCTTGTGTCAGACTTACAAAAAGTCTAGTTTGAATGTAGAATGGCTGTGTCCTCCCAAATGGGAGTGGGCAAGTTCACACGTTGGGGGTGGAGAATTGGGACTCACTTTCTGAAGGGTGGAACATCAATTTCTTTTAAGAAATGCGGGTGAATTATATCCATACTATAAATAGATGCCTTTGACATTCTGCTGAATAGATGCCTTTGATTCTGCTGTCTGGCACCATAGTGTCAGAAACAGTCCATTTAGTCTCCCCCCCCCCCCCCCTCCCCATACAAGTTACAGTGCAGTAGGCCTGTCAACACATTCACATCAGCTAAAAAGACATCCTCTAGAGATCTCAATGGAGGTTAAGGAGAGTTGGTACTGTAGCGAGAAGGAGGGTTAGTTCCAGTCCGTATGCTCTGGAAGGGGATTTGCTTAGATGTAGCATAAATAATGGAAAATATCAGATATTTCAATTAGAAATGAGCCTCTCTATTGACCAAGGCCAGTTGTTTAATGCTGAAAGATGCTTTTCCCCCCACATCTACCCCTCTCCATTTTCAACTTAGATCAAGGAATATCAACAGTAGAACATTCTAGATTTAATTCTATGACATAAATGATGAGAAACTGCCATTTTGATTAGCATAACATATGCTGCCTTTTATATCCACCAGATGGAACATCCTTACAAATAGTATATTCATTCTCACTCTGCCTGTGAAATAAAACAAGCACTTGTAAACACTAAACTCACTCTACTCAGAAGAAAGTAGTCTTGCTCATCTATGTAGCTACAGAAACTAATTGAGCTCACGTTGCAGCAGGAGCCCGAGCCAAGGCTCACAAGACCATCTGAAGCGGTAGCTTGGCTCTGGAGAACCATCCGGGAATACTTTGTTGTGTAACGTGCCCCAGTGCTTTCTTTCTCTCTTACCCTCCTCTCCTCTCCTCCCCCTATCCCATCCCTCCAGCCTCTCGCCTCAGCACACACAGCGCTATTTTAAGCTCCGCTGAGGCTCTGTGGTTGTTTCGAAAGCCTCGGAGAATCACAGCTCCCAGTCTCGCTGCCCGGGACCCTGAAGCTGCAAGGTTTAACTTTGTTTTCACGCTAGAGAGGAAAGAGATTCTGATTCAAACGGTTCCTATTGAATACTAGATACACTACTGTACAGTGTTGACATCCATGATACATCTAAATGGGGTTATTTTGCACTAAGCGGTTTCGTCTCTTCACTACCCTCCCAATTGTGCATTTAACTAAACATATTTACATAATGGAGTAGAATTAACTAAACATGGAAACAACAACAAAAGGTCCTGGGGCCTGTTTAGTAGAGTGCAATGTTACTGAACATTCTAATCAAGTCATCTCTATTTATTATACAGTTGAAGTCGGAGGTTTACTGAGCCCATGTGGCTCAGTTGGTAGAGCATGGCGCTTGCAACGCCAGGGTTGTGGGTTCAATTCCCACAGGGGGACCAGGGTTCAATTCCCACGGGGGGACCAGGATGAATATGTATGAACTTTCCAATTTGTAAGTCGCTCTGGATAAGAGCGTCTGCTAAATGACTTAAATGTAAATGTTTACATACACCTTAGCCAAATACATTTAAACTCAGTTTCACAATTCCTGACATTTAATCCTAGTAAAAAATCCCTGTTTTAAGTCAGTTAGGATCACCACTTTATTTTAAGAATGTGAAATGTCAGAATAATAGTAGAGAGAATGATTTATTTCAGCTTTTATTTCTTTCATCACATTCCCAGTGGGTCAGAAGTTTACATGCACTCAATTAGTATTTGGTAGCATTGCCTTCAAAATTGTTTAACGTGGGTCAAACGTTTCAGGTAGCCTTCCACAAGCTTCCCACAATAAGTTGGGTGAATTTTGGCCCATTCCTCCTGACAGAGCTGGTGACTGAGTCAGGTTTGTAGGCCTCCTTGCTCGCACACACGTTTTCAGTTCTGCCCACAAATGTTCTATGGGATTGAGGTCAGGGCTTTGTGATGGCCACTCCAATACCTTGACTTTGTTGTCCTTAAGCCATTTTGCCACAACTTTGGAAGAATGCTTGGGTCATTGTCCATTTGGAAGAACCATTTGCGACCATGCTTTAACTTCCTGACTGATGTCTTGAGATGTTGCTTCAATATATCCACATAATTTTCCTGCCTCATAATGCCATCTATTTTGTGAAGTGCACCTATCCATCCTGCAGCAAAGCAACCCCCACAACATGATGCTGCCACCCCCGTGCTTCATGGTTGGGATGGTGCTGTTCGACTTGCAACCATCCCCCTTTTGCCTCCAAACATAACGATGGTCATTATGGCCAAACAGTTCAATTGTTGTTTCATCAGACCAGAGGACATTTCTCCAAAAAATACAATCTTTGTCCCCACGTGCAGTTGCAAACCGTAGTCTGGCTTTTCTATGGCGTTTTTGGAGCAGTGGCTTCTTCCTTGCTGAGCGGCCTATCAGGTTATGTCGATATAGGACTTGTTTAACTGTGGATAAAGATATTTTTGTACCCGTTTCCTCCAGCATCTTCAAAGGTCCTTTGCTGTTGTTCTGGGATTGATTTGCACTTTTCGCACCAAAGTACATTCATCTCTAGGTGACAGAACACATCTCCTTCCTGAGCGGTATGACCGCTGCGTGGTCCCACGGTGTTTAAACTTGCGTACTATTGTTTGTACAGATTAACGCGGCACCTTAAGACATTTGGAAATTGCTCTCAAGATGAACCAGAATTGTGGAGGTTTAAAAAAACTAAAAAAAACTGAGGTCTTGGCTGATTTCTTTTGATTTTCCCATAATGTCAAGCAAAGAGGCACTCAATTTGAAGGTAGGCCTTGAAATACATCCATAGGTACACCTCCAATTGACTCAAATTATGTCAATTAGCCTATCAGAAGCTTCTAAAGCCATGACATAATTTTCTGGAATTTTCCAAGCTGTTTAAAGGCACAGTCAACCTAGTGTATTTAAACTTCTGACCCACTGGAATTGTGATAGAGTGAATTAAGTGAAATAATCTTTCTGTAAACAATTGTTGGAAAAATTACTTGTCATGCACAAAGTAGATGTCCTAACCGACTTGCCAAAACTATAGTTTGTTAACAAGACATTTGTATAGTGGTTAAAAAACATATTTAATGACTCCAACCTAAGTGTATGTAAACTTCTGACTTCAACTGTATTTTTAACATATCTGAACATTTGACCTCCGAATACAGCCTGGTTCTACATGCTGTGATCCCAGCGACAAAATTCAGACTGTAAAAGAGACAGGAAGTGTTTAGGTTCATCTTCAGGTCCCGTGCAGTGAGCTGGCCCGCTGAGAGAGGTCAGTGCGGAGAGCAGGGCACAGACCTGGGCTCAGGTCACCATCTCCCCTGGTGAGAGATGAAAGACAGGGTAGGGTGACTCATTGAGGAGACGAGGGGTTATGGCTGCCTGGCATCTGTCTGTGATGCTGTTCCCTGAGGGGTTGGAGGCGGCTGTCATCCTGTTTTGTGGACATACTGTACGTGAATGACTTTAGAAGTCTCAAACAAAACCACTGATACTGGTGACAAAAACCAAGTGACAGCAGTTGTTTTTGTTTCTACAGATGTAAAAAAAAAACATAACATGGAGCCAGTGTTTTTGTTGTGACTTAGGTGTGGGTAAGTGTCAAAGATGTTGCTGAGACAGTTGCACAGAAGTTTGTGTATGTGGGCATCAGACTCCACTTTAAGGAGTTTCTGCACCGCCTACATAGGAAAACAAAGCAGGAAAAACAAAGACAAATGAGACATCCACAATTCAAAGGCCAATCACACGCTCTCTCCCCCTGCCTGAGAGAAATCATTTTGACTTCTTTGCTAATAGTCCAAATCTGGATATAATGAATGATCTGGGTCAGGGAATATTCACCCACTGGGGGGACGACTGTAACTGCAGCTAAACCCCCAAATGACTCACATCATCTTCATATCACACATCTGTGAGAACTAAAAGCTGCCCATAACGCAACAACAAATCACAACAAACCCAACAACATGAGCTCAATGTTACTTTGGATGTTGATCATAATGTTTCCTTTGTCAGGAAAATCTTCTGGCCATACCAGTTCAACATGACATGGGGTCAGGAGTTTTTCCTGATCAGTTAAGCAGTCCGGAAAAACTACCGGCTCCACCAGTATTACATGACTGTGGCCCTGAGTTTTCCTTGGTCAGATACAGTCAGGAAACACTTAGGGCACTTTGGGATATGCAAAAAACACATTTCCAATTCACACGTGTATATAATACACACTTGTAGAAATATGACAAATATAAGCACCAATCAAATTATTATCATCATCAACAGGCCAAGAATGGCTATTTAGGCAGAAGCTGCAGCAGTAGAAACAGTATGAGAGCTGTGCCGTGATAGGAACAGAGGGATGGAGATGGATTAGTGTTAATACTGTCCATCTCTCCCTCCTGGACACTCTGCTAGGTGTCTTAATCCCATTAGTCTGATCTCACACATCCAACTCAGATGGAGCCGACACACATCGTTGTGCTTGTTCAGACATCTCGGTGATCCGTTGTCCAAGCAACCAATCCTGTTGACTGTCTGGCCAGTGAGCCTTGTTTATGACACTCACTTTGCATTGCTTACTATGGATAGAATCTTCTAGAATGCTGCTAGATATTCTGAGCGCTATCAGACAGCACTAGCCCAGGACCAGCAAGCAGAAGGCAATGTATCCAACCACTGTGGAGTCATTTGAATGCCAGCTCAAAACTGTCTTTTTTAAATCCGAAAAGGTGAGAAGGAAATACAAACTTTTCCAAGCATACACTACATGGCCAAATGCTTGTCGAACAGCTCATTCCAAAATCATGGGTATTAATATGGATTTGGTCGCCCCTTTGCTACTATACCACCGCCTCCACTCTTCTGGAAAGGCTTTCCACTAGATGTTGGAACATTGCTGCGGGTACTTGCTTCCATTCAGCCACAAGAGCATTAGTGAGGTCGGGGACTGATGTTGGCCAATTAGACCTGTACGCAGCCAGATTTCCAATTCATCCCAAAGGTGTTTGAGGGGGTTGAGGTCAGGGCTCTGTGCAGGCCAGTCAAAGTCTTCCACACCGATCTTGACAAACCATTTCTGTATGGACCTCGCTTTGTGCATGGGGGCATTGACATGCTGAAACCGGAAAGGGCCTTCGGCAAACTTGGAAGCACAGAATCATCTAGAATGTTATTGTATGCTGCAGTGCTAAGATTTCCCTTCACTGGAACCAAGAGACTTAGCCCGAACCATAAAAAAAACAGCCCGAGACATTATTCCTCCTCCACCAAACTTTACAGTTGGCAATATGCATTGGGGCAGGTAGCGTTCTCATGGCATCCGCCAAACCTAGATTCGTCCGTCGGACTGCCAGATGCTGACGCGTGATTCATCACACTAGAGAGCACGTTTCCACTGCTCCAGAGTCCAATGGCTGCGAGCTTTACACCACTCCAGCCGACAATTGGCATTGCGCATGGTGATCTTAGGCGTGTGTGTGGCTGCTCTGCTATGGAAACCCATTTCATGAAGCTCTCGACGAATAGGTATTGTGCTGACGTTGCTTCCAGAGGCAGTTTGGAACTCAGTAGTGAGTGTTGCAACCGAGGACAGACGCACTATGCGCTTCAGCACTTGGCGGTCCAATTCTGTGAGCTTGTATGGCCTACCAGTTCGCGGTTGAGCCATATTTGCTCCTAGACGTTTCCACTTAACAATAACAGTACTTACAGTTGACCGGGGATGCTCTAGCAGGGCACAAATGGGAAAAATTGACTTGTTGGAAAGGTGGCAAGTAGTGTAGGTTTCTTACCATGAAGTTGCTGAAATACTGGCTGATTATTGCAGCCATATCATCAGTGACTTACTACATTCAAACCAGGACTTCAGCCTTGCTCTTTCTGTATTGCAGAGGGACTCTATTGTCATACAACCTTCCCTCCGGAAATGTCATAGCACCAGATGTTGAAGTCCAAGTTCACTAAATACAGCAGCACTGTGAGCACAGCTTGTCCTTACTGTATGTAAAATGTATTGCTAAATCCTCTACTAATTCTCTACTCTTTCAATTTTTCCCCAAAACAAACAGTTTCAGCTCTTCGTCAGGTACCTCTTATAATGCTCTAACAACATGACAGAGTACACTGCAATAAAACCCAATGTCATAAAATGCATATTACCAGATAAAAGTTGTAAATTCACTGAACACTATGCAAAACCCGCTTCATGCACACTCAATGGCACACTTCACCATCAGAGCAGTTAAGATGACTTGTTCTGAATGTAAAATGCCTGTTTTTAATTATCTATGTACATTGCAAAAGAGACCCTACCCTGGTCTCAATGGTGACTCCCTGTTTAAATAAAAGGTAAAGTAAATACATTTAAGAAACACTCACCTGAACAACCTTCAAGTACTTAGCCTCAGAATGAAACAAGCACAGATTATAAAGAGCAGCCTAATGCAAATAGACCCATAGTAGTTCAGAAGACAATGAAAAACAAAGGGAGGATGTTTGTCTGTACCTGAGTGGATAGAGGGTGCTGCTGTCACTTTTCCTTCTCCTGTCCTCGGGATGCTCTGCTGGGTGGTAGAAGTGTCCCTGCCTCTGTGAACGCACGCATGTGTGTGTTTGTGTGTGTGTGTGAAAGCATGTGTCTCTACCTGAGTGTTAATAAGCACGTGCAACAGTTCCGACTCCAAATGCCTAGCGTTTCCCTTAAGCAAGAGCGTGTGTGTGTGCCTGCACTGATCTGCAAGCAGAGTGCAGAGCTCAGCATAAAAGCGGATCTTGCTCGGCTGTGTCCTTGCTACAGGCTCGCTAGTGATTACCACTCTGTTCTACTGATGTCCCAAGGGCACGGCCGCTAGGACAGGTGCACACACACACACACACAAACCCTCCCTTCTATACATACACAGCCATCAGCCCCTGCCAATTCACTACCCCTCCCTTGTCACACACAGCTACTGGCCAGTCACAGCAGGGGGAGGGGCTTGAGGCTTCTATAACACATTCACCATGAATGCATGAGCCAATAAGAACACAGCCCACTTGTAAACAATTGTGTAAGCATCAATACAACTGAATGGGCCTGGGCTAGCTTAGCTTGTGTTCACACAAGCAAGGCTAACTGAAACCAACTGTCACTTTTCTGGAGTAGAATATTAAAAATAAGGTAACAATGGAACTCTGTGATTGGCTAGCCCTGAAAAAGTCGGAATCTGTGTTGGTTTGAGTTCCGGTCTGGGTTTGTGCGTGTAGACTAGTGGTTTCAAACTGTGGTCCGCAGTACAGGTGGTCTGCAAAATGTTTTAGTGTTTATTTTAGATCAAGAGCTTTTGATAGTGATTTGGTGGGCTCCGGAGCGGAAATATTTGGGAACCGCTGGTGTTGACTTCATCTGACCTGGAGGGAGTCTGTGAGGTGTCGTAGCTGAATCAGAATTAGTTAGGTAACATAGATAAATAAGATGTTTTATTTACTTTATACTTGTCATTAGAATGTCTTCTTTTGGACTATACTGTTGGCAGTTGCATTTTCCTTTCTCTCTCTAGGGAAAAGTCACTTGGGGCCCAGAGAGGGGAGAGGTCAGGCTTGTCTTTTACATGTCTGGTAATAGGCAGAATATCAGAAAGGGAGAAGTCAGGTTTGAACATTGTCTTTCATAGGTGAATATATCTGTGAAACCATGTGAAGGGCTCCACTATGTCTGTACTCCAGTCATACCCTCATTTTCCCATTGGGGGGAGGAGTATGGCAGTGTCTGGAACCATTATACCACCCCTCTGATGTTGAACTTATCTCTCATAGTATATGACCTAGAGGTTCACTCCCCTTAGTGAGCTTCTCCAGGAGTGGGGAGAAGAGGGGTTGTATTTGAGATGAGGGTATCTAGAATTGACAATTGATATATGCCATTGGATGAGGTAATGTTTTGGTACTATGAAGTACCAAGAACGAGAAGTAGAACCTCGTCTAAGAGACCAAACTGAACGATAATGTACAGCTAATGCTATCTGGCTATGGGATACTCTTCTTTCAAGTAAAAGGCCCTTTGTGAAGTTCCTAAGATCTGTGGTTCGTCATGTGAGTTGAGAGGGGTGTATCTTGGCTATAAAAGATACTAAGAATTGTTTTGTAAGCACTCTCAGAGAATTCATTTATAGACACTGAATTGATCTGAGAGTCAAAAGAGCTATGGTGAAGCTCATATAATTAAAGATGGAATTTAAAATATAACTCTGACTTGTGTGTGGTTTGTAAACTCTCATCATTTAGTAATACAGGAAATTACCACGACAGAGGTCGCCAATATCCATCTTCATCCCCCTCATCTGTCTGCTCCTGGGTAGAGTGACAGCTGCTGTTGGCCACATGCTCCTCCAGGGCATCCAACCATCTCTGTACACATGTACATACAAGCACAAATAAAAACACTTCACAGAACTAGGCCTATGTGTTGTAAACTATGAAGTAATCTATACTAGGAGAACTAGTCCCCTTTTCTTATAGCCTCTGGATCCATCTTGGATGACACCTTAAAGTGATGGAGACCAAAGATCAAAGCACTGGAGGCTGAAGAAGCACTAGTCCCATGCTTTAACCTGGAGAGGAACATGAATGACATAAAACCTAAGAGTGACGGACATAAAAACAATAGACATTAAAGATATGACAGTAGGTTTTTCTAATGTCAACATAATGTGACAGATATGCATTGCAAGAATGGAGGAGGGTAGGCCTGTACATAACCGTGAAAGGTTAACTAATTGTCTGTTGTGCTGTCCACATCTTAATGTGTGGTAGAGCATGGAGAACACAGTGCCCTGGTGCCTATCTACTCTGCAGTGAGCTTTCATCAGAACCTTGGAGCCTCGCTTCCGGACACCAGCCACTGCATCATCTTTGGAAACAAACACACAAAGATATCCCTGCACTGCCTCAGGCTCTTCAGGGGAAAAGAGGAGCGGGTTGCTGTGTATCCAATAGGGAAGGAGGGAGAGGAGAGTAAGGGTGGAAGTAGCTTAAAGACTCACTGTCTTGGATACCAGAATAGAACTCCATTTTGAATGACCACCCAATAGGAATGCCATCCCAGAAAACTGTCACTCTGTGAGGGTCAAACACAGCATCACTACATTTCAATGTCAGTTTTCAGAAGTTTCAGAAACACTAAACATCAGTTCCCAAATATAGTAATTCTATAGTAGGTATAAAATAATTCCATTCTGTTCAAGATTGTACAGTATATTTCAAAATACACTGCTCAAAAAAATAAAGGGAACACTAAAATAACACATCCTAGATCTGAATAAATACTTTTTTCTTTACATAGTTGAATGTACTGACAACAAAATCACACAAAAATGATCAATGGAAATCAAATTTATCAACCCATGGAGGTCTGGATTTGGAATCACACTCAAAATTAAAGTGGTAAACCACACTACAGGCTGATCCAACTTTGATGTAATGTCCTTAAAACAAGTCAAAATGAGGCTCAGTAGTGTGTGTGGCCTCCACGTGCCTGTATGACCTCTCTACAACGCCTGGGCATGCTCCTGATGAGGTGGCGGATGGTCTCCTGAGGGATCTCCTCCCAGACCTGGACTAAAGCATCCGCCAACTCCTGGACAGTCTGTGGTGCAACGTGGCGTTGGTGGATGGAGCGAGACATGATGTCCCAGATGTGCTCAATTGGATTCAGGTCTGGGGAACGGGCGGGCCAGTCCATAGCATCAATGCCTTCCTCTTGCAGGAACTGCTGACACACTCCAGCCACATGAGGTCTAGCATTGTTTTGCATTAGGAGGAACCCAGGGCCAACCGCACCAGCATATGGTCTCACAAGGGGTCTGAGGATCTCATCTCGGTACCTAATGGCAGTCAGGCTACCTCTGGCGAGCACATGGAGGGCTGTGCGGCCCCCCAAAGAAATGCCACCCCACACCATGACTGACCCACCGCCAAGCCGGTCATGCTGGAGGATGTTGCAGGCAGCAGAACGTTCTCCACGGCGTCTCCAGACTCTGTCACACGTGCGTGTGAACCTGCTTTCATCTGTGAAGAGCACAGGGCGCCAGTGGCGAATTTGCCAATCTTGGTGTTCTCTGGCAAATGCCAAACGTCCTGCACGGTGTTGGGCTGTAAGCACAACCCCCACCTGTGGACGTCGGGCCCTCATACCACCCTCATGGAGTCTGTTTCTGACCGTTTGAGCAGACACATGCACATTTGTGGCCTGCTGGAGGTCATTTTGCAGGGCTCTGGCAGTGCTACTCCTTGCACAAAGGCGGAGGTAGCGGTCCTGCTGCTGGGTTGTTGCCCTCCTACGGCCTCCTCCACGTCTCCTGATGTACTGGCCTGTCTCCTGGTAGCGCCTCCATGCTCTGGACACTACGCTGACAGACACAGCAAACCTTCTTGCCACAGCTCGCATTGATGTGCCATCCTGGATGAGCTGCACTACCTGAGCCACTTGTGTGGGTTGTAGACTCTGTCTCATGCTACCACTAGAGTGAGAGCACCGCCAGCATTCAAAAGTGACCAAAACATCAGCCAGGAAGCATAGGAACTGAGAAGTGGTCTGTGGTCACCACCTGCAGAACCACTCCTTTATTGGGGGTGTCTTGCTAATTGCCTATAATTTCCACCTTTTGTCTATTCCATTTGCACAACAGCATGTGAAATGTATTGTCAATCAGTGTTGCTTCCTAAGTGGACAGTTTGATTTCACAGAAGTGTGATTGTGTTGTTTAAGTGTTCCTTTTATTTTTTTGAGCAGTGTATATTCATATTTGCTTAGAATAAATACAAAAGACATACATAGGAGGCCTTCAACGTTCGGCACAACACAAGTCGTATCCTCTAGGGGAAGAATTTTTTGTTTTTGTTTCAGTAGAATCACAGAATCAGCAGCTTTTTGCTCCAATGTTCCTCTCGCATCTCACCTTGTCATGACTGCCCACCAGAATCTGCTTAATCTCCTCACTGCAGGGCAGGTCAAAAACGGTTTGGTCTGCAGCAGAACATAGCCATTTATCAGTAATTTATCAATGACATCCTGCTAGCTGACAGGGAGGGAGGCAGTGAATACAACACATATGCGTCCCAAATGGAACCTTATTCTAGTGCACTATTTTGACCAGGGAGAATAGGGCTCTGGTAAAAGTCAGTGCACTATGTAGGGAATAGGGTGTCATTTGGGACTCAACCACAGACACCGACTAAGTAGATTTTGCTTTGTAAATGTTAGGCAAAATCTATAAGCCTGTTCTATACATTATGAAATGCAAGTGATTTGAAACTGCATCCAGGCTCTAAGTTGTATCCATCCAAACATGTAAGTCACAAGCCTATTTAATATTTATTAAAAAGGTATACCATAGTTATAAAAATAATGTGTTTAATTTCTTCTTTGGACATATCAGTTGCTACATAATGCTCATTCTTGATGCTGGGGCTGGCTCCAAACTTCAGCATCTTTCTGACACACTGCTTCTGCCCCCTGTAGGCAGGTCTCTACAGTGGATGTCTGGAGGCTGCATCTTGCAGAGCTGAGAAAGGTAAGACAGCAAAAGTGAATGAATGAATTAAGCACATGGTGTCTATACATCCACTTAACATGAATGACACATGTAAGTTAACTCTGCATGTAAGCAATTGATAAATGTGCAAACTAAATTTGTATAAAACCAAACAAGTTTTTGTGGCAGAATCTTGCCTCCTCTCCTGAAGGACAAGGTTGACCTCTTCAATTGCAAAGTCAGTAACCAAGCTGATGACAATGTAAGATGAAATATAACATGATATACAGTGTTAATCATCAAGGAGACCATTTGGGCAGTCAGCCGAAAGCCAGGCTTCTACTCTACTCCACCTTGAGGTTGAGAGGTTCAGTGGAGGGCCAGGGATGATCAGATGCTGACCAGCTGAGACAGGCTGATGTCTCCCGCTCTGTCCACCTCCAGAAGCTTCTCTTCCTTCCTCCTCTCTAATCTCTGCAGCTGTGGACAAATTAAATAGCGTTTGTAAACCAGGGTCGTGTTCAGTAGGGCAAACCGTAGTAAAATGTTATGCAACAGGAAAGGAAAATATGTGTACTTATTGGACAAGTTCACGAAGTACCTCCCCATTTAATTCTGTTTCAAATCTCACTCGACCCACTGAAAATGTGTGTTCTTATTGGACAAGTTCAGAAAATACCATGCCATTTCAAAACTTTTTTCATCTACTGAACACAACCCAGTGCAGGGACAAAGCGAGACCATCAATCACACAACTTACCCTCGTGCATGGCGATGGTCGCATTATCCTCGCAGACAGATATAGGGACCTGGGCTGTCCCGTTGATGACAGTGGCACAGGTATCGTAACAGCAAAATAACTACTTCCTGTAAAAGAAACAGGATTACATTCTCCATAGAAATGCAATACTAAGTAGCTGTGCATACCGCACACCTGAACACATTATATTGTACACACATGTGAAAGTACTGGGAAAATCACATGAAATGATTAAATGTTTATTCCCAAGGTATTCTGCAAATTCACATCAGTACCATCCTAATAACACACATACACAAGGCTTAAACATTCATTTGAATACAACTAAGTACTATATAAGTAAAATGATGTGTAATACATTAACAATTGATAAGTAAGTCCGTATTCTCACCTTGAGTAACTCCTCCACCACATCTTTGTGTCCAAAGTAGCAGGCCAGATGTAGACGTATCCAACCTGACAACAAATTGCTCAATAAGTAGCCTATCTGACGTTACAGACTGACACTTACTAAATCTGCAACAACGTTACAATCTGTGCTGTGACTTAATTAGCATACATCATGAAAATAAATAGACACTTCTGGGTTCATATTGACTCACCTCACCTGGGCAAACTGTTATTGTTAGATTCCATGCGCAACAGGTGATTAAAAAAACATTCAGCAATCAGCTTTGATATCCGGGACATGAAATCAATATTTGGTGGTTGTAACAGTCACCCACAGAAAAGTCCCGTTTTAGAGGAGTGTGTGGTCGGCTACGCTAGACTGTTTTGCTTCTAAACGTTCGTTATTAACTTAATTTCAATATTGAGCAGGACATATATTCTAACTTACATTAGTTTCGCAGTAAAGAACATCCACTATAGAAAAGGTTGACAATTGACAGCGCATATAGTGAAATTGGATATCAGCTGACAAGGACTGGAACGTGGAACTTGTGGACGCACGTGATCAATTAAAAGCGTTTCATCGTCACTGTAAGAAACACGTTATTTTGTTGAAAATATGTTTTTAAACAAAGCTGATCTAAATTTCAAAATCACAGAGAATTAAGAAAACCGATTTAATAGAACATGCTGTCACGCATTTGAGCAAGTGTTGTTTTCCAATTGTACGCTAGATGGCACTGTTGCAATGAACCCCACACTGTGTGTGGTTTCATTGTTCAGGCCATTAGGCATTAGACAAAATGTACACTTCGTCAATGAAAGATCAACCCCAAGCTTCCTAGATTGTTTTAAGGTAAACAATTATTGTACGTGATTATTTGTGTGGGGTCATTCTATCATTTTTACCTCCACACTAAAACACAAGCCTACCTGGAAGGGAAAAAAAGTAAAGCAATGCCAACTCTTGCCAACTCTTTCTGGAGCCTCATTTATCAAAGGTGCCTACACACATACAATTCTCTAAAGCTTGTGTGCACCAATAAGATTTCCCGCAAAGGTTGACATTTACAAAGACAGAATAGGAAGCCAGACATGGCACTCCCTCATTTTGTGTTTTATAATATAATACCACAGAGTCATAATACCCATAAAATCTAGACATCAAACAGGGAAATTGTTCCAATTGTTTTGTCACCATAATTTTTCCCCATAGGGGATAATAGAAACACTTAAAATAAGGGCTGTGTTGCATGTATGCTTACCCTGTCATGATGTTTTAATAACTGTGTAAATCTCTCTAGGACAAGGGGACATTTTATAAATATATTCAGCTGTATTTACACCTCCCCCACACACAAATGAAATGCTAATTAGCTGGTAATGTGGTTATCATAAGGACTTACAAATGCCATGATGAGCTGGACAAGCCTGCTGAGGTAAGAATCTCTGGATGAATTATCTGTTAGCTAAATGTAGTAATGAACACATTGGCAACATGTCTTTAAATGGACAATTGTGTGAACTGTATTGTGTAAGTTGTAAATTGACACAATAACTGATAGCAAAGGTTTCAGCTAGAGATGATGTGCAGGAGCTTTCAGGGATTTGTAGTTTTGCATGATGTCTACTTTGATGCTAATTAGAATTTTCTAATCTGAGAGTAAATACAGCCAAATATATTGATAAGTCACCTTGTCCGAGAGAGATTTACATGGTTATCAAAATGTCACGCCAGTGTAAGCCTACACGAATCACAGACCTTATTTTTAGTGTTTCTACAATCCCCCAAGGGAAAGATTAATGGTGGAAAACCGATTGGAAGCATTTTTCTGTTTGACCTCTATGTTTTATGGGTATTATGACACCTCCACTGTGGGGCTCTATGGAAGTCAATTAACTAAGAGGCTAGACCCAGCTGCTATCACTGGTGTCTATGGGCGCAAGGTGGTCTTTGTATGTCAAGCTGAGACAGTCTTTAGTATGATATGTTCCATTTTGTATGGTATATATTCATTTGTGGATGTCCATCATCCATTTATGATATGTTCCAAATTACAATTCGTATGATATGTAATAATTTGCAATTTGTGCAGTATGTTACCAATTGCAACTTGTACAATATGTTACAAATTTGCCAAAAATATAATATGTTAAACATTTGCTAAACGTATGATATGTTACGAATGGCAATTTGTTGTGGTTAGGTTAAAGGGTTACGATTGGGGGAAGGGTTAGCTAAAAGGGTTAAGGTTAGGCTTATCTAACATGCTAAGTGATTGCAATGTAGCTAATTGGCTAAAGTTGTCCTTGATGAGATTTGTTTGCATATATGCCCACCCACCGACCCCGACCAACCACCATCTTGCCTTAAAGGTGCAATATGCATTAATCACTCCACCATTTTCTGTTGCTAAAATTCTAATACAGTAGTTTGGCTAATTTCAGTTTGTGACAACACAAGGAATGCATTGTGTAGAGAATCATTTTACCTATCTAAACTGCTGTGAAATATCTTTTCAATAACCAAAAATATTGTGTTTTCCGCTGTTTGAATGGAAAGCATAGAATTAGAGTACATAGAGCAGAGCTACCGCTTCTTAGATTTGCTTTCAATGAGAATGACAGATCTATAACTTACATTTCTATGTGAATTTGGTCGGTCGCCCAAAAAGTTACATCGCCCACCAGCTGGTAGGTTGCCCACCAGGTGCCCTTAGAGAGTTCTTCAATGAGTTTGACACCTTGATAAGCTCATTTCCTGATGATGGCTCACCGCTCTTCTTGGCAACTTCAACCTCCCGACATCTGCCTTTGATTCATTTCTTTCTCTTGCACTCTTTCCCTTGCCTGTTTGACCTCACCCTTTTCCAGTCCCCTCCCACACACAAGGCAGGCAATACTCTTGACCCCATCTTTACTAGAGGCTGTTAGGCTACTAATCTCACTGCAGCCCCCCCTTAAGGTCTCTGATCACTACTTTTTATTTTCTGTCTCTCTCCTCTAACCCCACCCACTCAGCCCCTATCCAGATGGCCATGCGCCATCCCAATCTTTTCTCTCTCTCTCTCTCCCACTACTCTTTCCTCTTCTATTCTATCATCTCTCGCTTCTGCTAAATCCTTCTCCATCCGGTCTCCTGATTCTGCCTCTTCGACCCTACTCTCCTCCCTTTCCACTTCCATTGACTCGCACTGTCTCATTTCCTCCCGGCTGGCTCGGCCCTCCCCTCCTGCTTTGTCACTGAGTGACTCATTGCAAGTTTACAGAACAGGACTGCAGGCAGCTGAGCAACAATTGAGTTTCGATTAAACTTCCGGAGTACCTAACATCCTTTGTCCCTCCTCTCTACCTTCTCGTCCTCTGTATCTGCTGCTAAAGCCACTTTCTATCACTCAAAATCTGAAGCCTCTGCCTCTAATCCTAGGAAACTCTTTTCCACCTTCTCTTCCCCCCTTAACCCACCACCCCCTCCCTACCTCCAGGCATAGGGTAGTTCTTTGTGAGTGGGACCAGTGGACTCAATAGGCTGAGTGAATGAGGAGCGGATGTCGTCAACCTTCTTTTCAAAGTGGTTGACAAAGTCATCCCTCTCTAACCAGATGAGATCCTGCGACTTGTGAGGTCCGGCCGCCAGACAATCTGCCAGCTCGACCCCATCCCCTCCTCCAGACCATCTCTGGAGACCTTCTCACTTCCCTCATCAACTTATCCCTGACCACTGGCTGCATCCCATCTGACTTCAAATTGGGCTGAGTTGATCCCCTTCTCATGAAACCAACACTCAACTCCTCTGATATCAAAAACTACAGACCGGTATCCTTTCTTTCCAAAACACTTGAGTACGCTGTCTCTGACCAACTCTCTCACTATCTCTTTCAGAATGACCTTCTTGACCCTAACCAGTCAGGCTTCAAGATGGGTCACTCAACCAAGACTGCTCTTCTCTGTTTCACGGAATCTCTCTGCACTACCAAAGCTGACTCTCTCTCCTCTGTTCTCATCCTCCTAGATCTCCCTGCTGCCTTCGACACTGTGAACCATCAGATCCTCCTCTTCACCCTCTCAGGGCTAGGCGTCTCAGGCTTTGTCTTGGATTGCATCCTACCTGGCAGGCCGCTCCTACCAGGTGACATGGAGAGGATCTGTGTCTGCACCCCATACTCTCACTACTGGTGTCCCCCAGGGCTCGGTTCTAGGCCCTTTAATCTTCTCTCTATACACCAAGTCACTAGGCTTCTTCATATCCTCACATGGTCTCTCCTATCATTGCTATGTGGATGACACTCAACTATTTTTCTCCTTACCCCCTTTCTGACACCAAGGTGGTGACACACATCTCCGCGTACCTGGCAGATATCTCAGCTTGGATGTCTGCCCACCACCTCAAGCTCAACCTCGACAAGACGGAGCTGCTCTTCCTCCTGTGGAAGGCTGCCCACTCCAGGACCTCTCCATCACTGTGTCCCCCTCCCAGAACTCAAAGAACCTTGGCGGGACTCTGTACAACACGATGTGGTCTCTTCTCTGTTCTCTGCAATCGGCACATGTCCTAATCCAGACACTTGTCTTCTCTCATCTGGACTACTGTAACTCGCTGTTGGTAGGGCTCTCCGCTTGTGCCATCAAACCCCTGCAACTCATAAAGAATGCTGCAGCCCACCAGCACACTCAACAGGCTTCCAGTTGAAGCTCGCATCCACTACAAGACCATGGTACTTGAAGCAGCAATAGGAACTGCCCCTCCATACCTTCAGGCTAAGCTTAAACCCTACACCCCAATCCGAGCACTCCGTTCTGCTTCCTCTGGTCTCTTGGCCCTTGCACCCTACAGGAGGGCAGCTCCCGCTCAGTCCAGTCCAAGCTCTTCTCTGTCCTGGCACCCCAATGGCGGAACCAGCTTCCTCCGGAAGCCAGGACAGCAGAGTCCCTTCCCATCTTCTGAAAACATCTGAAACCCAACCTGTTCAAAGAGTATCTTGAATAATCCCAAAGCCCCCCCTCTCACATCCCTTCCTCACCCCGATGCTGTAGCCCGGCCCGCATAGTGTTCAACCTTCCCAAGATCGCCCATGTCACCACACTCCTCCGCACACTTTACTGGCTTGCAGTCGAAGCTTGCATCCAAGCTTGCATACAAGCCAATGGTAATTGCCTGTGGAGCAGCAAGAGGAACTGCCCCTCCCTACCTTCAGGCTATGCTCAAACCCTACATTCCAACCGTAGCACTCTGTTCTGTCACCTCTGGTCTTTTGGCCCTCCCACACCTACGGAAGGGCAGCTCCTGCTCAGCCCAGTAAATTCTCTTCTCCGTCCTGGCACGCCAATGTTGTAACCTGCTTCCTCCTGAAGCTAAGACAGCACTGCCCACATTCCGAAAACATCTGAAATAAATGTGATCAAAATACCATTGCGCTTTCTTTTAGAATCTATCATGATCCAGTTCCAACATCTCAAAATCATACAACAAATTAGGGTGTTTTTGTTATGATAAAAGGTGAATGGAGGGCGTTTTCCAGCCAGGGTTGTAGCGCTCGTCCACGAGAGCATAAATATAGTGTGGCTCTGATTTATCAATGAAAACGTGTATATGTTGCGTGAAACAGTTTGATAAATTTGTTTGGCAAGCAAATCCTATAATCTCCACATGTATACCAGAATGTAGTAAGAAATGTATGCAAGGTTGATAAATGAGGACCCTGGCAGGCAGGCAGACAGACAGAGATCGGTCTCGTTAGTAGTGATGCTGTGAGTCCCGGAAGCCATTGGGACTAATGAGGATTATTATCCTGTCTGGCGCAGGGGGCCACACACTCTCCTCCTGGGGCTTTGAAAGTCGGGCACACTGCAGGGCATGGCACGCCATTAAGGGCCGTTCCAAGGGGGTGACCAGAGGCCACTTAGGAAATGACGTGACAGGCAGAGATGAGTGTAGTTGTAACTTAGTATTCAGGGAGGGAGGACAGTAGAGAGCTTCTGTGCTTTTGACTGAATAGTGGTGACCTATGTGGACATTTGCTTATACTTACTCATTCTCCCCATCCATCCTTTTCATTAGTTATTTTTATTTGATTTGAATTGAATTCTATGCCTCAGTTTTCCCCATTAGAATCACTCCGGACAAATAAACTCAGTGTATTCTAGAAGTGTCATTAATAGACCATGATGATGGCTTTGAATTTTTTTCAGAGAAAGAGAAAGTATCAAAAACACACCACTCCACCGCATGCATTAATTAAACCATATTCATCAAACCAAACCTGGTCAGGGAGAATGATGCTGAGTTTGTTCCCTCTAATTAGATTTGCAATTATTGTAAGCTGTAATAGTTCTTTAGAGTCAGTCTGAACCGAGTGTGCTCTTGAACATAATCCACCTCAAATGATAAGATAATGGAGCCAGAAAGAGGCCACCACTTCTTAAGGAACCAGCAGATAGAATCCACTACAGGGACCTTTTAGGGAGAGAGGGAGAAAGATGGAGATAGATAATATTCTGAAATCCGCTAAATGTTTTTTAACAGTAGTTACTGTACCTCAGTCCTCATAGTTTTGTTTAATTTAAATATTCCAACACTTATCTATTATTATAGAGAGATACACAATGTATCGCACTGATTAAAAAGCAATATAATATACAAGTGAATGCTGTATATGTAAAGTTAAATTATATATTTAATTTAGGAACCGATTTAAATTTGTTGGGGGGGGGGGGGGTCAAAAATAGGGGAGGGTTGGCAAACTTTTTTTCTTTGGATTTTTTTTATTTTTTTTCTGGTTTACATTCACACTTCTGCTCACATTTTCTCTATAAACAATGTCTTGACTTAGTTTTGATATTACCCTAATAAAGTTTTGAAATGTTTGTGAAGGTATGGTGTGGCTATTATTGAGCTTTAGCTACTGCAGGCCTATGATATGAAGGCAGTGCGCCCCGGCGCTCCAACTGACTCTGACAGGTGAACTTGAGGTGAGGAAGTGAGATTCAGGCCTACCAGAGTTACTCCTATAATCTAACAAAATAATGCTTATCTTTATAAAAAATATTCTGATTGAAAGCTAACGAATTAGCCTCCTTCTGTACGTCCTATATCTGTATAGCAGATGCAGTAGCCATATAACATAAGGAACTGCATATTGGTGTCATAGCATGCCACCGGCATATCTCTCTGGGGTTAGGCCTATGTTACTCTTCCTTTATTTGTGTGTGTGTGTTAGTGTATATACACACACACACCTTTCTCAGCAAAAAAATAAACATACTTTTTTCAGGACCCTGTCTTTCAAAGATAATTTGTAAAAATCCAAGTAACTTCACAGATATTCATTGTAAAGGGTTTCCCATGCTTGTTCAATGAACCATAAACAATTAATGAACATGCACCTGTGGAACGGTCGTTAAGACACTAACAGCTTACAGACGGTAGGCAATTAAGGTCACAGTTATGAAAACTTAGGACACTAACGAGGCCTTTCTACTGACTCTGAAAAACATCAAAAGAAAGATGCCCATGGTCCCTGCTCATCTGCCTGAACATGCCTTAGGCATGCTGCAAGGAGGCATGAGGACTGCAGATGTGGCCAGGGCAATAAATTGCAATGTCCGTACTGTGAGACGCCTAAGACAGCGCTACAGGGAAACAGGACGGACAGCTGATTGTCCTCGCAGTGGAAGACCACGTGTAACAACACCTGCACGGGATTGGTACATCCGGACATCACACCTGCAGGACAATACAGGATGGCAACAACAACTGCCCGAGTTACACCAGAAACACACAATTCCTCCATCAGTGCTCAGACTGTTCGCAATAGGCTGAGAGAGGCTGGACTGAGGGCTTGTAGGCCTGTTGTAACCTGTTAAGGCTAGGGGGTGCTGTTGTCACTATTTATGGAAATCGTGTAATTTTTTAAACAGCTTCCTACAAAATTCTTGATCGTACAATATGCATATTATTACTATTATTGGATAGAAAACAGTCTATAGTTTCTATAGGCGTTGAAATTTTGTCTCTGAGTGGAACAGAACTCATTCTACAGCAATTTCCCTGACATGGAGTCAGATTTCACACATTTTGGCCCCTGTTCTGGAGTCAGTTTTAAGGCCACTGTTATTGCTATGAGTATACGGACACTGCTTACGTCTTCCCCTGGATGCCTTTACGTGATGACGCTTTGAATGGTATCGATTGCCCAATCACAGCCACTATAAATGAAAAGGAACTCTTTTCTAGGTGCGTCAGGCGCGCGGAGGACACCGACCTACTGTTTTTCCAAGCATTAGTGTAGCCAGTTATATTTCTCCGGTCATATTTTTACTCGTTATAGGAGTTAAAAACATCATAAGGTAGTTAATTTAAAGCGTTTTATAACAATTTATATCCGTTTAGTGCGATTTTGGGACATTTATTTCTGAGCCACTGTGAATCTCTGGGCACCGTTCCAGTTCATGCCGAACGCAATGTGCATTTCTACATGGCAAGAGGACAGCTTTCGACCAAAAGACGATTAGACCCAAGAAAGGATTCTTTGACCAAGATTCTGATGGAAGAACAGCTCAAAGTAGGAACAATTTATTATGATAAATCATGTTTCTGTCGAAAAATGTTAGTGGCTTAGGACGCCATCTTTTTTGACGTAGCTTCGCTTGGCGCAAACTGTATTGAAAAGTAAGGATAATTAAAAAAATGTAATTCCGCGATTGTATTAAGAATTAAATTGTCTATCAATCGCTGTCCACCCTATATTTTTTAGTCACGTTTATGAGTATTTATGTATACGACTAGATCACTGTCTAATATGGCGCACGACATTTTCTGACCAGCTGGGCTACTTTTCTCATTGTCTAACCATGATTTTGGTGGCTAAATATGCACATTTTCGAACAAACTGTATATGTATGTTGTAATGTGATGTTACAGGAGTGTCATCTGAAGAATTCTGAGAAGGTTAGTGAAAAAATTAATATATTATAGGGGATGTTTACGTTATCGCTCTCTTTGGCTAGAATCAATGCTGGGGTAATGTTTGCACATGTGCTATGCTAATATAACGATTTATTGTGTTTTCGCTGTAAGACACTTAGAAAATCTGAAATATTGTCTGTATTCACAGGATATGTGTCTTTCGATTAGTGTATGCTGTGTAGTTTTACGAAATGTTTGATGATTAGTAGTTAGGTAAATACGTTGCTCATTGTAATTATTCTAGTCCATTTGTGACGGTGGGTGCAATTGTAAACTATGACATCTACCTGAAATATGCACATTTTTCTAACAAAACCTATCCTATACCATAAATATGTTATCAGACTGTCATCTGAGGAGGTTTTTTCTTGGTTAGTGGCTATCAATATCTTAGCTTAGCCGAATTGGTGATAGCTACTGGTGTTGGTGGACAAAGAAAAGATGGTGGATTATGCTAATGTATTTAGCTAATAGTACCTGTGGATGTATTTGAAGGCCTACCTTCAAACTCAGTGCCTCTTTGCTTGACATCATGGGGAAATCAAAAGAAATCAGCCAAAACCTCAGAATCTTTTTTTGTAGACCTCCACAAGTCTGGTTCATCCTTGGGAGCAATTTCCAAATGTCTGAATGTACCACTTTCATCTGTACAAACAATAGTAAGCAAGTATAAACACCATGACAATGCCTGAAAGGCCGCTCAGCAACCTGAAAGGCCGCTCATCAAGGAAGAAGCCACTGCTCCAAAACTGCCATAGAAAAGCCAGACTACGGTTTGCAACTGCACATGGGGACAAAGATCGTAATTTTTGGAGAGATGTCTTCTGGTCTGATGAAACAAAAATAGAACTGTTTGGCCATAATGACCATTGTTATGTTTGGAGTTAAAGGGGGAGGCTTGCAAGCCGAAGAACACCATCCCAACCATAAAGCACGGGGTGGCAGCATCATGTTGTGGGGGTGTTTTGCTGCAGGAGGGACTGGTGCACTTCACAAAATAGATGGCATCATGAGGCAGGAAAGTTATGTGGATATATTGAAGCAACATCTCAAGACATCAGTCAGGAAGTTAAAGCTTGGTCGCAAATGGGTCTTCCAAATGGACAATGACCCCAAGCATGCTTCCAAAGTTGTGGCAAAATGGCTGAAGGACAACAAAGTCAAGGCAGTGGAGTGGCCATCACAAAGCCCTGACCTCAATCCCATAGAACATTTGTGGGCAGAACTGAAAATGTGTGCGATCAAGGAGGCCTACAAACCTGACTCAGTTACACCAGCTCTGTCAGGAGGAATGGGCCAAAATTCACCCAACTTATTGTGGAAAGCTTGTGGAAGGCTACCCGAAACATTTGACCCAAGTTAACTTCTTATGGCTGCAGGGGCAGTGTGTGTGTGTGTGTGTGTGTGTGTGTGTGTGTGTGTGTCACATAGTGGACACCTAGGCCTATGCAATGTCATGATACATTTAGTGCTTAAGTCTCTAACAGGTGGACAATTGTTATTTTAGGAAAGTAGCCCTCCCCAAAAATAGGCTATATAGTTTTGCATATGCTACACATCGAAACATACGTAATAGTGTTTTTGTAATTTGTTATAGCTCTTTTTAAAGACTAAATGTGGTTCATTTGGTCAACATCCCTCGTTAATTGATGGCGCTGGCTGCGCCAGGTCGGATCTGAATGCATATGAATGTAAAGATGTCCGGTAAATAAAAATCTTCCCTGTCATGTTGTATGGCACCAAATTTTCCTAAAGGAAACTCTGAAATGGCTTATTGTTTTTTATGAAGATTTAGAATATTCGCATGACAATCTGTGGCCAATTGGATGGAAACCTAGCTATAGACACACTAAAGACACTGGCAATTGCGCTAGTCCAGTGTCACTTTGATTATTCCTGCACATCATGGTTTACCAGCAGCCCCAACATCTAAATATAAGCTACCTGCCAAACAAGCTTGTAAGAATTTTACTTAAACTCCCCCCTCATACTCATCCGGAGGTTGAGCATTTTTTGTCTTTATCTCTGTAATATGTCTATCTATGTAATTGTATATTTATGTACAAAATAGGGACCACAATGGAAATAAGTCCCCGACTTTGCCACTTTTAAAAATCTTTGTGTTCCCAAGGCAACTAGTTCAAAGCCAAGGGTTGTGAAAGGTCTGTACCAATAAGCAGGACACTCAAAACATCTAAGGAAAGATACAGCCATGGGCAAGATGTGCAAACAACTACTGTATACCATTTTGCCAAACTACTGTTACTGCTATACTGTTAAAGAGTAGAAAAAAGCTTCTAAACAGTTGCTTAATGTATTTTGATTATTCAGAAAATGCACCTTCCTCTTGTTTAATTCCTCTTGTTTACTTCCTGATGTGATCGACAAGACCTGTGAAACCTCATATAGCAGACAAACAGACCAGATAGATGGGGTGGGGTGGGGTGACAGACCCATACAGAGAGTGATGGAAAGACACACACACAAACACACACACACACACACACACACAAACACACACACACACACACACACACACACACACACACACACACACACACACACACCTGACTCAGTGTGAACACATCACTGGGACCTGGCTTGATCACAGCGTGCTGCTTACCCACTGGGCACAGACGTCAGTTCAATGTCTCGTTTGGATGTTCCTTTGGTTGAGTTTTCAACTACGTGAATTCAAAGTGAAATCAACAAAACATTAAACCATGTCATTGGATTTAGGTTAAAAGTTGGGTGAAAAGAGACAAAATTCCATTACGTTGATTCCTTTTTTAAATTCAATCACTTTTCCACATTGACTCAACATCGCATAACATTGTTTGGTTGAAATGATGTGGAAAAAAAGTTGATTCAACCAGTTTTTGCCCAGTGGGTAGGCACGTATTTCTCCTTACTGCTGGATGTGCAAAACATAAAGCATCAGGTCTGAATTAGAATAACAAAGTCACGCTTTTGCTGTTGTACCAGAGGTTTTGAAGGTCACATGGTTGTCTGGGAAACAAATAATTTTTTTGCAGGAAGCTAAATCAGGGAGTTTGTTTTTCTGTAGACTGCTGTATGTGGAGATGCTGACAAACATTAAATGTAAGGTGACCATGAGCTGTCTAAGAAAAGTAACAATGTCCTTATATATGTACATGGAGTCAAGTGTTGCCATAGAAAATCACAATGCATGCAGGTCACCTTCAGATAACTTGCCAGAGGCCAGTTAGTTTTGTTCTGTTTTGTTCATTCACTTCTAAAACGTTGCCTTATTTTATGACCAATGACTGTGTATCTGAATGGACAAAGCCATTTATCACGTGACACCATTCATTCCTATGTGAAGAGTCAATAGTGCTTTGAAGCCAAATGAAGTCGGTTAAGATGGCATGTTATTTTTGTATGGTTGGGTGTGTTTGGCAGTACAGTATGCTTCACTTGGCTTGATTCAAGCAGTCGCCTCGTCACTTGTACCAATGGATTTTGATGGCACGTTTAAGCCAATGCAAATGGGTCTCAATCTAAGCAATTAAGGTCATTGAGTGAGCAGTTGTGAAGTGCAACATCATCTGCCAAGTGAGTACTCCTTGAAGTGACGTTGCAGGCTAGCTCTGTTCTGCCCCCTCTCATTGAGTAGCTCAAGTTGAAGGCAGGCTGCCATGAGCAACTAAATGTTTCTTTTATTTTATTTCTATATTTTTTTATTTCACCTTTATTTAACCTGGTAGACCAGTTGAGAACAAGTTCCTTGTGATCCTTATAACTACTTCTGCATAGCCGCGGGAAGTAGAGGTGCTGAGGGTGCTGCAGCACCTCCTGAAGAATCAACAAATATATATATATACTGTATTAAAAATTAAATACAAATTCTCACAAAAGTAGCGCACTGGGCCTTTACTAGTCTTGTATTAGTGGACCGATATAGCCCTCTGTAGCTTGGACAAATGTTTTTATTGAGCACCGCTCGGACAATAGGCTAGAGAAATCATATCCTCAACCAACTCTTGATCAGTTACTTTCGGTTTGTGATTTTGTTTTTGTCTCAGCGAGTGTTGTCGGTCTTTAAGGGTGTGCTGCTACACTGCTATGGGATTAGCCAGCAGGCAACACTGATATTCAGCCCTAACTAAATAAAACATTTAACTGCTCAAAGTGTAGTCATGACGTGGCATGCCCTTTGGCATCTAAATTAGCTCTGACCTACCTGCAGGGAAATACCAACACTGTGCCCTCACCAGGCGGTCCTGGATCCTGGGCTGGCTGGAGGGTCATGGTGATTGCAGCTACACACTGGGTAAGTTATTTACCAATTGATGGAAATGTAGAGAGGCCAAACGCATGTCTATTTAATTAATGTGCTGTAGCCTATGCCTAATGGGTTTTGCAAGGGTTTCTGCTCAAAGGAAGCAAATGCTGTATAATCATTAAACATGGACTGATAAATTCAAGGCGATTCAAGGCCATGGTGCTAATACAGAAATGCATTGCCTGCATGCGTGAATTGTCATGATTCCCTGTGTGTGCTGTATACGAGAGTCTAATAGGCTTACACTACAGAAATAATGTGGAACTTCATTATCTGTCTGCTATAAGTCGGACAATTACACATTATCATGTGTGGAAGACTGTCCAAATATATTTATCCATGTCTGAGCAAAAAGGGTACAAATTGTTGATTTGTTGATTGCTAGAAATTATTGATTGATTTTGTGTTCTGAAACAGAAGGATCATCTGTATAATTTCCTGATTGTGGAAGTGACCTACTTGGCACAAATTGGTTGAATCATCATTGTTCAAATGTAATGTGTCAACATATTGTGACATGGAATCTATGTGGAAAATACATTGGATTTGAAAAAAGTAATAAACTGTTGTTTTGAGGGTTTAAATTCAACCACTGGATTATGTCATTATTGTAACCCATTTCAACATAGATAAACCTTTGTATAAAACATATTTTGAATTAGTATCTTTGAAACAACATCAGATCTTCAATGTTATATCCACTATCAGGAAAAAAATCTTTAGTCTGGGCAGCACCTCTTACTGGAGAGTTGATCTACAACATTTCATTAGGTGTCCCATTCAGGGATTTAACTAAGCCTAGCTTTTGTATTTGTCACTGACTACTACCACTGTGCAATTCTGAGAATGATTATTGAGAGATATCTTAATAACTAAATATATTCACTGTTGCTATCAGTCATTCAAAAAGGGGAGGTTAAGCAGAGCAAATTAAATGTAACCATACTTTATAAGTATATATACAGTACCAGTAAAAAGTTTGGACACCTACTCATTCATGGGTTTTTCTTTATTTTTACTCTTTTCTACATTGTAGAATAATAGTGAAGGCATCAAAACTATGAAATAACACATATGGAATCATGTAGTAACCAAAAAAAATTCAACAAATCAAAATATCTTTTATATTTCAGATTCTTCAAAGTAGCTAACCTTTGTCTTGATGACAGCTTTGCACACTCTTGGCATTCTATCAACCATCTTCATGAGATAGTCACCTGGAATGCATTTTAATGAACAGGTGTGCCTTGTTAAAAGTTAATTTGTGGAATTTCTTTCCTTCTTAATGTGTTTGAGCCAATCAGTTGCATTGTGAGGGGTGTAGGGGTGGTATACAGAAGATAGTCCTATTTGGTAAAAGACCAAGTCCATATTATGGCAAGAACAGCTCAAATAAGCAAAGAGAAACGACAGTCCATCATTACTTAACCTCTTGACGCTAGGGGTCAGATTATTATATATATATTTTTTTAAATAACGTTCCCAAGGTAAACAGACTATTTCTCAGGTCCAGATCGTAGAATATGCATATAATTTACAGATTAGGATAGAAAACACTCCAAAGTTTCCAAAACCGTCAAAATATTGTCTGTGAGTATAACAAAACTGATTCTGCAGGCGAAAACGTGAGAAAATCAAACCCGGAAGTGATTAAAAAAGAAAAATCTGTTTCCTGGCCCGTTTTTATTCCATTTAAAGGGGTGTCAAACAGATTCATTTTCCAATGGCTTCCTCAGGCTGTGACCAGGCTTTAGACATAGCTTCAGGCTTTTATTTTGAAAAATGAACGAGATTTTTCAAAGTAGTCAGGTGTCCTCAGATTAGTTCCTGCGCGCGAGAGGGTAGCGCTCCATTTTCTTTTTCTCTCTTGTTGATTAGGTTATGGTACGGGTGAAATATTATTTATTACGTTTGTTAAAAACAACCTGAGGATTGATTATAAAAAACATTTGACATGTTTCTACGACCATTACGGCTACTTTTTGAAATTTTCGTCAAACGGAACGAGGCTTTGGTTTTCTAAACATAACGCGCAACCCAAATGGCGTTTTTTTGTTATAAAAGTAATATTTATCGAACAAAAATAACATTTGTTGTGTAACTGGGAGTCTCGTGAGTGCAAACATCTGAAGATTATCAAAGGTAAGCGATTCATTTTAATGCTTTTCTGACTTTCGTGACCAAGCTAACCAAGCTAATATAAGGCTAACTGTTCTAGCATTGATTGATAAACTCACAAAAGCTTAGATTGCTTTCGTTGCAAAGCATATTTTCAAAGTCTGATACGATAGGTGGATTAACGACAAGCTAAGCTATGTTTTGGTATATTTCACTTGTGATTGCATGATTATAAATATTTTTTGTAATATATTTGAATCTGATACGTTTGGGAATTTTCTTCTGGCTTTCAGGACCAGAACGAGGCTGTAGTTTTCTGAACATAACGCGCAAACCAAGTGGCGTTTTTTTGTTATAAAAGTAATATTTATCGAACAAAAAGAACATTTATTGTGTAACCGGGAGTCTCGCGAGTGCAAACATCCAAAGATTATCAAAGGTAAGCGATTTAATTTTATTGCTTTTCTGACTTTCGTGGCAATGCTAATTTGGGGCTAGCTGTTCTAGCATTGATTGATACACTCACAAAAGCTTGGATTTCTTTCTCTGTAAAGCATATTTTCAAAATCTGACAAGATATGTCGATTAACAACAAGCTAAGCTGTGTTTTGGTATATTTCACTTGTGATTGTATGATTATAAATATTTTTAGTAATATTTTGCGCCCTGCAATTCAGTGGTTGTTTAGGAAAATGATCCCGTAAAAGGGATCCGTAGTGCAGAGAAGACATGAAGGTCAGTCAATCCGGGAACATTTCAAAGTTTCTTCAGGTGCATTCGCGAAAACCATCAAGCGCTATGATGAAACTGGCTCTCATGAGGACCGCCACAGGAAAGGAAGACCCAGAGTTACCTCTGCTGCATAGGATAAGTTCATTAGAGTTCCCAGCCTCAGAAATTGCAGCCCAAATAAATGCTCCACAGAGTTCAAGTAACAGACACATCTCAACATCAACTGTTCAGAGGAAACTGCGTGAATCAGGCTTTCATGGTCGAATTGCTGCAAAGAAACCACTACTAAAGGACACCAATAAGAAGAAGGTACTTGTTTGGGCCAAAAAACACGAGCAATGGACATTAGACCGGTAGAAATCTGCCCTTTCGTCTGATGAGTCCAAATTTGAGGTGTTTGGTTCCAACCGCCGTGTCTTTGTGAGACGCAGAGTAGGTGAACAGATGAACAGATGATACATGTGTAGTTCCCACCGTGAAGCATGGAGGAGGAAGTGTGATGGAGTGGGGGTGCTTTGCTATTTACACTTTTGCTAATTTATTTAGATTTCAAGGCACACCTTACGAGCATGGCTACCAGGGCATTCTGCAGCGATACGCCATCCCATCTGGTTTGAGCTTAGTGGGACTATCATTTGTTTTTCAACAGGACAATGACCTAACACACCTCCAGGCTGTTTAAGGGCTATTTGACCAAGAAGGAGAGGAATGGAGTGCTGCATCAGATGTCCTGGCCTTCACAATCACCCAACCTCAACCCAATTGAGATGGTTTGGGATGAGTCGGACCGCAAAGTGAAGGAAAAGCAGCCAACAATTCCTCAGCATATGTGGGTACTCCTTCACGACTGTTGGAAAACCATTCCAGGTGAAGCTGGTTGAGAGAATGCCAAACGTTTGCAAAGCTGTCATCAAGGCAAATGGTGGCTATTTGAAGAATCTCAAATATAAAACATATTCTGATTTGTTTTTCAAACACTTTTTGGTTACTACATGATTCCATATATGTTATTTCATAGTTTTGATGTCTTCACTATTATTCTACAATGTAGAAAATAGTAATAAAAAAAAAACTTCAATGAGTAGGTGGTATTAAACTTTTGACCCGTAGTGTATATGAAATGTTTTCTTACAGAAACATATGATGACACAAGGAGTAAGTTGCCTATGGCTGTGGTCCATTCTGATTTTCAGACAGAGCATACATTAAAAGAAAAGGAAGGTATAACTACCAATTGTCAAATATAATTTTGAGTTCCTTCATATTCTTAAAACAACATGATGGCTTAAATATCTCTCTGCATTAGTTGGTAGATATGTTTGCCAACTGCCTGACTACAATTTCTTATGAGTGTAATAAGCCTCATGTGTTTTCAACATCAGAGGCACTAATATGCATATAACCAGTGAGGATGAAAGTGAGCCAATTGAGAAACCACCAAGCAATGCCCAGTCCAAGACCACATAGAGGCAGAGTTTACCTCCTGCACCAGTCATTAGACCTCAACAGTGTAGCAGAGAGATACCAGTGAGGATTGAGCCACTAGATAGCCAGAGTATTCAACAGCAGCCTTTTGCCGCAGCAGCCAATGTGTGATCGTAAATGTGTTACATGTAAGGGGTAAAAATATAATTATTCTTCCAACAATTGAATGTTTACAACCAAAATTGTTAGGAGCATATTTAGTGTGCAACTTTTTTAAATGTACTTTTAGAAGTTTTACTTTCTGTTAGTCAGCCCCTCTACCAAGATTTTTGTGGTTGCGTCGGCTCATTCTTTTTTCTTGACATGTGAGGGATAAACCACAACTGGTTGGACATTTGGGAAATTAGGAGATATGATAACTTGGGGTTAAATGTGTGTTCTTCATTTTTTGCAGCAGTTCTTCCTGAGATTTTAACATTATTAGACAAATTTAAGCAACAACAACAGCTGATTTTGCTGCAACTGCAAAGGCTGCAGTTGAATGGTTCAACACCATCAGAGGTTCCGGACGTGACCGACCTTGGGTTTCTGGGGTCCTCGCTGGAACACTGGAAGAGAGTCTAGGGAAGGATTGCTGGGCAACCAGACCTCAAATAGAACCTGGTATGGGAAATGGCGCAGCGGTCTAAGGCACTGCATCTCAGTGCAAGAGGTGTCACTACAGTCCCTGGTTCAAATCCAGGCTGCATCACTTCTGGCCGTGATTGGGAGTCCCACAATTGGCCCAGCATCGTCCGGGTTTGGCCAGGGTAGGCAGTCATTGTAAATAAGAATTTGTATTTAACTGACTTGCCTAGTTAAATAAAGGTTACATTTATTTAAAAAAAAATATATATATATATAGTGTTGAAAAGCTATTCACCCGAACCAAACCCCGTTCAATCTGACCCCGAACGCAGTTCCACCTCAAGGCCTGGGTTTACCATTACCTTGGTACTTTACCCCTTCTGATGAATAACCCTGTTCTGAAGCAGTACTCTAATCAGTATTATCTTCATGACATACCAGTTTGTTGTCTTTCAGATCACATCTTTTGGACTGGCCGGAGGAATGACCACCAAGGAACGATACTGTGTGGAGAATACTAACAAAACTCCTGACAAATGCCCTGGCCATGAAGATGAACTGGCGAGGGGCCAATGGGAAGCAGGCATTCGAACGGCTTGCCCTGAAAGGCATAGTTCTCAGTAAGTTCCCTTTCAGGGCTACTGCATGGGGAAGACAGGCAAAATGTCACAATTTATACATTAATCTTAAAAGGAGTGAATAATGGTGCCGGAGAAGATGGCTGCCGTTTTACGGGCTCCTAACCAATTGTGCTATTGTGTGTGTTTTTGCGTTATTTTTAACTTATTTTGTACGGAATGTTTCTGCCACCGTCTCTTATGACCGAAAAGAGATTCTGGATATCAGGATAGTGATTACTCACTTCGTACTGGACAATGCTTGTTTTATTTTAACGAGTTGGACGCGAAGGATTTACTTCAGACACCCAGCAAGGCCCAAATCCCCGTCATTCACATAAAGAAAAGACAGAGATATCGGGGACGTAGGTCAGAGTGCCTTGTAAGGATCCGATGGCGAGTGGGTAATCTGCCTCTACCATCAGTTCTATTAGCCAACGTACAATCATAAGATAACAAAATGAACGAGCCACGAATATCCTACCAACGGGACATTAAAAACCGTATTATCTTATATTTCACCAGTTTGTGGCTGAACGACGACATGGATAACATACATCTGGCGGGGATTTCGCTGCATCGGCAAGATGGAACAGCTGCCTCCGGTAAGACAAAGAGTGGCGGTCTGTGTATATTTGTAAACAAGCTGGTGTCCCTCTAGTAGTGTGGGGGCTGTGCTTTGGCAAAGTGGGTGGGGTTATATCCATCCTGTCTGGCCCTGTCTGGGGGTATCATCGGTATCATGCTCCAGTTTCAACTGTTCTGCCTGCGGCTATGGAACCCTGACCTGTTCACCGGACGTGCTACCTGTCCCAGACCTGCTGTTTTCAACTCTCTAGAGACCGCAGGAGCGGCAGAGATACTTTTAATGATCGGCTATAAAAAGCCAACTGACATTTACTCCTGAGGTGCTGACTTGCTGCACCCTTGACAAATACTGTGATTATTATTATTTGACCATGCTGGTCATTTATGAACATTTGAACATCTTGGCCATGTTCTGTTATAATCTCCACCCGGCACAGCCAGAAGAGGACTGGCCACCCCTCATAGCCTGGTTCCTCTCTAGGTTTCTTCCTAGGTTTTGGTCTTTCTAGTGAGTTTTTCCTAGCCACCGTGCTTCTACACCTGCATTGCTTGCTGTTAGGGGTTTTAGGCTGGATTTCTGTACAGCACTTTGAGATATCAGCTGATGTAAGAAGGGCTATATAAATACATTTGATTTGATTTGGTTTGATTTGGTGCACAAAATCTTTTGCTTGCCTGAGGTAGAGTACCTCACGATAAGCTGTAGACCACACTATTTACCGAGAGAGTTTTCATCTATATTTTTCGTAGCTGTCTATTTACCACCACAGACCGATGCTGGCACTAAGACCGCACTCAATGAGCTGTATAAGGCCATAATCAAACAGGAAAATGCTCATCCAGAGGCGGCGCTCCTAGTGGCTGGGGACTTAAAACTTAAATCTGTTTTACTTCATTTCTACCAGCATATTAAATGTGCAACCAGAGGGGGAAAAAAACTCTGGACCACCTTTACTCCACACACAGAGATGTGTACAAAGTTCTCCCTCGCCCTCCATTTGGCAAATCTGACAATAATTCTATCCTCCTGATTCCTGCTTAAAAGCAAAAACTAAAGCAGGAAGCACCAGTGACTCGCTCAATACAGAAGTGGTCAGATGAAGCAGATGCTAAGCTACAGACTGGAATATGTTTTGGGATTCTTCCGATGGCATTGAGGAGTACACCACATCAGTCACTGGCTTCATTAATAAGTGCATCGATGACGTCGTCCCCACAGTGACCGTACGTACATACCCCAACCAGAAGCCATGGATTACATGCAACATCAGCACTGAGCTAAAGGGTATAGCTGCCGCTTTCAAGGAGCGTGACTCTAACCCAGACACTTATAACAAATCCCGCTATGCCCTCTGACGAACCATCAAACAGGCAAAGCATCAATACAAGACTAAGACTTCATCGTACTACACCGGCTCCGACGCTCATCGGATGTGGGAGGGCTTGCAAGCTATTGCAGACTACAAAGGGAACACAGCTGCGAGCTGCCCAGTGACACAAGCCTACCAGACGAGCTAAATTATTTCTACGCTCGCTTCGAGGCAAGCAACACTGAAGCATGCGTGAGAGCATCAGCTGTTCCGTACGACTGTGTGATCATGCTCTCTGTAGCCAATGTGAGTAAGACCTTTTAAACAGGTCAACATTCACAAGGCCACAGGGCCATGTGAATGCATGCTCAGACTATACGTCCTGGTAATCTGTCTGGCCCTGTGGCCTTGTGAATGTTGACCTGTTTAAAAGGTCTTATTCACATTGGCTACAGAGAGCGTGATCACACAGTCGTCTGTAGCCATGAAGTGCTTTGAAAGGCTGGTCATGGCTCACATCAACACCATTATCCCAGAAACCCTAGACCCTCTCCAATTTGCTTACTGCCCCAACAGATCCACAGATGATGAAATCGCTATTGCACTCCCCACTGCCTTTTTCCACCTGAACAAAAGGAACATCCTACGTGAGAATGCTATTCATTGACTACAGCTCAGCGTTCAACACCATAGTGCCCTCAAAGCTTATCACTAAGCTAAGGACCCTGGAAGTAAAAACCTCAGAGCTAGGCCCTAAAAATGGTCTAATACTCCGGCCACCTTAGTCATGGACTGTTCTCTCTGCTACCGTATGGCAAGTGGTACCAGAGCACCAAGTCTAGGTCCAACCGGTACAGCCGGTACAGAGTCAACAGCTTCTACCCCGAAGGCATAAGACTCCGGAACAGCTAATCAAATGGCTACCAGGACTATTAGCATTGTCGTCCCACACCCTCCATCTTTTACGTTGCTGCTACTCTGTTTATTATCTATGCGTAGTCACTTTACCTCTACCTACATGTATATTTTACCTCAATTACCTCGACTAACCTGTGTCCCCGCACATTGACTCTGTACCGGTACCCCCGGTATATAGCCTCACTACTGTTATTTTACTGCTGCTCTTGAATTATTAGTTCTTATTTACTTATCTATTTTTTTAACTTATTTTTCTGAACTGCGTGGTTGGTTAAGGGCTTGTAAGTAAGAATTTCACTGTAAGGTCTACACGTTGTTGTATGCGGTGCATGTGACAAATAACATTTGATTTGATTTGAAATGTGTTGTTTTACTCTGGGGATTCTCTGTCTCTCCGTTTATCAAAGGGGCTATCTGCTGAAACCACCATAGTACCAAAGCTTCTGATGGTGAAATTGAGAAATACATCAAGAGGTGAAAGCAGCTGACCTCTGACCGAGGCGTAGGAAAAAGAAGAGGGCCCACCCAAAACAGAAGAAGACCAGAGGAGAGAAGATGACCAGAGTGGGGTAGAGGAGTGATGTCATCACACCCTACCCTACACACTGACAATAACAGGGAACGCTGTCACCATACCAAAACCAATTTCGCTAAGTGGGATGGCTCTTTGTGATGTTCCTCATCAGACTGTGGAGTAGAAATCCTATCAGTTCTTAATTGGTCTCGGGAAAGTCATGCTACTTTTAATATGTTAACCTGTGAGTGTTTATTACCAGTGTAATACTGTACCTTCTTATTTCGATAAAGATGTGATGTAATGCTCATTTTGCTGTTCATTGTTTAAGGTTGTTACTATCAGGAATCAAAGTAAGACCCAGGTGCAGACCGTGTCGAAGTAACAATGTTTATTATAGGAACAAGGGCAAGGGTACAGGACGGCAGGCAGGCTCAGGGTCAGGTCAGGCAGAGGTCGGTAATCCAGAGGTGGGGCAAAGGTACAGGATGGCAGGCAGAGTGGTCAGGTGGGGCGGGTACAGGGTCAGGACAGGATGAGCAAAGAGAGACTGTGGAAAAGCAGAAGCTGAATACAAAAACACTGGATAACTTCACAAACAAGATGAACTGGCAACAGACAAACAGAGAACACAGGTATAAATACACAGGGGATAATGGGGAAGATGGGCGACACCTGGAGGGGGTGGGGACAATCACAAAGACAGTTGAAACAGATCAGGGTGTGACAGTTACAGCTGTTTGTACTTTGTTATAGTTTTCAATTCAGTTGCAATATACTATCATGGTGCATGGGTAATATTAATATGAATTAGCATTGCTCTACCTTTGGGGGTATTCTGAAAAGACACTGGCTACCTAGCTAAATAAAGAGATTCACGTATTTAATTACATAGCATGTTCTAGCAACGGCCCTAGCAAAGGACTCTCAAATCCCATTGTGATACAGGGGGACATTATTTGGCAAGACATGGTCCCTTAGAGTTTTTTATTCATCTTTATTTTACAAGCTATATTGACAGATAACATAGGCACTACTTTATCTTGTACACTAAGGACCTGGGGAAGAGTTTCAAGGGTGAAAAGAAGAGAAGAATGTGCCTATTTGATCGGCAGAAAAAGATTTAGTAGCTCGCCACGTTTCATTTTTTTAAAGTAGCTCTCATGCTAGAAAAGGTTGGAGACCCCTGCATTATAATCACTACAGACAAATCAACTTGAAGTGTTTTCTAGAAGTGTCATTAATAGGCATGATGATGGCTTTGAACTTGATTCAGAGAAAGGGAAGTCACCAAAAACACGCCACTCCACCGCATGCATTAATCAAACCATATTCATCAAACCAGGACTGGTCAGGGAGAATAGGGGGAATGATGCTGAACTCGTTCCCTCTAATTAGATTTGCAATTATTGTAAGCTGTAATAGTTATTTAGCGTCAGTCTGGACCGTGTGTGCTCTGGAATATAATCGTCCTCAAATTACAAGATAATGGAGCCAGAGAGAGGCCACTGCTCCTTACGGAACCTGCGGATAGAATCCTCCAAAGGGACCTTTTAGGGAGAGAGGGCTAGGGAGAGAGCGAGGGAGGAAGATTGATAGAGATATCATTCTGAAATCCACTAAATGTGGTTTCACAGTAGTTACTGTACCTTAGTCCTCATAGTTGTGTTAATTTAAATATCCCAACACTTATTATGGAGAGATACACAATGTATTGCATTGATTTAAAACCAATATCATATGAGTGAATGCTGTATGATATGTCAAGTAAAATTATATTTTATTTTTTAATAGTACATTAGATTTTTTTTTAGAGGATGTAAATTTACATGTTTCCAAGGCAACTAGTTCAAAGCTAAGGTGAGTGCCTTATCTGTACTAATGAGCAGGACACTCAAAACATCTAAGGAAAGAAACAGCCACGGGTAAGATGTGAATACAACTATACAATTTTGCCAAACTACTGCTATACTGTTAAAGAGTAGAGAAAAGCTTCAACGCAGTTGCTTAATGTATTCCCCCAACAGTGAAATGCACCTTCCTCTTGTTTACTTCATAATATTAGGCAGGAGACCTGTGATCCCTCATATAGCAGGCAGACAGACAGACCGATGGGGTGGGGTGGGGGTGACAAACGGATACATAGTGACACACGCACACACTCCAGACATACTGGTAGCTGCCTTGATCACAGCGTGCTGCTTACCCACTGGGCACAAACTTCAGTTCAACGTCTAGTTTTGATTTACATTTGGTTGACTTGTCAACTAACATGATTTAAACATGAAATCAACAAAACATTTCACCATGTTATTGGATTTAAGTTCAAAGTTGGGTGAAAAGACCTTACGTTGATTACTTTTTTATTTTGTATTATTCAATCAGTTTTTGAGGTTGTTTCAATGTCATCACGGTGAATTCTTGGGTTGAAATGACATGGAAACAACATTGATTCAACCATTTTTTCCCCAGTTGGTAGGCACATGTTGCTCCCTACTGCTGGAGGATGTGCAAAACATGAAGCATCAGGTCTGAATTCAAATCACACAGTTAGGCTTTTACTGTTGTACCAGAGGTCATGAAGGTCACGTGGTTGTCTGGGAAACAAAGATTTTTTGGCAGGAAGCTAAGAAGTGAGGGAGTTTTTATTTTATTTTTCGGTAGGTTGCTGTATGTGGAGATGCTGACAAACATTAAATGTAAGCAGTAAGGTGACCATGAGCTGTCTAAGAAAAGTAAAAATTCCCTTATATACACGTTCGTGGGGGCAAGTGTTGCCATAGAAAATCAAAATGCATGCAGGTCATCTTCATTTAACCTGCCAGAGGCCTTTTAGTTGTGTTCTGTTTTGTTTATTCACTCCTAAAACAGGACCTTATTTTATGCCAATCATCTGTTGGTTGTTTTGCCTCCACCAGTGTTGTCAGCCCATGACCAATGACAAAGCCATTGATCACGTGACACCGTTCATTCTTATGTGAAGACTCAGTAACGAATTGAAGCCAAATTAAGTTGGTCTAGATGGCATCTCATGGAGACATAACATGTGCAGTTTGAGCTACTCCATGAGGTGACGTTGCAAGCTCTCAGTGCTGCCACCTCTCATTGTGTAGCTGAAGTTGAAGACTGACCGGGGTACTGCAGGCTGGATTATGCAACTAAATTATTAAACTTTTTCTGTGTGCGATTTAAAACTATTCAGTTCAAGAACATACATCTGGTATATTAGCAGCAATTATTTGTACCATGATTGTCTTCTAAAATGTTTTTTATTACCACGAAGATTGATTAGGAAGATCGACATTTTCCATTAACTAAAATGGGGGATCCTGTTTTCTGCTAACAATGCCTGCAACTTCCGTGGCTTTAATGAGATGGGGCAGTCGTTCTCACCTGTCCATGACATATCAAGATGAAAGTATATTGAACAGATTAATATTTCTCTAGTAGTAGGCTATATTTTATTGGTTTCTCGAAGTAATAGACTGAATTGTACACCAATATTACATCATAGAAACTTAACTAAAGCAATAATTTGAATACAATACAATGTTAAAAATATATATATACAACAAGATAACAATAGGCTAGAGAAATCATACCCTCAACTAACACAGTTCCTCTTGATCAGTTACTTTCAGTTAGTGATTGTTTTGTCTCATCCAGTATTGTTTCAGTCTATAGGGGTGTCATGGTACACTGCTATGGGATTAGCCAGCAGGCGACAACGGCATTCAGCCCTAACTAAATAAAACATTTAACTGCTCAAAGTGTAGTCATGATGTGGCATGCCCTTTTGCATCTAAATTAGCTCTAACCTACCTGCAGGGAAATGCCAACACTGTGCCCTCACCAGGCGGTCCTGGATCCTGGGATTTCAGCAGGCTGGAGGGTTGTACGTTATGTAACTTGCATGTCAATTGATGGAAATGTATTTTTATTAGTATTCATCCGTGAGATGGGATGACCATGCCTGTTGCAGGTAGCGAGGCCAAATGCATAAGTCTATTAATGAATGTGGTGTAGCCTATGCCAAAGGAAGCAAATTCTATATAATCAGTAAACATGGACTCATAAATTCAAGGCAATTCAGGTTCATGGTGCTCATCAAATCAAATCAAATTTTATTGGTCACACACATGGTTATCAGATGTTATTGTGAGTGTAGCGAAATGCTTGTGCTTGTAGTTCCTGACAGGGCAGCAATATCTAACATGTAATCAAACAATTCCACAACAACTACCTAATACACACAAATGTAAAGGGATGGAATAAGAATATGTACATATAAATATCTGGATGAGCAATGACCAAGCGGCATAGGCAAGATGCAATAGATGGTATAAAATACAGTATATACATATGGGATGAGTAATGCAAGATATGTAAACATCATTAATAAAGTGGCATTCATAAAGTGACTAGTGATCCATTTGTTAGAGTGGCCAATGATTTCAAGTCTGTATGTAGGCAGCAGCCTCTGTGTTAGTGATGGCTGTTTAATAGTCTGATGGCCTTGAGAAAGAAGAAATTTTTCAGTCTCTCGGTCCCAGCTTTGATACACCTGTATTGACATCGCCTTCTTGATGGTAGCGGGGTGAACAGGCAGTAGCTCGGGTGGTTCACCAAGCAAGCGGCACCATGAAGACCAAGGAGCTCTCCAAACAGGTCAGGGACAAAGTTGTGGAGAAGTACAGATCAGGGTTGGGTTATAAAAAAATATCAGAAACTTTGAACATCCCACGGAGTACCATTAAATCTGCCAAGAGATGGACGCTCACCAAAACTCACAGACCAGGCAGGGAGGGCATTAATCAGAGAGGCAACAAAGAGACCAAAGATAACCCTAAAGGAGTTGCAAAGCTCCACAGCAGAGATTGGAGTATCTGTCCATAGGACCACTTTAAGCCGTACACTCCACAGAGCTGGGCTTTACGGAAGAGTGACCAGAAAAAAAGCCATTGCTTGAAAAAAATATAAGCAAACACGTTTGGTGTTCACCAAAGACATGTGGGAGACTCCCCAAACATATGGAAGAAGGTACTCTGGTCAGATGAGACTAAAATTTAGCTTTTTGGCCATTAAGGAAAATGCTATGTCTGGCGCAAACCTAACACCTCTCATCACCACGAGAACTCCATCCCCACAGTGAAGCATGGTAGTGGCAGCATCATGCTGTGGGGATGTTTTTCATTGGCAGGGACTGGGAAACTGGACAGAATTGAGGCAATAAATAGAGAGAAATTCTTGAGGGGAACCTGTTTCCGTCTTCCAGAGATTTGAGACAGGGCCAGAGGTTCATCTTTCAGCAGGACAATGACTTCAAACTTACTGCTAAAGCAACACTCAAGTGTTTTAAGGGGAAACATTTAAATGCATTGGAATGGTCTAGTCAAAGCCCAGACCTCAATCCAATTGAGAATCTGTGGTATGACTTAAAGATTGCTGTGCACCAGTGGAGCTCATCCAACTTGAAGGAGCTAGAGCAGTTTTGCCTTGAAGAATGGGCAAAAATCCCAGTAGCTAGATGTGCCAAGCTTATAGAGACATACCCCAAGAGACTTGCAGCTGTACTTGGTGCAAAAGGTTGCTCTACAAAGTACAGACTTTTTTTTGGGGGGGGGGGGGGGTATGTAGTTATGCATGCTCAAGTTTTATTTTTTTTGGTCTTATTTCTTGTTTGTTTCACAATAAATAATATTTTGCATCATCAAATTGGTAGGCATGTTGTGTAAATCAAATGATACAACCCCCCCACAGATTTTTTGTTTTGTTTTGTAATTCCAGTTGAAAGGCAACAAAATAGGAAAAATGCCAAGGGGGTGAATACTTTTGCAAGCCACTGTACATTTTGACAGTACACATCTCATCGATCAATCGATCAATGTCTCAACCAAATGGGACAGTGGGGACAGCTATCTCATATAACACAGGCATACTCTCCAGCAGTCAATCTACACCTCCTGGTGTGTGTTGTGTTCTGGCAACATCACAGATTTGATATGTGTTGAGAATGACTGAGCTGCAGTATAACGAAATCTGAAGACATTCTTAAGGCAAGGGAAGACAATATACAAAGATTTTGTCTCTTCTCTCTGCAGCTGTGAAAAAAATATTGTTCTGTAGGGCCAGGACAATATGTTATGGAACAGGAGAGGAAAGGGTTCTAATTGGACAAGTTCAGAAAGTACTATCCCATTTCTAAACTTTTTCCACATACTGAACATAACCCTGCACAGGTACAAAGAGGGACCATCAATCATTCCTCTCATCATCCTCTGTGACAGATTTAGGGACCTGGGGCCTCATTTACAAACGCTGAGTACGTACAAAATATACCCCAAAACTGGCATTTATTTACTTGACGTTAGAATGTGCTTAACTACCCGCAAATTGTAGACCATGCATGCGCACAATTACTGGTGGTTGAAGTATTGCATTGCAAGCAGGAAATGGGTAAATTGGGGAGAAAACGTTACATGAAAACACAAAGCTTGGTAAGATTTAGATATGTGCATACTGGCTATCATTAGGCCAACACATTTTGAAGGGAAATAAGTGGGCAGAATGTTTTGTTGTTGTTATTCAATAAAAACAGAAACTTTAGAAATGGGCTGTTTTGCCCCACTATTGGGGAAAAACGTCCTCCCAAATTAGTGATTAGTGTGTTCAAATTAATTGTATACATTTTATTTTGTGCATTTTTGAGTAATTGATTCTTAAAAGCTAAAGTCTAGGTATCTTATTTTAAATAAATAAAATATTTGAGCAAAATTACATTGTATATCGCAGTATTGATATGCTCAGTATGATGAGGTGTTCATGTATGGCCCCTCTTTTTATTTTTGCCCTACATGTCCAAATCATCCTAAAGTATCTCAAAATGTATTGTGTAACTCAAACAAGTTACAGTGCCTTCAGAAAGTATTCACACCCCTTTACTTTTTTCCACATTTTGTTGTGTGACAATGTGGGATTAAAATTTATTTCATAATCATAAAAAAAAAAAAAACAATCTACACAATATGTATATACAGTGGGGCAAAAAAGTATTTAGTCAGCCACCAATTGTGCATGTTCTCCCACTTAAAAAGATGAGAGAGGCCTGTAATTTTCATCATAGGTACACTTCAACTATGACAGACAAAATGAGAAAAAAAAATCCTGAAAATCACATTGTAGGATTTTTTATGAATTTATTTGCTTGTGCTTTGCTCTATTCCGTTTATTTGTATCCTAAAAAAAACTCCATAGTCCGAGTCGATACCCATAACATGATGCAGCCACCACCATGCTTGAAAATACTCATTGATGTGTTGTGTTGGATTTGCCCCACATTTTTTGCATTATTACTTTAGTGCATTATTGCAAACAGGGTGCTTGTTTCAGAGTATTTTTATCCTGTACAGGGTTGCATCTTTTTACTGTCATTTATGTTAGTTTTGTGGAGTAACTACAATGTTGTTGATCCATCCTCAGTTATCTCCTATCTCAGCATACATTTTTTCACCATCACCATTTTCCTCATGGTAAAATCCCTGAGTGTTTTTCTTCCTCTCCGGCAACTGAGTTAGGAAGGATGCCTGTCTCTTTGTAGTGACTGGGTGTATTGATACACCATCCAACGTGTAATTAATAACTGCACCATGCTCAAACGGATATTCAATGTCTGCACATTTTTGTTGTACCCATCTATCAATAGGTGCCCTTCTTTGCTAACCATTGTAACACCTCCCTGGTCTTTGTGGTTGAATCTGTGCTTGAAATTCATTGCTCAACAAAGGGACCTTACAGATAATTGGATGTGTGGGGTACAGAGATGGGGTACTCATATAAAAATCATTATTGCACACAGAGTGAGCCATGCAACTTATTATTATTATTACTTATGACATTTCATCTTTTCATTTTTTATTCATTTGTAAACATTTCTAAAAACAGTATTCCACTTTGACATTGTCAGGTATTGTGTGTAGATCGATGACACAAATTCTTGTTAGAAATGGGCAGGTTTCCAATAAATTCACCAACTTACTTCTCAGCTCTATCCGATTCATTAACAACTGTGACAGGTTGGGATCCCTTGTGGATGTACTGGGTGTCTGAGAGATTATAGTTTATGCTCAATAGGCTCTAAATACTTAACCATGGATATGCACTGTTCAAAATATATCTCCAGTATACGTTGTTGCTAGCACTTTCCCCCAAAATAAAGCGTACCATCTGGGTTAACTTGATTGGGTTTACAAAAACAGATCTAGTACGAGTGACACCCCAGATGAGGAATAATACACTTTCCAAGCATAATACATGCAATGTTTGCCTAAGTACAATGTAATTACTGTTACACAGGATTTGTTACACTTATTTTTGAACTATCTTACATGGTACTTAGTTGTTACGAATATATACTTATACAGTACATTACCCATCCTGACAACCTGGCCCTCAATTTAAAGCTTCTGGAAGCGGCATCCAAGTGGGAGAATAAACACAATAGTACACCATAGAGTACATGTAATATTCACAGGATTTGGATTCACAGTGTTACACAGGATTTGGATGGTTAAAATTAAGTGTGTCATGATGGGTATAGACTTGTAATTATAGTGTATCAGCAAAGTACGTTACCCATCCAGACAATCTAACTGTCAGCTTCTGAAAGCGGCATCCAAGTGAAAAATAAACACACACAGAGTGGTAGTACACCACAGAGTGGTAATGTAATATGTAATGTTTCACAGGATTTACATTTTTACATTTTAGTCATTTAGCAGACGCTCTTATCCAGAGCGACTTACAGTAGAATGCATACATTTTTTTAAATTTTTAAATTTTTAATTTTATCCCCTTTTCTCCCCAATTTTCGTGGTATCCAATCGCTAGTAATTACTATCTTGTCTCATCGCTACAACTCCCGTACGGGCTCGGGAGAGACGAAGGTCGAAAGCCATGCGTCCTCCGAGGCACAACCCAACCAAGCCGCACTGCTTCTTTAACACAGCACGCCTCCAACCCGGAAGCCAGCCGCACCAATGTGTCGGAGGAAACACCGTGCACCTGGCCCCCTTGGTTAGCGCGCACTGCGCCCAGCCCGCCACTGGTGTCGCTGGAGCGCGATGAGACAAGGAAATCCCTACCGGCCAAACCCTCCCTAACCCGAACGACGCTAGCCCAATTGTGCGTCGCCCCACGGACCTCCCGGTCGCGGCCGGCTGCGACAGAGCCTGGGGGCGAACCCAGAGACTCTGGTGGCGCAGTTAGCACTGCGATGAGAATGCATACATTTTATTACATTTATTACATACATACATACTGAGACAAGGATATCCCTACCGGCCAAACCCTCCCTAACGACGCTATGCCAATTGTGCGTCGCCCCGCGGACCTCCCGGTTACAGCCGGCTGCGACAAAGCCTGGGCGCGAACCCAGCCCAGCCTGGGCGCGAACCCAGAGACTCTGGTGGCGCAGCTAGCACTGCGATGCAGTGCCCTAGACCACTGCGCCACCCAGGAGGTCTAGATTTAGCTATTTCTATATAATTACTTAGGCCTAATGCTCATTACCAAGTGAAAACAATATATGAGCTTCTACTTTAGTCAACTTTATTGCAACATGTAAAAATACCTTACATGTCTTACAAAATAATACGTTTTTTTATTGATAGATTCATAATTTGATTAATTAGATGGTGAGTAGCCTAGATAGCTAATTTAGAAAAACTGGATTTATCCCCTTTTTAACATTAGAAGTAACAATGGCAATCAACAACTCTTTCTGACTTCATATCTTTTTTTCTTATAGGGCTGTCCCCCCCCCCAAAAAAATCTTGGTTGACCGAATGTCGTCTGTTCTTTCAACCAATCGATTGTTCAAAACGTTTTAACGTGTATTTTTGCCATACACAGTTGAAGTCGGAAGTTTACATACACTTAGGTTGGAGTCATTAACCTCTTTCAGCTAGGGGGCAGAATTTTTATATTTGGAAAAATAACGTTCCCAAGGTAAACTGACTATTTCTCAGGTGCAGATGCTAGAATATGCAGATAATTGACAGATTAGGATAGAAAACACTCTACAGTTTCCAAAACTGTCAAAATATTGTCTGTGAGTGTAACAGAACTGATTTTGCAGGCGAAAACCTGAGGAAATCCAACCCGGAAGTGCCTTTTATTTGGAAAAATCGCTGTTCCGTTGCCTGCCCCTCCTCCTTTTAAAGGGGTATCAACCAGATTCATTTTCCAATGGCTTCCCCAGGCTGTGACCAGGCTTTAGACATAGTTTCAAGCTTTTATTTTGAAAAATGAGCAAGATTTTCCAAAACACGTCAGGCGTCCTTTGATTAGTTCATGTGCGCGACAGATGTAGCTCGACATTTTCTTTCTCTGTAGTATTGAATAGGTTACCGTCCGGTTGAAATATTATCGATTATGTATTTTAAAAACAACCTGAGGATTGATTATAAAAAACCTTTGACATGTTTTTACGAACATTACGGATACTTTTTGGAATTTCGTCTGCCCTCGTCTGCCCTTCAGGACCGGAACGAGCCTGTGGTTTTCTGAACATAACGCGCAAACCAAATGGCGGTTTTTGGTTATAAAACTAATCTTTATCGAACAAAAATAACATTTATTGTGTAACTGGGAGTCTCGTGAGTACAAACATCCGAAGATTATCAAAGGTATGCAATTAATTTTATTGCTTTTCTGACTTTCGTGACCAAGCTAATTTAAGGCTAGTGTTTTGTCTAGTGATTGATAAACTCACAAACGCTTGGATTGCTTTAGTTGTAAAGCATATTTTCAAAATCTGACACGATAGGTGGATTAACAACTAGCTAAGCTGTGTGTTGGTATATTTGACTTGTGATTTCATGATTATAAATATTTTTAGTATTTCTTTTGAATTTGGCGCTCTGCAGTTTAGCGGTTGTTGTTGATAAATGATCCCGGTAACGGGATCCGTAGCGTCAAGAAGTTTTAAACTAATTTTTCAACCACCCCACACATTTCTTGTTAACAAATTATTATAGTTTTGGCAAGTCGGTTTGAACATCTACTTCACAATTCCAGTGGGTCAGAAGTTTACATACACTAAGTTGACTGTGCCATTTAACAGCTTGGAAAATTCCAGAAAATTATGTCATGGCTTTAGAAGCTTCTGATAGGCAAATTGACATCATTTGAGTCAATTGGAGGTGTACCTGTGGATGTATTTCAAGGCCTAACTTCAAACTCAGTGCCTCTTTGCTTGACATCATGGGAAAATCAAAAGAAATCAGCCAAGACCTCCGAAAAAAAATGGTAGACCTCCACAAGTCTGGTTCATCCTTGGGAGAATTTCCAAACGCCTTGAAGGTACCACATTCATCTGTACACACAATAGTACGCAAGTATAAACACCTTGGGACCACGCAGCCATCATACCGCTCTTGGAGATGAACGTACTTTTGTGCTAAAAGTGCAAATCAATCCCAAAACAACAGCAAAGAACCTTGTGAAGATGCTGGAGGAAACAGGTACAAAAGTATTTATATCCACAGTAAAACAAGTCTTGTATCGATTTAACTTGAAAGGCCGCTCAGCAAGGAAGAAGCCACTGCTCCAAAACCGCCATAGAAAAGCCAGACTACGGTTTGTAACTGCACATGGGGACAAAGATCGTACTTTTTGGAGAAATGTCCTCTGGTCTGATGAAACAAAAATAGAACTCTTTGGCCATAATGGAGGAAAAAGGGAGAGGCTTGCAAGTCGAAGAACACCATCCCAACTGTAAAGCCCGGGTGTAGCAGCATCATGTTGTGGGGGTGCTTTGCTGCAGGAGGGACTGGTGCACTTCACAAAATAGATGGCTTCATGAAGAAGGAAATGTATGTGGATATATTGAAGCAACATCTCAAGACATCAGACAGGAAGTTAAAGCTTGGTCGCAAATGGGTCTTCCAAATGGACAATAACCCCAAGCATACTTCCAAAGTTGTGTCAAAATGGCTGAAGGACAACAAAGTCAAGGTATTGGAGTGGCCATCACATCAGAAGATTTGTGGGCAGAACTGAAAAAGCGTGTGCGAACAAGGAGGCCTACAAACCTGACTCAGTTACACCAGCTCTGTCAGGAGGAATGGGCCAAAATTCACCCAACTTATTGTGGGAAGCTTGGGGAAGGCTACCCAAAACGTTTGACCCAAGTTAAAGTTAAGGAATTGTGAAAAACTGAGTTTAAATGTATTTTGTTAAGGCGTATGTAAACTTCTGACTTCAACTGTATACAGTATATAGACACACCCTATGTGTTTTAATAAAATCAAATATATTCAATGAGCTTGTCTGATGCTTTAAGTGTAGGGTTTGATGCCTCGAGGGTGCCAGAGATCTAGATAACCAGAAGAAAATAACCTCACCCTGACCCAACTATTCTTCTCCCACTCTTGCTGGCTTTCGCAGATTCTGCCATTACTCTCCTGAAGTTGCCGGCAACCTTTCTCATGTGGAATGACAATTTTTTTTTTTTCCATTTCTACCAATCTGCATGCCAGTTATGATTTTCATATGCACATTTTCGTGGAACAGTTTCATTTAATTTATAATAACACCTCAATTAATCAAAATTAAATCCAAATCTCAATGAAAATGATACAAATGTAAAACATTACTTCTATTGCCATCTATGTAAAAAATTGCCTACATAAAGCCAACAAATAATAACATTGCAGGTAGAAAATATCCAGATAAAAATAAATATCCTATAAACCACATTGATTACACATGGCCTGTCTGCAACGAACTTGAAACATTGACCAACTATTAACTTGGGCCTGGCCTGAAGCTTGCGCCAGCAAACTTTCAAAATTCTATAAAATATTCTGGGCACTCAGACTTTCCCATGCATGTGAGCTCGGGACAGACACAGCTGTAGGCTATTTGTGCAAGGGATAACAAGCAGTGCCTGACTTGGACAGGAGCTCACCGGAGCCGAGTACCAGCACCTCAAATGTTGTACTGCTTGAGCTCCTGTTCCTCATATAGAATTAGCTCAAAAGTATTGTAGAGCTCCTGCACCTAAATATAAACAGTACCAGCACCCAAAATGATTACCGGAACCTATTTCAGTCCAAGTTAAGCACTGATAAGAAGCCTATTTTATCATATTTCCACTGGATCAGAGCATGACATTTTTCACTTTAATGCTGAGTGGTTATCGAAAGAGAGGCAGCTGGAAAGATTTTTCAAATACATTAGGGGACCTACTGTAATTCTCAATGGATGTAAAAACATACTTTGTTTGCTTGCTGCTTGAGGTAAAGAAAACATTACTCCACAGGTCATTAGTGGTGGTGCGTTAAGCCATTCAGATATATTATCAGATCCCCAAATGGGCACATTTCTATAGGCCTATAGGCCTACTTGTATGCACTAGAGTCCTTACTCAACAGTTATAGGAGCACTCCAAACTAAAGACAATGACTAAATTGACAGACCTCGTAAATGGAATTAAATAAACCAAAACTTGTTTCTCACAAGTGTAGCATAGGCTGTGCACTCCGCAAACAATGTGTCCCCTCCGACAATGAGAACAGGAAGATTGGAATAATAATATTGAATGCATTAAAATAAATGACCGTAACCAAAGTAACAAACATTGTAGATCAGAAATTATAGAAATTAACAGTAAATCTGCTACTGGTGACATTTAATGGGGAATTGATGTACACTAACAATCAAACTCAAAAAATTCACACAATGAAGTTATGAAACAATGAATGCGCACAAATTGGTGGGAGAGAGCGCATTCTGGAGAGAGAAGTGCATTGTGCATCTGGGATCAATCCCAAGTCTGCATTGGCAATGCAGCATTTACGGTGACATGACCTCATGGCAAGAATGGCCTCAGCAGAAGTCAGGACATTCATACTTCTTGTGCTTCTAGGAGCAGTGCAGAGCTGCTGTCAAGGAAGTGAGTTTGTGTTTATACAGGATGTACCACCCCCACCTACAGTCAATCAATCATGTCAATGTGGAGCTATACAGAGCCTTCTGCATGGTTACAAGATTTGGGAGGCGCATGGTGATGAGGTATAGAACTCGAGTTGGCCTCTGCATGCCTCTGGAGGCTCTGCAATTGCATCACACCCTCCATATGGAGCCTCCAACCACATTTTTGAATCAAGCATAAATTGGCTTTTAGTGTAGGCCTCCACAATGGATTAGTTCACTGAGATGGGCACAAATAAAGAAATACATCTATATATACAGTACCAGTCAAAGGTTTGGACACACCTACTCATTCAAGGGTTTTTCTTTATTTTTACTGTTTTCTAAATTGTAAAATAATAGTGAAGACATCAAAACTATGAAATAACACACATGGAATCATGTATTAACCAAAAAAGTGTTCAACAAATCAAAATCTAGTTTATATTTTAATTTCTTCAAAGTAGCCACCCTTCGCCTTGATGACAGCTTTGCACACTCTTGGCATTCTCTCAACCATCTTCATGAGGTAGTCACCTATAATGCATTTCAATTAACACGTGTGCCTTGTTAAATGTTCATTTGTGGATTATCTTTCCGCCTTAATGCGTTTGAGCCAATCAGTTGTGTTGTGACAAGGTAGGTGTGGTATACAGAAGATAGCCCTATTTGGTAAAAGACCAAGTCCATATTATGGCAAGAACAGCTCAAATAATGAAAGAGAAATTACAGTCCATCATTACTTTAAAACATGAAGGTCAGTCAATCCTATCAGGTATGAAGGTAAGACCCAGATGCAAACCACGTCGAATAAACAATGGTTTAATATTCCAACAGGGGCAGGCAATAGACAGGTCAAGGCAGGCAGTGGTCAGTAAACCAGAGGTGGGACAACGGTGCCGGGCGGCAGGCAGGGTCAGGGTAAGGCAGAGGTCGGGAATCCAGAGGGGGGCTCAGGGTCAGGGGCAGGCAGAGTGGTCAGGCATGGCGCTCTGAGTCAGGACAGGCAAGGGTCAAAACAGCAGGAGCTGAGACACAAAACGCTGGTTGACTTGAATGAACAAGACGAACTGGCAACAGAGGGCAAAGGGCTCTGTTGTGAGACATGGGTTTGACTCTGGACACATGAAAGGTGGGATGTATACGAAAGATACGGGGCAAAAGTAGAGCAGAGGGGCTAATGAACTTGGAGATGGGGAATGGAACAATAAACTGGGGGGAGAGTTTGCGGGATTCCACCCGTAGGATCAGATCCCAGGTAGATAGCCATATACCTACTGCCCAAGATGATACCGGGGAGCCGGGGTTCAATGGCGATCCACTTGTCGTCAATACCCGGAGGTGGTCTTGAGGAGGGCCGACCGGGCTCTCCTCCAGGTATGACGACAGCGGCGGCCAAACATCTGGGCAGAAGGTATGCCGACCTCCTCTTCCTGCTCAGGGAAGAGCGGGAACTGATACCCCAGGGAACACTCAAACGGTGATAGGCCCGTGGCAGAGCAGGGAAGGGTGTTGCGGGTGTATCCCACCCACACCAGCTGCTGGCTCCAGGTGGTGGAGTTGGCGGAAACCAGGCAGCGCAGGGTGGTCTCGAGGTCCTGGTTGGCTCGCTCTGACTGGCTGTTAGACTTGGGGTGGAACCCGGAGGACCAGCTGGCAGATGACCCAATGAGGGTGCAGAACGCCCGCTCCACGGCCGTGGTCGGAGACCATTTCCACGGGCAGTCCATGGCTCCGGAAGACGTGCTGCACCATGAGCTGGGCCGTGTTCTTGGCACGGGGAGAAGAATGAAGTGGGCAGCCTTGGAAAAGCAATCCACTACGGTCAGGATGGCGGTGTTGCCATCAGACGGGTGGAGAACCGTGACAAAGTCCAGGGAGATGTGAGACCAGGGTCGAGAGGGACAGGCAGAGGTTGGAGGAGGCCAGCCGGACCTTGTCGAGGTGTCTTGTTCCGTGCACAGACCGTGCAGGTGGTGACAAAGGCGACAACGTGCAGGTGGTGACAAAGACGACAAAAGCGTTGTCGCACGAAGGCCAGGGTCTGCCGGGAGCCCGGGTGGCAGGCAAGCCTGGGGGAATGGGCCCACTCCAGGACCGTGGAGCGGACAGTGTCAGGCACAAACATCTGGTTATCTACCCCCCCCATCCCGGACCACTGTGCCTCCCAGACCTGTTTCCCAATACCCCAGCTGAGTGCCGTTGCCAGGCACGAGGTGGGAAGGATGGTCTCAGGCTCCGGGGTGGTAGCCGTGGGGTTATAGTGGCGAGACAGGACATCCAGCTTGACGTTCTTGGACCCCGGCCGGTAGGATATTGAAAGTTGAACTGGGTAAACAGCAGTACCAATCTCGCCTGCGTGGAGTTGAGTCGCTTGGCGACGCGGAGATACTCCAGGTTTTTGTGGTCGGTCCACACAATGAACGGATGTTCCGCCCCTTCGAGCCAGTGCCTCCATTCCTCCAATGCCCTCTTCACCGCAAGAAGCTCTCGATTCCCCACATCGTAATTCCTCTCCGTGGCGGTGAGGCGATGGGAGAAGAAGGCGCAGGGATGCAGCTTATGGTCCAGGGCAGAACATTGGGGCAGAACAGCCCCCATATCCGAAGCATTGGCTTCCACCGTGAACTGACGGGAAGGGTCCAGATGAACCAGGATTGGAACCGTGGTGAAGCGGTGTTGAAGGTCCTGGAACACCCGGTCCGCGGCTGTGGACCACGTGAATGGAACCTTGGTAGAGGTGAGGGCAGACGGGGGAGACCAGGGTGCTGTAACCCTGGATAAAGCGGAGAAAAATGTTGGCAAACCCCAGGAAGCATTGCAGCTGCACCCTGGACGTAAGCTGAGGCCTGTACATATCTATCCAAAATGGCGTAGCAGTCAGACGTCTTTGTCTTTGTCTTGTCTCGTCCCATGTATATATCTTTTTATATCTTTTTTTTCGCATTCTTTTTAATATTTTTCATAAACCTCAACTTCAAAATACTCTCCTGCAACCCGCCTCACTCAGTGTTGTGTGGATCTGTTTTTTACCGAAAGTGTTTCTATTTATCTCCGAGCTGGAATACCTAAACTGAAGCTAGCTAACTAGCTACCAGCTATCAGCTATCAGTCAGTTAACCTTTAGCTCGGAAAGCTCTCGCCAGTTCGTACAACGCGTTTCAAACCAGAGCATACCGGACCTATTTTTCTCTCCATATCTCTGGATTCCTACCGCAACTCTGAACCCTTTCATCTGGATCATGGCAGCTAGCTAACCGCAACCCGGGTTGACTACTCCTGGCTAACATTTCCTGGGGCTAGTCCATGCTAGACCCATCTCCCGACTAGGGCTCCTGGGCTACTCCTGAAGCCCACTCCTCGGCTACAATATCTGGACCCCTTCTACTGCTAGTACGGGGCACGGAACCCTGCCGATCCTTCACGACTGGAATACCGACATAATCTGCCCGAGGATCCCAACAGGCCACTCAGGCGCGACGTCCCCTGAAGGCCCATTTTGCTAACCGCGGCCTGCTAGCTATCTATAGCCTATTGGACTGTTAGCTGATTCACCGGCCAGTTTCTTGGACCACTAAACCCATTTTGCCAATTGGACTTGAACCCCTCTGCTACTTGGAACCCTACTAATTCCACGACTCGTCTATCGACGTCACCGCACGAGGAGGCAAAAACAGACTTTTCCCCCATTGCGACATCCCTCTAAGGCCTTTATGCTAGCTTGCTAGCCCCGGCCTGCTAACTGCTAGCTTGCTAGCCCCGGCCTGCTAACTGTCTGAATCGCCGCGTCCCCAGCCAGCCCGGATGCCCGAACGGATGCCCGTTCTCCAGAAGCTAATCCGAGAAGCTGTCCGGATCAGCTTCCGGGCAGCTTCTCTCCTGGAGAATGGGGCATCAAAGACCTTCCTCACCTCTCCCATGAACCCCTCCAGGCTCGTGCATGTGGCCGGATGCTGTTCCCATACGGCGGTAGGCCAGGTGAGAGCCCTTCCAGACATCAGCATGATGAGATATTTTGGAGCTATTTTGGAGCGATCTGAGGGGAAGGAGGCTGGCTGAAGCTCGAAAATGAGGGCACACTGAGCTAGAAACGGCCGACAGTTGCTCGGCTCTCCATTAAAGCGTTCCGGGGGTGGTAACCGGGGCAACCAGGAAAGTAGAGTGGCCGGTGGAGCGGCGCTGCTAACCGCAGAGTTGCTGAGGGGCGGTGGGGTTACCACCATGGCAGGCTGCTCACCAGACGACCCGCGGAATTGCTCCAGCAGCATGTCCAACACCCGGTCATGGCGCTCAGCCAACGCTTGGACCCCCTCCATCAGCCAACGAAGCAATTCCCCGTGCCTACCAATGGAGGCTCCTTGGGAGGAGATGGCGTTGCACAGCTGGTCCGGGTCTGCTGGGTCAGTCATGGACAGTTTGTACTATCAGGTATGAAGGTAAGACCCAGATGCAAACCACGTCGAATAAACAATAGTTTAATATTCCAACAGGGGCAGGCAATAGACAGGTCAAGGCAGGCAGGAGTCAGTAAACCAGAGGGGGAGCAACGATACCGGGCGGCAGGTAGGTTCAGGGTCAGGGTAAGGCAGAGGTTGGTAATCCAGAGGGGGGCAAAGGTACAGGTCGGCAGGTAGGCTCAGGGTCAGGGGCAGGCAGAGTGGTCAGGCAGCCGGGCTCGGAGTCAGGACAGGCAAGGGTCAAAACTAGGAGTGCGAGGAAAGAAAGACTGTAAAAAGCAGGAGCTGAGACACAAAACGCTGGTTGACTTGAACGAACAAGACGAACTGGCAAGAGACAAACAGAGAACACAGGTATAAATACACAAGGGATAATGTGGAAGATGGGCGACACCTGGAGGGGGATGGAGACAATCACAAAGACAGGTGAAACAGGTCAGGGTGTGACAAATCTGGAAAATTTCAAGAACTTTGAACGTTTCTTCAAGTCCAGCTGCAAAAACCATCAAGCATTATGATGCAACTGGATCTCATGAGGACCGCCACAGGAAAGGAAGACCCAGAGTTACCTCTGCTGCAGAGGATGAGTTCATTAGAGTTACCAGCCTCAGAATTTGCAGCCCAAATAAATGCTTACAAGAGTACAATTAACAGACACATCTCAACATCAACTGTTCAGAGGAGACTGTGTGAATCAGGCCTTCATGCTCCAAAGAAACCACTACTAAAGGACACTAATAATAAGAAGAGACTTGCTTGGGCCAAGAAAGATGAACAATGGACATTAGACAGGTAGAAATCTTTCCTTTGGTCTGATGAGTCCAAATTTGAGATTTTTGGTTCCAACTGCTGTGTCTTTGTGAGATGCAGAGTAGAAGAACGGATGATCTCCGCATGTGTGGTTCCCACCGTGAAGAATGGAGGAGGAGGTGTAATGGTGTAGGGGTGCTTTGCTGGTAACACTGTTGGTGATTTATTTTAGAATTCAAGGTACCAGCATGACTACTACAGCATTCTGCAGCAATACGCTTTCCCATCTAGTTCGCGCTTACTGGGTCTGTCATTTGTTTTTCAACAGTACAATAAGCAAACACACCTCCAGGCTGTGTAAGGGCTATTTGACCAAGAAGGAGAGTGATGGAGTGCTGCACCAGATGACCTGGCCTCCACAATCACCTGACCTCAACCCAATTGAGATGTTTAGGGATGAGTTGGACCACAGAGTGAAGCAAAAGCAGCCATAGGTGTCCTGGAGGGCAGGCAGTGTGCCCCCTTGTGATGTGTTGGGCAGACCGTACCACCCTCTGAAGAGCCCTGCGGTTGCGGACGGTGCAGTTGTCGTACCAGGCGGTGATACAGCCCGACAGGATGCTCTCAATTGTGCATCTGTAAAAGTTTCTGAGGGTCTTAGGGGCCAATCGGAATTTCTTCAGCCTCCTGAGGTTGAAGAGGCGCTATTGTGCCTTCTTCACCACACTGTCTGTGTGGATGGACCAATTCAGATTGTCAGTGATGTGTACGCCGAGGAACTTGAAGCTATAAACCTTCTCCACTGCAGTCCCGTTGATGTGGATGGGGCGTGCTCCCTCTGCTGTTTCCTGAAGTCCACAGTCAGCTCCTTCGTTTTGTTGACGTTGAGAGAGAGGTTATTTTCCTGGCACCACTCCACCAGGGCCCTCACCTCCTCCCTGTAGGCTGTCTCGTCATTTTTGGTAATCAGGCCTACTACTGGTTTATTGTCTGCAAACTTGCTGATTTAATTGAAGGCGTGCGTGGCCACGCAGTCATGGGTGAAAAGGGATTACAGGAGGGGGCTGAGCATGCACCCTTGTGGGGCCCCTGTGTTGAGGATCAGTAAAGTGGAGGTGTTGTTTCCTACCTTCACCACCTGGGGTCGGCCCGTCAGGAAGTCCAGGACCCAGTTGCACATGGTGGGGTTCAGACCCAGGGTCCTGAGCTTAATGATGAGCTTGGAGGGTACTATGCTGTTGAAGGCTGAGCTAAGGTCAATGAACAGCATTCAGACGTAGCTATTCCTCTTGTCCAGATGGGATAGGGCAGTGTGCAGTGCAATGGCAATTGCATCGTCTGTGGATCTATTGGGGTGGTAAGCAAACTGAAGTGTGTCTAGGGTGTCAGGTAAGTTAGAAGTGATATGATCCTTAACTAGCCTCTCAAAGCACTTCATGATGACAGAAGTGAGTGCAATGGGGCGATAGTCATTTAGTTCAGTTACTTTTGCTTTCTTGGGTACAGGAACAATGGTGGGCATCTTGAAGCATGTGGGGACAGCAGATTGGGATAAAGAGAGATTGAATATATCCATGAACACTCCAGTCAGCTGGTCTGACCATTCTCTGAGGACGTGGCTAGGGATAAATCCCAAGATTTCTTTGCTCAAGCAAATACTAGAATATCCGCGTAGTCTGTGCCGGAATTTAGCAGTGGTGGAAAAAGTACCTAACTGTCATACTTGAGTGAAAGTAAAGATTCCTTAATAGAAAATGACTCAAGTAAAAGTTAGTCACCAAGTGAAATTATAATTGAGTGAAAGTCTAAAAGTATTTGGTTTAAAACATACTTAAGTATCAAAGGTAAAAGTATAAATAATTTCAAATTCCTTCTATTAAGAAAACTAGAGTGCACCATTTTCTTGTTTTTTTTATTTACAGAAAGCCAGGGGCACACTCCAACATTCAGACATAATTTACAAACAAAGCATGTGTGTTTAGTTAGTCCGCCAGATCAGAGGAAGTATGGATGACCAGGGATGTTCAGTTGATGAGTGCATGAATTGGACTACTTTCCTGTCCTGCTAAGCAATCAAAATACTTTTGGGTGTCAAGGGAAATGTATGGAGTAAAAAGTACAATATCTTCTTAACCTGTCTAGCCCCGGGGTGCCGCTAGCGGCACATCCCCCCCACCCCCACTGAAAAGGCAGAGCCGCGAAATTATTATTATTATTTTTTTTTAAATATTTAACTTTCACACATTAAAGTCCAATACAGCTAATGAAAGACACAGATCTTGTGAATCCAGCCAACATGTCCGATTTTTAAAATGTTTTACAGGGAAGACACAATATGTAAAGATGTAAATCTATTAGCTAAACACATTAGCATAATCCACCATTTTTTCTTTGTCCACCAACACCAGTAGCTATCACCAATTCGGCTAAACTAAGATATTGATAGCCACCAACCAAGAAAAAACCTCCTCAGATGACAGTCTGATAACATATTTATGGTATAGGATAGGTTTTGTTAGAAAAATGTGCATATTTCAGGTAGATGTCATAGTTTACAATTGCACCCACCGTCACAAATGGACTAGAATAATTACAATGAGCAACGTATTTACCTAACTACTAATCATCAAACATTTCGTAAAACTACACAGCATACACTAATCGAAAGACACATATCCTGTGAATACAGACAATATTTCAGATTTTCTAAGTGTCTTACAGCGAAAACACAATAAATCGTTATATTAGCATAGCACATGTGCAAACATTACCCCAGCATTGATTCTAGCCAAAGAGAGCGATAACGTAAACATCGCCAAAATATATTAATTTTTTCACTAACCTTCTCAGAATTCTTCAGATGACACTCCTGTAAAATCACATTACAACATACATATACAGTTTGTTCGAAAATGTGCATATTTAGCCACCAAAATCATGGTTAGACAATGAGAAAAGTAGCCCAGCTGGTCAGAAAATGTCGTGCGCCATATTAGACAGTGATCTAGTCGTATACATAAATACTCATAAACGTGACTAAAAAATATAGGGTGGACAGCGATTGATAGACAATTTAATTCTTAATACAATCGCGGAATTACATTTTTTAAATTATCCTTACTTTTCAATACAGTTTGCACCAAGCGAAGCTAAGTCAAAAAAAATGGCGTCCTAAGCCACTAACATTTTTCGACAGAAACACGATTTATCATAATAAATTGTTCCTACTTTGAGCTGTTCTTCCATCATAATCTTGGTCAAAGAATCCTTTCTTGGGTCTAATCGTCTTTTGGTCGAAAGCTGTCCTCTTGCCATGCAGAAATGCACATTGCGTTCGGCATGAACTGGAACGGTGCCCAGAGATTCACAGTGGCTCAGAAATAAATGTCCCAAAATCGCACTAAACGGATATAAATTGCTATAAAACGCTTTAAATTAACTACCTTATGATGTTTTTAACTCCTATAACGAGTAAAAATATGACCGGAGAAATATAACTGGCTACACTAATGCTTGGAAAAACAGTAGGTCGGTATCCTCCGCGCGCATGACGCACCAAGAAAAGAGTTCCTAGCTACAGGGTTTTTTCATTTATAGTGGCTGTGATTGGGCAATCGATACCATTCAAAGCGTCATCACGTAAAGGCATCCAGGGGAAGACGTACGCAGTGTCCGTATACTCATAGGAATAACAGTGGCCTTAAAACTGACTCCAGAACAGGGGCCAAAATGTGTGAAATCTGACTCCATGTCAGGGAAATTGCTGTAGAATGAGTTCTGTTCCACTTAGAGACAAAATTTCAACGCCTATAGAAACTATAGACTGTTTTCTATCCAATAATAATAATAATATGCATATTGTACGGTCAAGAATTTTGTAGGAAGCCGTTTCAAAAATTACACGATTTCCATAAATAGTGACAACAGCACCCCCTAGCCTTAACAGTTAAGGAACGTAGTGAAGTAAAAGTAGTCAAAAATATAAATAGTAAAGTACAGATACCCCCCAAAAATGACTTAAGTAGTACTTTAAAGTATTTTTACTGAAGTACTTTACACCACTGTAATTTAGTATGAAATGTACACATGGTTGATAAATGAGGCCCCTGGCAGGGCACGCAGACAAAGTGGTCTTATTATTTGTGATGCTGTGAGTTCCGGAAGCCCCTGTCTGCAGCCATTGGGACTAATGAGGGTCATCTCCTTGTCTGGCGCAAGGGGCCAAACACTCTCCTCCTGGGGCTTTGAAAGACGGGCACTCTGCAGGGCATGGCAGGCCATTAAGGCCCTCTCCAAGGAGGTGACCAGAGGCCACTCAGGAAATGAGGTGGCAGGCAGAGTGTAGTTTAAACTTAGTATTCAGGGATGGAAGGAGAGAGCTACTGTGCTATTGACTGAATAGTGGTGACATGTGAACATTTGCTTATACTGACTCATTCTATGCAATCCTTTTTATTATTGCTTTTAATTTTATTAGAATTATATGCATCTGTCTTTCCCATTAGAATCACTCCAGACAAATAAACTCAAAGTGTATTCTAGAAGTGTTATTAATAGGCCATGATGATGGCTTTGAACTTGATTCAGAGAAAGAGAAGGTACCGGTGAGGAAGACATTCTCACTGGACAGTGTTTTAATCACCTTTAACTCCTTTCCCAGTGTGTCAGTGTTTTCTATCCAATAGTAATAATAATATGCATATTGTACGAGCAAGAATTGAGTACGAGGCCGTTTGAAATGGGCACCTTTTATCCGGCTTCTCAATACTGCCCCTGCAGCCCAAACAGGTTAATCAAAGTGACAAGGAGTGGTATGGCGTTACTTTACTGTATGTCAGAAGAACTAAAGGAAAGTGAATTGTAGCTCTGGGAATTATCGGAGTATGAAGTAGAAAGATTTTCTGAAAAGGGCACTAGTAAAAGGTGGCATCTCTGGCATCGGGTTGAAAAGCTGTGGTTTATGAGATACGCTGTGAGAGCTTACGTGAACAGACCATTGCAATGTTGTAAATATAAAAAGTTTGGCCACGTGGAAAGTATGTGCAGACAGAATAAATATGTTGTGGAAGAATCAGTGGATACACAGGGGAGTGACATTCCTGAGTTCCAGGAGTGCCCTGTAAGGGTGAAGGAGGTTGAAGTAGCAAGAATCCGGGCAGTACAGCAGGTCTCCTATGCAGAGGCAGTGCGAAGAGCTGAGGGCACGTCCTCAAAGCATTCGCAGACCAGCTGGCGAGTATCTTCACAGACATTTTCAATCTCTCCTTGTCCCAGTATGTAATCCCAACATGTTTCAAGTTGACCATCATTGTCCCTGTTCCCAAGGTATCCTGCCTAAATGACTAACGCCCTGTAGCACTCACATCTGAAATTATGAAGTGCTTTGAAAGGCTGGTCATGACTGACATCAACACCATCATCCCAGACACCCTCGAACCACTCCAGTTCACATACCGCCACAACAGGTCTCCAGATGATGCGATCTCAATTGCACTTCACACTGCCCTCTCCCTACTTGGACAAGACGGGAAATAACTATGTAAGAATGCTGTTCATAGACTACAGCTCAGCGTTCATCACAATAGTCCCCTCCAAGCTCATCAACAAGCTGGGGACCCTGGGACTCACCACCTCCATCTACAACTGGATCCTGGACTTCCTGACGGGCTGGCCCCAGGTGGTGAATATAGGCAACAACACCTCCGCCACACTGACCTTCAACATGGGTCGCCTCAGGGTTGTGACTAGTCCCCTCTTGTACTCCCTGTTCACCCCCGACTGCGTGGCCATGCATGACTCCAACACCATCATCAAGTTTGCTGACGACAAAGTTCGTCGCAAAGTTCTGTATCCAATTTTCAAGGAAAATACATTGAAAGGGAAACGCATAGCTCTCATAGTCGATAAACTGTATATTGAATACAAATTGTTCAGAGACACAAAGACTACTCCATGGCTATTCTAAAAATTACAAAGTTCTCATAGAGGAGGCAAATAAGGAAACACACAATTCTAGCCCTGTTATGGATTGTAATAATACAAAACAATATATAGCTTTCTATCTATCTTCAAATATAACTAATTGGAACACAAAATCACTAATTCAACATGGTGGAGATAAAAACACAGCAGACAGAAGGCACAGTATGTGGGTATGTGTGAATGTATTGAGATGGATGGTGTGGTGTGTGTTTTTTGGTGTTTGGGAAAGTTACATATCCCAGAACCAATGTATGTGTCACGCCCTGGCCTTTGTATTCTTTGTTATATTTAGTATTTTAGTTAGGTCAGGGTGTGACATGGGGAATGTTTGTGTTTTATCGGTTTTGGGTGATTATATGGTAAAGGGGGTGTTGGGTGTATTGTATGGGTTTGTGTTGAGTGCATGTGTCTAGCGTTGTCTATGTTGGTTTAGTTGTTTAGGAGAGTCTATGGTTGCCTGAATGAGTTCCCAATTAGAGACAGCTGATTTCTGTTGTCTCTGATTGGGAGCCATATTTAGGGTAGCCATAGGCTTTCATGTGATGTGGGTAATTGTCTATGTGATACGTTTGTAGCCTGTGTGTGCACGTCGTTATTTAGCTTCACGATCGTTTTCTTGTTTTGTTTAGTGTGTAAGTGTTTTTGTTTCGTTTTGCCATCATATTCATTAAAAGGAATATGGCTTACTTTCCTACTGCTGCGTTTTGGTCCGTCAATCCTCCACACGATCGTGACAGAATTACCCACCACTATAGGACCAAGCGGCAGGTAAAGCGGCAACAGGACCCACCTACACAGGATTCTTGGACATGGAAGGAGATACTGGATGGTAAGGGGCCGTGGGCACAACCGGGAGAATATCGCCTTCCTCGTGAAGAGCTGGAGGCAGCTAAAGCCGAGAGGAGGCGATATGAGGAGGCAGCACGGAGACAAGGCTGGAAGCCCGTGAGTACAACCCAAAAATTTCTTGGGGGGGGCCTTAAAGGGAGTGTGGCGAAGTCAGGTAGGAAACCTGCGCCTACTCCCTGTACTTACCGTGGAGAGCGAGAGTACGGGCAGACACCGTGTTACGCAGTAGAGCGCACGGTGTCTCCTGTACGCGTGCATAGCCCGGTTCGGTACATTTCAGCTCCACGTATCGGCCGGGCTAGACTGAGTGTTGAGCCGTATGTCATGAAGCCGGCCCAACTCATCTGGTCACCAGTGCGTCTCCTCGGGCCGGCGTACATGGCACCAGCCTTACGCATGGTGTCCCCGGTTCGTCTAAATAGGCCGGTGCGGGTTATTCCACCTCCCCGCACTGGTCAGGCGACGGGGAGCATACAACCAGGTAAGGTTGGGCAGGCTAGGCGCTCAAGGGAGCCAGTACGCATGCACGGTCCAGTATTTCCGGCGCCACCTCCCCGCCCCTACCCAGTACCACCAGTGCCTCCTCCACGCACTAGCCCTATGGTGCGTGTCTCCAGCCCTTTACCACCAGTGCATAAACCACGCACCAAGCCTCCTGTGTGTCCCCAGAGTCCTGTGCGTCCTGTTGCTGCTCCCCGCACTAGCCCTGAGATGCGTGTCCCCAGTCCGGTACCACCAGTTCCGGCACCACGCACTAGGCCTAATGTGCGCTCCCAGGGTCCAGTATGCCCTGTTGCTGCTCCCCGCACTAGCCCTGAGATGCGTGTCCCCAGCCCGGTGCCACCAGTCCTGGCACCACGCACCAGGCCTACAGTGCGCCTCAGCCGGCAGGAGTCTGCCGTCTGCACAGCGATGCCTGAACTGCCCGTCTACCCAGCGCCATCTGAGCCATCCGTCTACCCAGCGCCATCTGAGCCATCCGTCTACCCAGCGCCATCTGAGCCATCCGTCTGCCCTGAGCCATTAGAGCCGCCCGTCTGTCCCGAGCCGTCAGAGCCGTTCGTCAGTCAGGAGCCGCTAGAGCCATTCGTCAGACAGGATCTGCCAGAGCCGCCAACCAGACAGGATCTGCCAGAGCCGCCAACCAGACAGGATCTGCCAGATCCGCCAGCCAGACAGGATCTGCCAGATCCGCCAGCCAGCCATGAGCAGCCAGATCCGTCAGCTAGCCATGAGCAGCCAGATCCGTCAGCCAGCCATGAGCAGCCAGATCCGTCAGCCAGCCATGAGCAGCCAGATCCGTCAGCCAGCCATGAGCAGCCAGATCAGTCAGCCAGCCATGAGCAGCCAGATCAGTCAGCCAGCCATGAGCAGCCAGATGAGTCAGCCAGCCATGAGCAGCCAGATCCGTCAGCCAGCCATGAGCAGCCAGATCCGTCAGCTAGCCATGAGCAGCCAGATCCGTCAGCTAGCCATGAGCAGCCAGATCCGTCAGCTAGCCATGAGCAGCCAGATCCGTCAGCTAGCCATGAGCAGCCAGATCCGTCAGCCAGCCATGAGCAGCCAGATCCGTCAGCCAGCCATGAGCAGCCAGATCCGTCAGCCAGCCATGAGCAGCCAGATCCGTCAGCCAGCCATGAGCAGCCAGATCCGTCAGCCAGCCATGAGCAGCCAGATCCGTCAGCCAGCCATGAGCAGCCAGATCTGTCAGCCAGCCATGGGCCGTCCCTCAGTCCAGAGCTGCAGTCCCTCAGTCCGGAGCTGCCATTCCTCAGTCCGGAGCTGCCATTCCTCAGTCCGGAGCTGCCATTCCTCAGTCCGGAGCTGCCATTCCTCAGTCCGGAGCTGCCATTCCTCAGTCCGGAGCTGCCATTCCTCAGTCCGGAGCTGCCCCTTATCCTGGTGCTGCCCCTTATCCTGGTGCTGCCCCTTACCCTGGTGCTGCCCCTTACCCTGGTGCTGCCCCTTATCCTGGTGCTGTCCCTTACCCTGGTGCTGCCCCTTACCCTGGTGCTGCCCCTTACCCTGGTACTGCCCCTTACCCTGGTACTGCCCCTTACCCTGGTACTGCCCCTTACCCTGGTACTGCCCCTTACCCTGGTACTGCCCCTCCTCAGTCCGGAGCTGCCGTTCCCCAGTCCGGAGCTGCCGTTCCCCAGTCCGGAGCTGCCGTTCCCCAGTCCGGAGCTGCCGTTCCCCAGTCCGGAGCTGCCGTTCCCCAGTCCGGAGCTGCCGTTCCCCAGTCCGGAGCTGCCGTTCCCCAGTCCGGAGCTGCCGTTCCCCAGTCCGGAGCTGCCGTTCCCCAGTCCGGAGCTGCCGTTCCCCAGTCCGGAGCTGCCGTTCCCCAGTCCGGAGCTGCCGTTCCCCAGTCCGGAGCTGCCGTTCCCCAGTCCGGAGCTGCCCCTTATCCTGGTGCTGCCCCTTAGTCCGGAACTGCCCCTTAATTCAGTGGGGTTAATGTGGAGGGGGGTCATTTGGAGGAAGCTAATGAGGCGGTTAGTGACTGTGGTGGGGTGGGGACCACGACCAGTGCCGGAGCCGCCACCGTGGAAGGAAGCCCACCCAGACCCTCCCCTAGACTGTGTGCTGGTGCGCCCGGAGTTCGCACCTTAAGGGGGGGGGGTTATGTCACGCCCTGGCCTTTGTATTCTTTGTTTTATTTATTATTTTAGTTAGGTCAGGGTGTGACATGGGGAATGTTTGTGTTTTGTCGGTTTTGGGTGATTATATGGTAAAGGGGGTGTTGGGTGTATTGTATGGGTTTGTGTTGAGTGCATGTGTCTAGCGTTGTCTATGTTGGTTTAGTTGTTTAGGAGAGTCTATGGTTGCCTGAATGAGTTCCCAATTAGAGACAGCTGATTTCTGTTGTCTCTGATTGGGAGCCATATTTAGGGTAGCCATAGGCTTTCATGTGATGTGGGTAATTGTCTATGTGATACGTTTGTAGCCTGTGTGTGCACATCGTTATTTAGCTTCACGATCGTTTTCTTGTTTTGTTTAGTGTGTAAGTGTTTTTGTTTCGTTTTGCCATCATATTCATTAAAAGGAATATGGCTTACTTTCCTACTGCTGCGTTTTGGTCCGTCAATCCTCCACACGATCGTGACAGTATGTCTGTGAGCAGGGGTTCTGAGAGAGCTTTCAATTTTGTGCAGATGAGGGATATACATTTTATAATGAATGATACATCTTATTTATTTATTGTCCTAACATGGTGGAACAACATTTTAAAATAAATGATACATCTAATTTATTTATTTCCTATCATGGGGAACTACATTAAAAAATGTATTATACATCTACTTAATTAATTTATGGTCCCGTATTGATCTAACAGTCCACAACCCCATACCCTAGTGTCGTGACGTTGTATTAGTTAATGTGACGAATGCTGCTCATCGAATGATTAAAGGTTTATAATTGCGTGATTAAATGAATCAGGCAATTATTAACTCATTAACCTGGGGCACCATGGGAAAATTAGTTTTATTGAGTTTTTATTTCCCAAATTAACTCAAAGAATATCAGAATATTGATTTTACAACAGCCGCTAATTAATCAATTTCCTCTAAAGTCTCATTCTGAACGTCGCATAATCCGGGAATCTGCACAAACCCGAGTCCCACCAATGAGTTCGTACCACACCAATTTAAGTTGATTATTTATTTACTAGAAAGCTAAAATGATAATAAAACATCCACACACACAAACACAGTCTAGGCTATTGATTAGAACTTAGTATAACGGGCCAACACACTATGACGCGTGTTACCCAAAATGGGAATTTAAAAGAGAGAGAAAAAGAGAAAGTACACGAGAGAAATATACATTTGGGTGCATTTGTCAGCTATGCTTATTTTAACCCTAGCCTTGCCCCGAAATGCCGCTCTTATGGGTCAGAATATAATGATGTAATTAAGTGTTGAAGGTCTCCGCTGTGGGTCTATGCGTGGACCGTTTCGTCTTCTCGGATGACGCACTTCTCTGGTGCAACTCTCTGGTTGTCCTCACGATGTCAGTGTCCTTTTGGCTTAATTCTGATTCCTCGCCCTCATTCTAAAAGGGGTCTTCTGAGGACAGCCAGCGTAGGAATGAAACAGTGTAGATACGATTCGATGGGGAGTGGAGGCCGGGTGGTCCGGCTTGAATTCACCCGCTTGGACGCAGCTACTCCTCCGTAGCATGGATAGAATAAGGTTCCTTTGTCTTCAACCTCGTGTTGCGTTTTGGGTTCATTGACTACTCAGACCTTTGGCTGCAGCTCGGGTCACTTAGTCTGATATGTTAATTCTTAACTCACATGTCCTATACCCTCGGGTCAGAAGTGAGCGTAACCGTCAAGGCCTAGATTTGACTCAAATCCAATTTTAGACAACTAACTTCAAATTTCATCTTTACCAAAACATTCTCTTTGATTTGGACATTTTCCACACAACCTACAATGTATAAACATCAAGCATATACTAGGAAAACTCTTAAAGTTACTATGTTTCCGTAATAAAGTCATCCTTTAACCTTTAATAACAAAACAAAAATGCCATTAATTTTCATATTCCATCTATCGTCATTACCACCATTGTGGCTGACAGAAACCATTGTTCCAAAGTCCATTTATTGCATGTTTAATGTTCTGAGGCTGGTTCTCCATAGTGAGAAGACAAAGGCATTTTGTCTGTTGCCTAAGATTTACAATGGGCGTGAGGGGTCATAAAACTCCCACATCTTCATACCCCTAGATCTCTCCTCTTCTGTTGGGGGTGAGATATAATCTGTAGGGTTGTGGTCTCCTGTAACCTGACCTGATCAAGATAGTCATGACACTAGACACCCACCTGAACGACCCAGATACTAAGGAGAAGTCCCTATCTGTTTAATGGGCCTGCTGTAAGCGGCCTGTATGCAGCCAAAATGCGGTCAGAGACCTTCTTGGAGCAGCACCGCCCACTCAAGATTCTGAGCCTGCCTGGCAGGGTTGGTCCTGAAAAGCCAGAGCTCCCTGATGGGAGAGCATAATATACAAGGAAATTCTCAAAGCTGCTAATGAGAACCTTGACGACCTTGTACCGGTGGGGATTCCGGTGGGTGCCCCCACTCAGGCAGTGGCAGTGCTGGCAACACTAGCTGCGCTGGCAACACTAGCTGCAGTAACCCATGGGGAGGAGGTCACACTCGGATGTTCAGAGAGGGGGCATATTATTGGGCACAAAATCAAAGGTCTGACTGCACGGAGATGCTTGGGAGTATGGTCACTACAGGGGACCATATGTGGGAGTTTCATTGGAAGGGGGTATATCTGACCTCCATCACCTAGGACGTGACAATGGTTAATCAAATCTCTCCATTTCTGCCCATTTTTTGTTCAGTTTTGCAGGCCTTCTCGTACAGCTACAACTGTATATGCATTCGTATATCAAGACCTTTCTTGAGTTAGGCTCTAGGATGGTGCAACTGTTGAGAATCTGAGTCTATGGTTGTTTTGGGGGAAAGGGGTTGTGTGTGTGTGTGCGTGTGTGTGTGTGTGTCCCACAACTGTTGCGAGGGAGAAAAGATGTTAGGGACAATATAGGATGAATCACAATAAGTGTTTGCCAAAATAATAATTGCTTGCCATAATGTAATTTTGATAATGGCGAGAGGTAAAACTCCTTTGCATAAACTGCCTACATTACTACAAATTGTAACGATAATCCTCCTCCTCTTCATCAGAAGAGGAGGAGCAGGGATTGAACCAAGGCGCAGCGGATTGTGAAGACATAATGATTTATTAAAGACAAGACGAAAACACGAACTTCACTATAAACTAACAAAATAACAAAACGAAAGTAGACAGTCCTGAACGACGAACTTACATACAACGTGAAGAACGAAATGAACAGGAACAGACTACATGAAATGAACAAACCGTATACAGTCCCGTATGGTGCAAACATTGACACGGACACAGGAGACAACCACCCACAAACAAACACTGTGAACCGCCTACCTAAATATGACTCTCAATTAGAGGAACGCCAAACACCTGCCTCCAATTGAGAGCCATACCAGGCAACCCTAAACCAACATAGAAACAGACAACATAGAATGCCCACCCAAACTCACGTCCTGACCAACTAACACACAAAACTAAACAGAAAACAGGTCAGGAACATGACACAAATATTAATTGCTAATTACAGAAAATAAGATAAACAGGATTTTCTAAATATATAAAACGTTGTGTGGCCTAAATGCTCTGCTGGAATAAAATATTGAGAATGGAGTCCTTTTTAAATAACTGAATCAAATATGAATAATATAGAATATAGGAATTGAATATATTCTTGTCAACAACAGCAAGTGTTTGTTTCATTACTTGTAGCCTGATTTTACCTAAATCGAATGATTTCTAATAATAGCGGATAGGTAATCAAATAAAATCACATTTTATTGGTCACGTACACATGGTTAGCATATGTTAATGTGAGTGAAATGCTTGTGCTTCTAGTTCCGACCATGCAGTAATATCTAACAAGTAATCTAACAATTTCACAACAACAAAGGAATGAATAAGAATATGTACATATAAATATATGGATGAGCGATGGCCAGACAGCATAGGTAAGATGCAGTAGATACATATGAGATGAGTAATGTAGGGTATGTAAACATTATATAAAGTGGCATTGTTTAAAGTAAATAGTGATACATTTATTACATCCATTTTTTTATTATTAAGGTGTCTAGAGATTTGAGTCAGTATGTTGGCAGCAGCCTCTCAATGTTAGTGATGTCTGTTTAACAGCCTGGTGGCCTTCAGATAGAAGCTGTTTTTCAGTCTCTCGGTCCCTGCTTTGATGCACCTGCACTGACCTCGCCTTCTGGATTATAACGGGGTGAACAGGCAGTGGCTCGGGTGGTTGTTGTCCTTGATGATTTTTTGGGCCTTCTTGTGACATCGGGTGGTGTAGGTGTCCTGGAGGGCAGGTAGTTTGCCCCCGGTGATGCATTGTGCAGACCTCACTACCCTCTGGAGAGCCTTACGGTTGTGGGCGGAGCAGTTGCAGTACCAGGCGGTGAAACAGGCCAACAGGATGCTCTCAATTGTGCATCTGTAAAAGTTTGAGTGTTTTTGGTGACAAGCCCAAATTTCTTCAGCCTCCTGAGGTTGAAGAGGTGCTGCTGTGCCTTCTTCACCACGCTGTCTGTGTGGGTGGACCATTTCAGTTTGTCCATGATGTGTACGCCGAGAAACTTAACTTTCCACCTTCTCCATTACTGTCCCGTTGATGTGGATAGGGGGGTGCTCCCTCTGCTGTTTCCTGAAGTCCACAATCATCTCCTTTGTTTTGTTGATGTTGAGTGTGAGGTTATTTTCCTGACACCACACCCTCACCTCCTCCCTGTAGGCCGTCTCTTCGTTGTTGGTAATCAAGCCTACCACTGTAATGTCATCTGCAAACTTGATGATTGAGTTGGAGGCGTGCATGGCCACGCAGTCATCGGTGAACAGGGAATACAGGAGAGGGCTGAGAATGCACCCTTGTGGGGCCCCAGTGTTGAGGATCAGCGGGGAGTAGATCTTGTTTCCTACCCTCACCACCTGGGGGCGGCCCGTCAGAAAGTCCAGGATCCAGTTGAACAGGGCGGGGTCAAGACCCAGGGTCTCGAGCTTAATGACGAGTTTGGAGGGTACTATGGTGTTAAATGCTGAGCTGTAGTTGATGAACAGCATTCTTACATAGGTATTCCTCTTGTCCAGATGGGTTAGGGCAGTGTGCAGTGTGATTGCGATTGCGTCGTCTGTGAACCTATTGGGGTAGTAAGCAAATTGGAGTGGGTCTAGGGTATCAGGTAGGGCGGAGGTGATATGATCCTTGACTAGTCTCTCAAAGCACTTCATGATGACAGAAATGAGTGCTACGGTGCGATAGTCGTTTAGCTCAGTTACCTTAGCTTTCTTGGGAACAGGAACAATGGTGGCCCTCTTGAAGCATGTGGGAACAGCAGACTGGGATAGGGATTGATTGAATATGTCCGTAAACACACCAGCCAGCAGGTCTGCGCATGCTCTGAGGACACAGCTAGGGATGCCGTCTGGGCCCGCAGCCTTGCGAGGGTTAACACGTTTAAATGTTTTACTCAGGTTGGCTGCGGTGAAGGAGAGCCCGCAGGTTTTGGTAGTGGGCCGTGTCGGTGGCACTGTATTGTCCTCAAAGTGAGCAAAGAGATTGTTTAGTTTGTCTGGGAGCAAGACATTGTGGTCTGCGACGGGGCTGGTTATGTTTGTGTAGTCCATGATTAACTGTAGACCCTGCCACATACGTCTCGTGTCTGAGCCGTTGAATTGCGACTCTAGTTTGTCTCTATACTGACACTTATACAATGTTTGTATTCGGTCATGTTTCCGGTCGCCATTATCATCATTTGGTAACTTAACATGGGTATTAATTATTGTGTGATAAAACTAGGCTATAATCGAAGTTGTGGGTAGTAAATGGCTGTAATATTGTGCCCACCTTAATGTGTTTTTTCCTTAAGAATTGGCTGAGGTATTGAGCCTTGAGATTGTAAAAAAAGATTAGCTGTGGTTGAAAGGGAGCAGGTAGTGGGACATTTGAAGTAGAGGTATGAGAAACATTCTTTGATAGTTTCTGATTATTCTTGCTTGGTTTTATATTTAGGTAACACCAGTGGATTTGAGGAGGAAGTTAATGTATTCTAAAATTATAATCTGTTTCCATTACATGGAACAGTGTCCAGTAATTAAAGTAGAATAAAATAAGCATTGAATATTAAGCTGATAAGACAGCACCAACTTTTTGAAGATTCTACATTTGTTAAACAACAGGTTTATATTTTTACTAAATTAATGCAACAAGTTGAAATGATTAGATTACTAGAAAGGATCACTGATTCCTTACGCTGAGACATTGACTACATTTGCGACAGAAAAAAGTGTTACATTTTAGAGTGTTAACAGGAACAATCTAAGGCGAAACAGCTATTACGTGTGTTGTTGGACATTGGTCTAGTAACAATACCAGGATAATTGTACATGGTTATGGAAAAGTGAGACCAGTCATATAATACGAAATGGGAGTGAATAGTTAGACTCGGTGGCGAGATACATGTTGCTGTGTCTAAGGGCAGCGCATGATAAATTAAGCGTACATAAACGTTGGGGTACTTTAAAACGATTCATTATTTGAGGGAGTACAGTGGACTTAGTATTATCGTGTCTTGTTTGTAGTTAAAACCTTTGGCATGCTGATTATGATATTAGTATAGTGAATGCTAAAATAATTTAACACTTTCTCTTCCATGAGAATGGGGGTAGTCATTTTCTCTCTCTTTGTAATGTTTTCTGAGGCTATGGTCTTGGGAGAGGGGTTAGTGAAATTTGGCAGTTTTATAGGTATAAAGGTATCTCGATTCGATGGTAAAGAGGAGTTACCAAATTAAATAAGGCCTGGCCATTTTAGTTGTTTTTGCCATATGGTTTACAAGCACGCACGCACGCACGCACGCACACACCAGCACGTACACACAACTTACTGGTTATGAATATGGGTTAGTGTGAAGGTATCTTAAAGGGGCACACGCACACACATATGGAATTTTCAGAAGTTTTTCTTTTCTGAGTTTTAATTGAACACATATTCATTATTTTGATAAAAAAAGGAACTGAAGAAACTTAGTGTAAACATGGGATACAAAATGTATGACATGTTTGACTGTTTTTAGATAATTGGTCTAACACTTATTTGGAGGGTTTGAAGGACCTCTGACCTCTGTCCTGACTTTCTAGTCTGGTTTGATCGCCCTCACTGGAATGCCAAGAGACATTGGATGATGATTTAAAGGTCATATTTAACACTGATTTGAAGGTAATTCATAATACTGATAATTACGGAGAAGTTTTATAACTAATAGGACCACGAGAAGGATAGACCTGTCTCGAGTCTATTTTTACTATGAAGTTATGGGTACAAATGTTGTTTTTTTGTTATTAAGGGAAGTAATTTGAATTTGATTTGCAATATTGTTGTTTTTACACATTTGTCACTATTGTTGTTTTTACACATTTGTGAGCTATGTGTCAAAATGGGGGGAATTACACTTTTTTTTCACAAGTTTACACACCTTGAGTGATGTATGAAGGAGTGTATTGTTGCGTTGTTTGTAATGTTTTATTTTGATAAATCTCACCAGACTGGGTCTGCTGGATGATCGGGATAATTTACTGATCCTATAACTCTGCGATGAGGTTGACAGTGTGATAAGGGCTAATTTGAAACATTATTACAACAGAATGAGATGTTGTTTTTTTTGTGTTTTAAAGATTTTTATTAAGAATTATGGTAGTAGTAATAATTTGTCATACAGTAGATCATTTGTTTGGATTTCTTGAATGGTTATCTGGATTTCCTGAATCAGAAATTAACCAAACTGTTCTGATCTGTCTGATGGTGTCTTGATGCATAAGCAGGGACAATTTTGACCAAACGGTATGGACCTCAAAACCCCCTCTAAACGGGCTGAAGAAATGGCATTCACTACGGCCCTGTCCTGCACCACTTCTATCCAGAGACCTGAGTCTGAACCAGCAACCGGTGCACAGCGCCCAGTTGAAGTTATCAACTGCCTTTTCTCCCAGGAGTGCAACAGAAGTGCACATGTAGTGAGGAGGGAGAGAGATCCGTTCCAAAACTTTTCTCATATTGCTGGTATACTGGTTAGCAAATGGACAAGACATAATAGGAGTTGTGGTGGGGTTCAGGTGAGACATTGAAATTGAAAATCCATTTTGAACTGTGAAGCTACCTGAAGAAGAAAAATGAAGAAATGATTGAGTGCCGGAGAAGGGAGGGGTTTGGTCAACTGTGTCCATAATTGATTTGGACTATTTGGGGTATCAGGTTGATGGGGGAGGTCTACACTGCTAAATTTATAGTGATTTAGGTTAAGAATGCATTGAGATACTGATCTGTAATTATAACCCTGATGAGGGACAAAACTAGAATTATGAGATTAATATATTGTATGTGAATCATTGAGCAATGCCATTGTAAATGTTGGTTGGATAATTAATTGGGTTTTAATTAGGATTTGGAATTAGATTTCCCTGACTTACTCCCTATTCCTCTGACGAGGACCCCAATTCTGAGCATAAGGACCCAGATGTGGAGCTCACGTTCCTACTGAGTGTACAAAGTGCCCAGAGAGGGGTGTCTATCACTGGTGTAGGAAGGATTTGTTCTAAATGGGGTGGACATTTTCGTCATGCTGACTCCTACCTTATTGTATGGTGCCAGTGTGATGACTGTCCTATTTGCTGTAATGTGATTTTATTTTTTATGTTTAATTTTCAGTTCCAGATTGACTGACTGTGTTTAGATAAGAAAGGTCCAATACTCAGCAACCCAAAGAAAGGCTATTTACCATTGATGAAATGTCAGCCACCAGAAAAATGTACTTTGTTTGTTTAAATTTATGTTTAACAATAATTATGTGATGCTTGTACCTTTAGATTTTTCTAGAAGAAGCTTAGCTTCTTGAGAGAGGAATGTGAGGGGAAAATTATGTATTCACTTCTTGATGAACTTCTTGATGCAATTAAAGCCAATAAGTCCGGGAAAACACCAGGGCTGGATGGCATACCAGTGTAAGTAAACCAAACTTTTTTTGATATACTCAGAGAACCATTATTAGCATGTTTTATCCACTCCTATATAAACTGTAGATTATCGGACACGCAACAGGAAGGTGTGATATCATTATTACTGAAACAGGATCCAAGTAGTGTCTATATAAAGATCAAGTCCATTTAAAAAATTGGAGGCCTCTTAGACTTCAGGGTTGTGATGCAAAAATTCTAGCTAAATGCTTGGCGCATAGAATTAAAAAGGTTTTGTCAGATATTATTCATCCTAATCAGACAGATTTTTAACATGGACAATACATTGGAGATAACATAAGACTGTACTGGAATCTGTACTGGAAACTGTACTGGAAACAATAGAATACTATGAAATATCGGGGGAACCAGGCCTGGTTTTCATAGCTGATTTTGAAAAGGCTATTGATAAAGTACGACTGGAGTTTATATATAAATATCTAGAATATTTACATTTTGGAGAATCTCTTAAAATGGGTTAACTTCTCTAGGGTAGGGGGAAGCATTCGGAATTTTGGATGAAATGCATGCCCAAATTAATCTGCCTGCTTCTCGGGCCCAGAAGATATGATATGCATATAACTGGTAGATTTGGATAGAAAACACTCTAACGTTTTCAAAACTGTTAAAATAGTGTCTGTGAGTATAAGAGAACTGATTTGGCAGGCAAAAACCATTCCGGAAGTAGTTTTTTTGTGGTTTTGTAGTTTTCTATTCAATGCCATTACAGTATCCGTTGACTTAGGACTCAAATTGCAGATTCTATGCCTTCCACTAGATGTCAACAGTCTTTAGAAATTGTTTCAGGCTTGTATTCTGAAAAATGAAGAAGTAAGAGCAGTCTGAATGAGTGGACCCCAAAGTGTCACAGTGCTTTTTCATGCGTGAGACCGAGAGATTGCGTTTCTTGTTTACCTTTTAAAATAACGTCCGGTTGAAATATTATCAATTATTTAGGCTAAAAACAACCTGAGGATTGAATATAAACATCGTTCGACATGTTTCTATGAACTTTACGGATACAATTTGGATTTTTTTGTCTTCCTGTTTTGAGTGCGTTTGAGCCTGTGGATTACTGAAGAAAACACGCAAACAAAACGGAGGTTTTTGGATATAAAGAGACTATCGAACAAAAGGAACATTTATTTTCAGTAAATGAATGTCTGCTGAGTGCAACCATATGAAGATCATCAAAGGTAAGGGATTCATTTTATCTCTATTTCTGATTTGTGTAACTGTTCTACTTAGCTGGTTACTGTTTGTAATGATTTGTCTAGTGGGCTATCTTCTCAAATAATCGTAAGGTATGCTTTCGCCGTAAAGCATTTTTTAAATCTGACACCGTGGTTGGATTCACAAGAAGTTAATCTTTAAACCTATGTAAAATATGTTTTGTTTTCTGAATTTTTGTAATGAGTATTTCTGTATTCGAATTTGGCGCCCAGTAGTTTCACTGGCTGTTGAAGAGGTGGGACGTTAGCTGTTAAAATTTGATCCAACAAAAATATTAACAAAATTATTAAGGGATTAGAAATCCATGGCTTATAAACAAAGGTGTCATTGTACACTGATGATTCATGTCTTCTTTTAAAACCCCAATTAGCCTGTTAGGCTGGCTGGCCCGACATCGGTACACTTATGACAACATCCAGCTCAATTGCAGGGCGCGAAATTCAAAATCTATTTTTTTTAAATATTTAACTTTAACACATTAACAAGTCCAATACAGCATTTGAAAGATAAACATCTTGTGACTCCAGCCAACGTGTCCGATTTTTAAAATGTTTTACAGCAAAAACACCACGTATATTTATGTTAGTTCACCACCAAATACAAAAGAGGACAGACATTTTTCACAGCACAGGTAGCATGCACAAAGCCAACCTAACTAACCAAGATCCAACCAAACAAACCTAGAAACAACTTCCTCAGATGACAGTCCTATAACATGTTACACAATAAATCTATGTTTTGTTCGAAAAATTTGCATATTTGAGCTATAAATCAGTTTTACATTGATGCTACCATCATAGCTACAGTCAGAAATAGCACGGGAGTAGCCAAAGTAAATACAGACACCAACGTCAACTACCTAATTACTCATCATAAAACATTTCAGAAAAATATATGGTGTATAGCAAAATGAAAGACAAAGATCTTGTGAATACAGACAATATTTCCGATTTTTTAAGTGTTTTACAGCAAAAACACAATATATCGTTATATTAGCTTACTGCAATAGCTAAAACACAACAGCATTGATTCCAAGTAATCGGTAGCGATAGCACAGTTCGACAGATTTATGAAATAGCATCCCAAATTGGGTCCTTATCTTTGTTGATCTTCCATCAGAATGTTGTAAAGGGGTCCATTGTCCAGAACCGTCTTTGTTTGGATCCAGAACGAACTATTTCCCTCTTGAATTAGCAAGCACACTGGCCGTGCGGCGCTAACCTCTCCTTCATGAACAAATTCTTCCAACGCATCACGTCTAAAGTCCCGCATAAATTTCAATAATATAATTAAACTATATTGAAAAAACATACTTTAGGATGATATTGTGACATGTATCAAATAAAATCGAAGCCGGAGATCATAATCACCTATAACGACGGTTTTCCAGGAGGCAATTCCAGGTCCAACTTCGCGCCTTCGAAAAAAATAATAATGGCGGACCTCTCACTCCAAGAGGATGTATTCAATCCCAGAACGAGATATTCAAGTCATTTCTGCTCTCACCTCCGCATGACACCCAAGGGAAGGTGTATGACGTGTTTCTATAGTCCCAAGTGACATGCCCTTTAATAGACAAGCTCTTGAAAAAAGACCTCGCTTTTGGAAATCTCACTTCCGGATAGGAAATGGGCTGCAGAAAGAGTTCTGGTTCACTTAGAGAAATAATTCAAACGGTTTAAGAAACTAGAGAGTGTTTTCTATCCAATAGTAATGATAATATGCATATTGTACGAGCAAGAATTGAGTAGGAGACCGTTTGAAATGGCCACCTCTTTCCAGGTTACTCAATGCTGCCCCTTGCAGCCATAAGAAGTTAGAATCCCTCCACAGCCTCATAGAGGATCCAGATACTTTTTCTAACCTCTCTGGATTAAAACCAAATTATGATAAGTGTACTATATTACATATTGGATCACAAAAAAAAAACTTTTACATTACCGTGTAGTTTACCAATAAAAGTGTCTGACGGGGATGTGGACATACTCGGTATACATATCCCGAAAGACAGAAATGATTTCACTCCAATACATTTTTATAGAAAGTTAGCAAAAATATATAAGATCTTGCTACCATGGAAAGGAAAATACCTGTCTATTTGTGGGAAAATCACCCTGATTCATATGACAGTTTACCTATTTCTTGTGGTTTTGCCTACACCTAGTGACTTGCTTTTTAAATTCTATGTACCAAAAATATCAAATTTTATTTCGAATGGCAAGCCAGACAAAATTAAGAGGGCCTATTTATATAATGAAGATGAATTCGGAGGGCAGAAATGATAAAATATTAAAACATTAGACCTCTCACTAAAGGCATCAGTCATACAAAAGTTATACTTAAATCCGAAATGGTTCTCCAGTAAATTAGTAAAAATGTCTCCCCCCATCTTCAAGAAAGGTCTTTTTCCTTTCATTCAGATTACAACTGCTCACTTTCGGTTATTTGAAAATGAAAAAATCTCCAAGGTATCGTTATTTTTTTAATCAAGCCTTAGAAAGTTGGTTGCAATTTCAGTTTAATCCATCTGAAAAGACAGAACAAATAATACAACAATTATTGTGGTTCAACTCAAATATACGTATTTTTCGATAAATGTAAAAAAAAGAAGGTATAATCTTTGTAAATGACATCATAAATAGGGCTGATGAAGTTATGTTACACATGCAGCTAACACAGACAAATGGAAATGTCTGCTCTACCCAAAATTACAAACAATAAATTGCAGCATTACCACAAATGTGGAAAGGGGAAAAAGTCAGGAACTGCATTAAAGACCAAAAATGGTTAAAGAAAATTGTGATAAATAAAAAGATATACCTGTTTCATTTAAGGACAAAAAAATGGCAGCTGTGCCTTAGAAATTGAAAAATATTTGGGATGAGATTTTCAATGTAGCAATTCCATGGCACATGCAATGAACACGCAATGAAACTTCATTAAATAGTACCAGCAAAACACCAGTCGCACCGTCAACAGTGAAGAAGCGACTCCGGGATGCTGGCCTTTTAGGCAGAGTTGCAAAAAAAAAAGCCATATCTCAGACTGGCCAATAAAAATCTAAGATTAAGATGGGCAAAAGAACTCTGACACTAGACAAAGGAACTCTGCCTAGAAGGCCAGCATTCCGGAGTTGCCTCTTTACTGTTGATGTTGAGACTGGTGTTTTGCGGGTGCTATTTAATGAAGCTGCCAGTTGAGGACTTGTGAGGCATCTGTTTCTCAAACTAGACACTCTAATGTACTTGTCCTCTTGCTCAGTTGTGCACCGAGGCCTCCCACTCCTCTTTCTATTCTGGTTAGGGCCAGTTTGCGCTGTTCTGTGAAGGGAGTAGTACACAGTGTTGTACGAGATCTTCAGTTTCTTGGCAATTTCTTACATGGAATAGCCTTCATTTCTCAGAACAAGAATAGACTGACGAGTTTCAGAAGAAAGTTCTTTTTTTCTGGCCATTTTGAGCCTGTAATCGATACTCCAGATACTAAACTAGTCTAAAGATGGCCAGTTGTATTGCTTCTTCAATCAGAACAACAGTTTTCAGCTGTGATAACATCATTTCAAAAGGATTTTCTAATGATCAATTAGTCTTAAAATGATAAACTTGGACTAGCTAACACAAGGTGCCATTGGAACACAGGAGTGATGGTTGCTGATAATGGGCCACTGTACGCCTATGTAGATATTCCATAAAAAATCTGCCGTTTCCAGCTACAATTGTCATTTACAACATTAACAATGTCTACACTGTATTTCTGATGAATTTTATGTTATTTTATCACTGGACAAAAAAAATAGCTTTTCTTTCAAAAACAAGGACATTTCTAAGTGACCCCAAACTTTTGAACGCTAGTGTATATGTACACACATATATATATATATATATATATATATATATATGTATGTGTATGTGTGTGTATGTATGTGTGTGTATGTATTTGTGTCTATGTATGTGTATGTATGTATGTGTATATATGTGTATATATGTGTATATATGTGTATATATGTGTATAGGTGTGTGTATAGGTGTGTGTATAGGTGTGTGTATATATGTGTGTATATATATGTATGTGTATGTATGTGTGTGTATGTATGTGTATGTATGTATGTGTATGTATGTGTGTGTATGTGTATGTGTATGTGTGTGTGTATTTACCCGAAAATATGTGGGGGATTGGAAATGATGCAGACAATTACATTGATGGAAGCAACAATCTATCCGCAATATTAAAGCTGATCCACTCACTGAATTTGTTTTCTTTTATGAAAACGTTTGCTGACGACACGAGGGTGGTATGTCTGATCACCAACAGTGAAGAGACATGCTATAGGGAGGAGGTCAGACGACTGACATTGTGGTGCCAGGACAACAACCTCTCCCTCAATGTCAGCAAAACCAAGGAGCTGATCGTGGACTACAACAAACAGGAGGGGTTCATATGTCCATCCACATCGACGGGGCCGCAGTGGAGAGGGTCAAGAGCTTCAAGTTCAGTGATGTCCACATCACGGAGGACTTAACATGGTCCTCTCTCACCAGAAGAGTTGTGAAGAAGGCACGACAATGCCTCTTCTCCCTCAGGAGGCTGAAACAATTTGGCATGGCCCGTCAGATCCTCACAAACTTTTACAGCTGCACCATTGAGAGCATCCTGACTGGTTGTATCACCATCTGGTATGGCAACTGCACTGCCAGCAACAGGAAGGCCCTACAGAGGGTGGTGCGGACGGCCCAGCGCATCAATGGGGCGAGTTCCCAGCCATCCAGGATGTACATGCCTGGCGGTATCTGAGAAAGTGCTGAAAAAATGCCAAAGACTTCAACAACCCAAGCCATGGACTAGTCGCCATGCTCCTGTCCGGCAGGCAGTATCGGTGCATCAAGGCTCACTAAACAGACTCCTGCATTATTATCTATTATGATCTACAGTACCAGTCAAAAGTTTGGACACACCTACTCATTCAAGGGTTTTTCTTAATTTTACCATTTTCTACATTGTTGAATATTAGTGAAGACATCAAAAATATGAAATAGCACATGTGGAATCATGTAGTAACCAAAAAAGTGTTAAAAAAATCAAAATATATTTTCTATTTGAGATTCTTCAAAGTAGCCACCCTTTGTCTTGATGACGGTTTTGCACACTCTTGACATGTTCTCAACCAGCTTCATGAGGAATGCTTTTCCAACAGTCTTGAATGAGTTCCCACATATGCTGAGCACTTGTTGGCTGCTTTTCCCAAACCATCTCAATTAGGTTGAGTTTGGGTGATTGTGGAGGCCAGGTCATCTGATGCAGCACTCCATCACTCTCCTTCTTGGTCAAATAGCCTTTACACAGCCTGGAGGTGTGTTGGGTCATTGTCCTGTTGAAAAACAAATGTTAGTCGAAACTAAGTGCAAACCAGATGCGATGGCATATCGCTGCAGAATGCTGTGGTAGCCGTGCTTGTTAAGTGTGCCTTGAATTCTAAATAAATTACAGATAGTGTCACCAGCAAAGCACACCCACACCATCACACCTCTTCCTCCATGTTTCATGGTGGGAACCACAGATGCGGAGATCAGCCTTTCACCTACTCTGCATCTCACAAAGACACGGCGGCTGGAACGAAACATCAGAAACTTTTGAAGTTCCTGTTTGATTGACCATCATGTCTTAAAGTAATGATGGACTGCCATTTCTGTTTGCTTATTTGAGCTGTTTTTGCCATAATATGGACTTGGTCTTTTACCAAATAGGGATATTTTCTGTATACCACCACTACCTTGTCAAAACACAACTGATTGGCTCAAACACATTAAGAAGGAAAGAAATTCCACCAATTAACTTTTAACAAGGCACGCCTGTTAATTGAAATGCATTCCAGGTGACTACCTCATGAATCTGGTTGAGAGAATGCCAAGAGTGTGCAAAGCTGCCATCAAGGCAAACTTTGGCTACTTTGAAGAATCTCAAATATAAAATATATTTTGATTTGTTGAACACTTTTTTGGTTACTGCATGATTCTACGTGTTATTTCATAGTTTTGATGTCTTCACTATTATTCTACAATGTAGGAAATAGTAAACATAAAGAAAAATCCTTGAATGAGTAGGTGTGTCCAAACCTTTAACTGGTACTGTATGTTATTATCTATATTATTATTTTCACTGCATTGTTGGGAAAGCTCTCTCAAGGGAAAAAATTTCACTGTACTGTTTTACACCTGTTGTATCCTGTGCACATGGTACATAAACTTGAAACTTGTCCCGAACCCTTTAAAGTGTTTTAGGTGCCAAACTTATGGTCATGTTGTAGCAGTGTGTAGGATGGAGATTCCTAGATGTGAGATGTGTGCAGGAGGGCATGATGCAAAGGAATGTGTAGTGTTGGTGGAAAATGCTGTGCGTGTTAACTGTACGGTTACCCATGTTGCTGGAGATCAGAAGTTTCCGGTGAGATAAAGGTAGGTCGAAGTTGCCAGGGTCAGAGTTGTACAGAAGGTGTCGTATGCTGAGGCAGTGAAAAGAGTAGTAGAGGAAGATGGGTCCAGGGCGAGGGTTTCTAAAAGGTTCCCTGTGAGTAGGCCGAGGCTGTCACGCCCTGGCCTTAGTATTCTTTGTGTTCTTTATTATTTTAGTTAGGTCAGGGTGTGACATGGGGAATGTTTGTGTGTTGTTGGTTTTGGGTGTTGTTTATGGTAAAGGGGTTGTTGGGTATAGTATATGGGTTTGTGTGGAGTACATGTGTCTAGTGTTGTCTATGTATGTTTAGTTGTCTAGGAGAGTCTATGGTTACCTGAATGAGTTCCCAATTAGAGACAGCTGATTTCGGTTGTCTCTGATTGGGAGCCTTATTTAGGGTAGCCATAGGCTCTCATTGGTTGTGGGTAATTGTCTATGTGATACGTTTGTAGCCAGTGTGTGCACATCGTTATTTAGCTTCACGATCGTTTTCTTGTTTTGTTTAGTGTTTAAGTGTTTTTGTTTCGTGTGCCGTCTTCGTAAATAAAAAGGAGATGGCTTATTTTCCAAGTGCTGCGTATTGGTCCGTCAATCCTCCACACGATCGTGACAGAGGCCAATAGAGAGTAAAAGGAATAACATGTTCTTCAGTAAGGTTGGCTTCTTAGCCATGATTATCAACTGTAAAGCAGAAATGGAAGCCAGGTGTAGGATCAAATAGGGCCAAAGTAGTGGAATAGTGGTGAGGTTTTCATGGGTGTAGGGTTAGTTGGTACAGTAGGTCATTTTTTCTTCTCTTTTCCCCACACTTTTTTCCCACTCCTTTTTGTGTCACAAAGTGTAATTAAGTCACACTCCAGAACAGTAGGCAAACACACAGCGCACACAGTACTGTAGGTTTGAGCCATAGTACCATAGAGAAGATTGATAAAGAAGGCTGCTAATTTTACCTGCTTTTTAAATAAATATCTGTAATTCTTGAAAACGATATCCTTTTAACCACTGAAGCGCACAGAGTAAGGCCAGCTCTGTCACAGTACCCCCCAAAACACACAACTCCACCGCATGCATTAGTCAAACAATGTTCATCAAACCAGGCCTGGTCAGGGAGAAGAGTGATGCTGAGCTCGTTCCAACTAATTAGCTTGGCAATTATTGTAAGCTGTCACAGTTATTTAGCATCAGTCTGGACCGTGTGTGCCCTGGAACATAATCCTCCTCAAATGACAAGATAATGGAGCCAGAAAGAGGCCACCGCTTCTAAAGGAACCTGGAGATAGAATCCTCTAGTCTACAGGGACCTTTTAGGGCGAGCGGAAAGAAGGAGGGGGCGAGCTATTAGGCTGAAATCTGCTAAATGTGTTTTCACAGTTTTGTTAATTCTACTTTTTTTTTCTTTACATTTTAGTCATTTAGCACTTATCCAGAGTGACTTACAGGAGCATTTAGGGTTCAGTACCTTGCTCAAGGGAACATCGACAGAATTCTTTCTTTAGTCGGCTCTGGGATTCGAACCAGCGATGTTTAGGTTACTGGCCTAACGCTTTAATTGGTAAATCCATTTGAATTAAATCACTTTTTGACAGCATCCCTTTTGATTTGAACGAAACCTTCCATGTCCATGGAAGAAGTGGTCAGAAAGTGACGTTTTGGACGTGAATGCCAAAACATTCGGGAGATAGAGGTGCTTGAAATTTCGCACACCCCACAATACCATGAGACATCCATGTCTTCATCACTGGAAAAGATAAACAGTTGAGTTTGAAATTATTTCAAAGCTTACAAATAGGGTTGTCAAACTATAAATAATGTTTGCTGTGTAGGATTGACGGTATTATTTAAAACAACATATATTCTCATTCAAGTCAACATTCTCTGATGTGTTGACCATTTGAAAGTGAAAATACGTTTATCAGCCAAAACATGACACCCACCCTGTATTCAAGAGCATGTTGTCTCAACCAACAGATTGCACAAAACAACTCAGATAATGCAAAATAGGGTATAAGCTACAGCATATGCAAGTTGGCGTGTTTTTAGATTCAGTGCCTTGAGAAAGTATTCATACCCCTTGACTTTTTTAAATTCATTTTTATTTCACCTTTATTTAACCAGGTAGGCTAGTTGAGAACAGGTTCTCATTTACAACTGCGACCTGGCCAAGATAAAGCACAGCAGATTGACACATACAACAACACAGAGTTACACATGGAATAAACACACATAGTCAATAATACAGTAGGGAAAAAAAGAAAAAAAAGTCTATGTACAGTGTGTGCAAATGAGGTAAGATAAGGGAGGTAAGGCAATAAATAGGCCATGGTGCCGACGTAATTACAATATAGCAATTAAACACTGGAATGGTAGATGTGCAGAAGATGACTGTGCAAGTAGAGATACTGGGGTGCAAAGGAGCAAGATAAATAAATAAATACAGTATGGGGATGAGGTAGTTTGATGGGCTGTTTACAGATAGGCTATGCACAGGTGCAGTGATCTGTGAGCTGCTCTCACAGCTGGTGCTTAAAGCTAGTGAGGGAGATATGAGTCTCCAACTTCAGTGATTTTTGCAGTTCATTCCAGTCATTGGTCCACATTTTGTTGTGTTACATACAGTCTGAATTCAAAATGGATTAAATTGAATTTCTCACCCATCTACACACAATACCTCATAATGACAAAGGGAAAACATGTTTTTAGAAATATTTGCACATTTATTGAAAATGAAATACAGATATATATATATATATATACTGTACATAGCAAGCTAGCGGTCACTGTGACTCAATGGAGGCTGGTGGAGGGAGAAATCGGATGATAGACTCATTGTAATGAATGGAACTGGATCGTTCCATTTATTCCATCCCAACTGTTACAAAGAGCCTTCTCCAACCTCCACTGCCATGCCTCATCTACCAGACCGACTCACCCCGTTGCTGTCCATGGAGCTCTGCCTTAGCAGAAGGGCCTTGCAGTCTGCATCCGCCTCCTCTTCCTCAGACCTCAGGCTCTTGTCTGACCGTTGGTGGGGAAGCCCTGGTCCATTAAGAGGCCTGTTCTTCAACAGGTGTTTGAGGAGCTCGTTGTTACCCCCAGATTCCCCTTTTGCTCCCCCGCCGTGGGAGGGGCTCTGTACTGCAGCTCCACCTTCCTCCTTCACCGTGCCCATCCCTGAGCCCATGTGCGAGGAGGTGCCATCTCTGGGTCCGTGGCACTTGGTGCTCTCAGTCTGCTCCAGCTTGATGTTGCTGAGGATGCGCTCCTGCTCCAGAGCTTGGGCCCTGGCTAGGGAGATGTCTGATGGGAGGCTACCCATCCCTACAGGCTGCCCAACACCACCCAGCCCTCCACCCAGACCTCCAGAGAGCTGCCTCTCCAGCTCTGAGTGGCTATGGCTGGGGGTAGAGGTGGAGGAGCCAAGTAAGGGGGACCTGGAAAGGTCTTGGTCCCCGAAGAGGTGAGCGTTGTTCCTGGTGGGTGTGGAGGATGTGTCTGACCGGCAGGGCGTCAGAGGGGCAGTCAGGTCAGAGCGCGGCGTGGACGGCGTTTTCACAGAATCTGCATCGTCATTGTCTTTCTTCTTCTTCCTGTTTCTTTTCTTCTTGCCATTCTCATCTGGGATGATGTTGGAGTAGAGCTGGATCAGAGACTGACCCGAGCCGGGGAAGTTGGAAGGCAGGGGCGTGGTGGAGTTGCCGCCCCCAAATGGAGGGCCTTCTCCGGGCATCTGTGGCATCACGCCTGGACCGCTGAACCTCCGGGGTCTGGGTGGACCCTGGGTGAAGTTACCCTGTAGTACCATGTTATCAGGCCCAAAACCAGGTCCCGTGTCCTGAGGAATCATCCCGTTACCCATTATGGCCCTCCGGTCTCCGCCTTGTATGAAGGTCCCGGGAGGAGAGCCCATCCCTGGCTGCATGGGCTGCTGCAGGGAGAACATCGGTCCTAACTTCTGCATGAAGTCCTGTGGCAGCTCAGCATTGAAGAACGGCATCTGAGAGAGGGGCACCATGTTCCTCCCGTCAGGCCCCAGCATGCCTTGCTGTTCCATCTCCATGCGTTGTTTTATGGCGCGCTGACGTTCTACTTCCTGCATTAGTTGGACCCTCTGCCTCTCCTGCTGCTCTCTCAGCCTCTCCCGACGCTCTCTCTCCTGGAAGCCCTCACTGAACGGGTTGTTGTCGTCAAACTTCAAACCAGAGCCCTGTGAGGGTTTGACCCCGCTGGGTTGAGGCTGAGGCTGGTTTTCCATGGGCATCTGCTGGGGCATTTGGGGAGGAATCTGCTGGGGCATTTGGGGAGGCATCTGCTGGGGCATTTGGGGAGGCATCTGCAGGGGCATTTGGGGAGGCATCTGCTGGGGAATCTGTGGGGGCTGCTGAGGCAGGTTGCCCATGGGCAGTTGAGGCTGCTGAGCTGGGTTTCCCATGGGAACCTGAGGGGGCATATTGGGTCCGCCCATGGGCATGGGAGCTCCAGGATGCCAGCCTGCTGGTGCGTTGGGCATGGGCATTCGTGTTGGGGGGGCGTTTGGCTGGCCTGGATGGATTGGCACCTGCTGCACCATGTGGTTCATAGATGGGTGGTTCATTGGAGGCCCAATTGGTACAATGCCGGCAGGGCCGCCTTCTATTGGTGGCATCCCTGGCACTGCTGCTGGCATCACAGTGAGAGGCCTGACACTGCCACCCTGCTGCTGCTTCACACCATACTCCTCGATCAGGTCAGCATGCTCTTTCTGCTGCTTCCGGATCTGAAAGGACAAGAACCAAAAATATATATTACATAAGAACTTGGACAAACAGCTGGCAAGACAGACAATAACAATTCAACATTTGTATTGACATAATTCAATACATAATTATGACAATTACAAGGAGCTTTGAAAGGATGTTTGGTCAACTGAAGGAAAAAAAGTTTACATTTTGGTCTGGTCTCAAAACTTAGTTCCAAGCAAGGGCAGTTTGAGGGTTGAATTGAGGGCATAGCCTAGTGTTAGGGTAAGACAGTGGTATAGTACTGATGAAGAAAGTGACATTAAGTACCTGCTCCAGCTGTTTCTGCACTACACCCTGCTGCTCCGTCACGTGTTTGAGCTGCTCTGCGTCCTCCTCCTCCTCCCCATAACATGATGCAGCCACCACTATGTTTGAAAATATAGAGACTGGTACTCAGTGATGTGTTGTATTGGATTTGCATACCACTTTGTATACAGGACAAAAGTGAATTGCTTTGCCACATTTTTGCAGTATTACTTTAGTGCTGAGGAGTATTTATTTCTGTAATGAAGCTCTTTTGTGGGGAAAAACTAATTCTGATTGGCTAGGCCTGGCACCCCAGCGGCTGGGACTGGCTGCCATGTGGGTGGGCCTATTCCCTCCCAGGCCCACCCATGGCTGCACTCATGCCCAGTCATGTGAAATCCATTGATTAGGACCTATTACATTTATTTAAATTGACTGATTTCCTTATATGAACTGTAACTCTCAGTAAAATCTTAGAAATTGTTGCATGTTACGTTTATATTTATTATGTTCAGTATATTTAGGCTTGCCATAACAAAGGGGTTGAATACTTATTGACTCAAGACATTTTCGCTTTTTATTTTAATTCATTTGTAAAACTTTTGAAAAACATAATTCCACTTTGACATTATTCTCTTGAATGTTTTGGCATTCATGTCCAAAAAGTAACTTTCTGAGCACTTCTACAATGGGCAAATATGTATGGAAGGTTTCGTTCAAATCAAAAGGGTAGCTGTCAAGAAGTGAATGAATTCTAATGGATTTAAATATTCCAACACTTATCTTTAATTATGAAGAGATACACAATGTATTGCATTGATTGAAAACCAACACAATATACGAGTGAATGCTTTATGATATGTCCAGTTAAATAATATTTTATTTTTGAATAGTCAATTTATTTATTTTTTAGAAGATGTAAATTGAAACACAATTGTGTTTCCAAGGCAACTAGTTCAAAGCCAAGGTGAGTGCCTGATCTGTACTAATGAGCAGGACACTCAAAACATCTAAGGAAAGATACATCCATGGGCAAGATGTGCATACAACTATACAATTTTGCCAAACCACTGCTATACTATTAAATAGTAGAAAGCAACTTCTACACAGTTGCTAAATGTATTTTGATGATAACAAATCTTCTCCCAAAAGCAAAAATCACTTTCCTCTTGTTTACTTCCTCTTGCTTACTTCCTGATCTGACGCAGGAGACCTGTGAAACCTCATATAGCAGACAGACAAGATACACAGAGATACAGAGTTTGACAGACAAACAGATACAGAGAGAGAGAGAGAGAGAGAGATGAAGTCATTAGAGATCAATAATCCCTCTGCATGTCTCCTGATCACATCACTGATACCTACCTTGATCACAGCACACTGCTTAGCCACATGTCGCTCCTTTCTGCTGGATGTGTAAAACAAAGAATCAGGTCTGAATTGGAATCCTACAGTGAAGATTTTACTGTTTGTTCCAGATTTCCTGAATGTCAGTCACATGGTTGTCTGGTGGACAATGGCTTGTTTGCAGGAATCTAAGAAGCATAGAAATAGAATGAATATAAAAGGCTTGGAACTTTTAACCCTGGAAATTTGACTGGTAAACACATGGGATATTTTAATAATAAGTAGGCTATTATTACTAATGCATAATTCCAGGTGAATAAAAAAAGTGTGCTGCATCAGATGACCTGGCCTCCACAATCACCCGAGCTCAACCCAATTGAGATGTTTTGGGATGAGCTGGACCGCAGAGTGCAGGACAAGCAGCCAACAATTGCTCATCACATGTGGGAACTCCTCAAAGACTGTTGGAAAAGCATTCCAGGTGGAGCTGGTTGAGAGAATGCCAAGAGTGTGCTGTCATCAAGGCAAAGGGTGGCTACTTTGAAGAATCTCAAATATAAAATACATTTTGATTTGTTTAACACTTTTTTTGGTTACTACATGATTCCATATGTGTTATTTCATAGTTTTGATGTCTTCACTATTATTCTACAATGTAGATAGTACACATAATAGTACACATAAAGAAAAACCTTTGAATGAGTACTGTAGGTGTCCAAACTTTTGACTGGTACTTGCTATATCTTTCTGTCCTTTCTGTCCTCATAGTTTTGCTCACTAGAGACTGGAGTACCCTGGAAACCTGACGTTGAATTTCATTTCATTCTACTTTGGGCATAAAAGAGCATTTTGATCAGGAAGTTTAGTCTATCACCTGAAGCATGCACAGAATCATGTAAACACTTGCCCTAGCTCGGCAAGCATGTGTGTGTCATGCATGTGTTTTCATGTTGTGCACATGCTTCAGGTGATAGAAATCTGAACGCACTACCAGCACTTTGAAAAGTTTATTTTAATACTGTGGATATATTGTCTCACATTCCTACATGCAAAAAGACCAACCGCATGGACAACCGGTAAAGTAAGTTAATTAAAATATAATTTCATTCAACATTCTGGCTTGTAGAGCATGCGAGAGGGCATTTTCCCAAACAAATGTATTGCTTTAATCTCAGACTGTGGTACCCCTGGGTCACAGTCTGATTGTCAGGCAAGAACTGGAGAATATTTTCAAACGTGACTGCCTTATCCAGAGTAGCCTACTCTCTCCGTTCTCTGACAGCTGGAGCTGGTAATCCTTTCACCCTCTTCCATGCCATTGCTGTTAGCTAGCTATCTACTTAGCTACCAGGTTTGTGTTTTTAATTTACACTGATGAATACATCAAGATAGCTAGCGAGCTAATATGAAGTTAGCTATTTAATTCACTTAGCTAGCTATACAGTATGTAGCTAAAGTTAGCTAGCTAATAATACATTGTTTTTATTTTTAATTTTTACTTGTGTCACGTTCCTGACCTGTTTTCTGTTATTTTTGTATGTGTTTAGTTGGTCAGGGCGTGAGTTGGGGTGGGCATTCTATGTTTTGTGTTTCTATGTTTAGGTCATTGGTAATTAGCCTTATATGGTTCTCAATCAGGGACAGGTGTTTGACGTTTCCTCTGATTGAGAACCATATAAAGGTCGGCTGTTCACACTGTTTGTTTGTGGGTGGTTGTCTTCCGTGTTTGTGTCTGTGCACCACACGGGACTGTTTCGGTTTGTTCGTTTGTTTTAGGTAGTCTGTTCCTGTTTCATGCGTTCTTCGTGTTTATGTAAGTTCTTGTTCAGGTCAGTCTACGTCGTTTGTTATTTTGTAGTTTGTTTAAGTGTTTTCGTCTTTACTTTAATAAACTTCATTATGTCCACATTCCACGCTGCGCTTTGGTCCAATCCATACTCCTCTCTTCGTCCGAAGAGGACGACCGTTACAACTTGAATAGGTTCTCCCACTGCTTCCGTTTTCTGGGTCCTTAGAAAGATGAAATAATGTGCAATATTTTCTGTGGTAGCAAAAAGCAGCCAGCCATGTGAACAATTGGAGGACACAGGGCAACAAAGTTCCCCCAGACTTGTCTTCCAACATGGCACCTGGTGTGGTTGTTAGGTGATTTGTGATGCAACTGCAACCCCTCTACTGTGTTGCAATAATGTCCATGGTAACATGGTGGGCTTTTCATTTTGGGAAACATTTCTGCTATAAATAATAGTTAAAAAAACAAAGACCTATTTCAGGATTTTGAGGAGGAAATCAATATACTTTTAGATACATTTGTGAATGCCAATCTGATTTTTGGAGACGATTGGAATTTGATTGGGTATCCTCAATGGGATGCTTGCCTCCACAAGCTACAAGAATGAATAATCCCTCCCTCTGGGATTTGGTGATTTTTAGTATGGCGCTTTAGAAACCCTAACAAAAGAGCAATTTACGTGGTGTTGTAAAGATATGTCCAAGCATTTAAGATTCTAATTTTTGGTTAATATCCAGAGTGTTGAAGAAACAAGTTGTAAAAGTCTCTATTGAAACTTCTGTTTTCACAGAGTATGAAGACATCTTCCTTACAATCAACCTCACAGCATCTACAGATGGTCGAAAAAATGTAAGTTACTGGAAGTTTAACAGAACACTTCTGGCTGATAAACAGTTCAAGAGTGCAGCTAAATCCATTATAACTGAATGCTGGAATACGGAAAATTTACTGAAGTCATATGATATATACTGGGAATTCATGAAGTACAAGATCTGAAGGTTGGCCATTAAATTAGGAAAGGAGGTTGCTTAGATCAAAAGACTTAAGGAGAATATAATCAAAGACATTGTTACCATCTATGGACAATAGGACTTGAGTCATCAAGACAAGAGCACATCATTAAAACTGCAATTGGAATTGGATAGGATATATGAGGTCAAAGCAAAAGGAGCCTTCGTGAGATCAAGAAGAAAGTGGATGGAAGAACGAGAGAACCCCAAATATTTTTTTTACTTGGAAAGCTTAACCCTTCTGTTGTCTTAAGAGTAAAAAATGACCCGCCACTATGTTTAACAGAAGAGAAAACCTCCTATATTATATATTTTTACTTGAAATTTGATGACCTTTCCTAGAATGACCCCAACATTAGAAAAAGTGAAACATCGCCTTTGTTCATATTTCCATGAAAACTGTACACCACCAGGGAACAAAGATTGTCTTAGGGTAATTTTTGACCCGGCATGTATAAAATAATTTACACACCCCAAAAACCACAAAGACACACACACACAATGAGAAATTGAGATTGTGTGCTACTGATTGAACTCCGACTAAACTAAAACTTTCTTGTGCATGTGCAGCATCTTCCCTCCATGAGCTCACACATGACTCAAGTTCACAGACAAAATGTTAAAAAATCTGACAAAATATACAAAAATTATGACAAAATAAACATTTCTTGAAAGCATTGTTTACTAATGGGGAATGCTGTCGTAGGCTATAAAGGTGCTGCAGATGACAGTCCCCCCAGTTCTCTCTTTGCTGAAGCCATGAGTGCACGTTTCAGTGCCCAGCAGGTCGTAGATCAGATTCTTTTCAGATGTCCAGGAGGAACAAGAGAACAATGATTTAGAAGAAGAGGGGGTATCTGAAGAAGTAGATGGGGAAGAATACAACCCAGAGCATGATGCATCATCTTCAGATGAAGAAGAAATCCCCCAAGCTGAAAGAGGGACATTTTTGTCAAAGAAAAGCAAAATAACATGTTAGGGTTGAACATTTTGGGAAATACTCAGTGGTGGGAATTAATGGTAATATATGGGAATTAATGGAAATATATGCTAATTAATATTAATACCATTTAAATGTAATGTTTTTTTTGCATTAGATATATTTACCATATCATATGGAGACAATAACATAAACCTTTTCCCTTATCATAAGTAGACATAATTGCAAATGATTAAATCCGTCCAATATTTGAAACATTTTAGTTATGAATTCAACTTTAATTGAATGAGTTGGCTCTTCACATGGGATTATATCACTGAACAACAAAATAAATGGAATATTGAATGATCCCAATGTTCCATCGCATCTCCCAAAAACGTTTACAACATACATCTGTAAAATGATAGTCTAGACACTAAAGCTTTGGTTGTCTTCCTCTCAGGCCTCCATGTCTTTTCCCTGGACCTCCTCAATGTCCACCTCTTGATCTTCAGACTCTGAGGCCTCATCTTCACTGTCACTTTCCAACCTTGTTGAGGGTGACTCGTTGTCGGGCTCAAGAAGCCTCAAATTTGCCTGGTTGGCCACCAATTTTTCAACACTTGTATTGGTCAGCCTGTTGCGCGCTTTGGTGTGTGTCCTCCCAAACAAGAAGGATGATGGAGGCAACAGGGGAAATAGCCTCAGATCCACAAAGTCCCTGCCACCAGGTGGCTGATGAGATATGTTGGCATGACTGCCATATTGCATCTCCATCCCAAAGCCCTTGCTTGGAAGTGTACTTCGCCAGACTGCCAGGCCAAGGTGGCGAGACATGGTAGTGATGACACCATAGGCCTTGTTGATCTCTGCACCAGACGGGATTCTCTTGCCAGAATGCTTGGGGTCCAACGTGTACACCGCGGCGTGTATGGGCTTCAGGCAGAAGTCTTCACGTTTTTGATGCATTTCTGAACTGCAGTTTCCTCTGCTTGGAGCAACAGTGAAGTGGGCAGGGCAGTACGGATTTCTTCTCTTACATCTGCAAGCAGAGTCTGAACATCAGACAGGATGGCATTGTCTCTCTCAATCCGTGCTGTGGCTACTGCTATAGGTTTCAGGAGTTTCAGGCTGCTTACCACTCTCTCCCAAAATACATAATCCAGACGGATCCTTTGATTGGGCTGTCCATAGCGGCAGACTGTCATGCGGCCATTTCTTGGAGAGACTCCTTACCCTCCAGGAGACTGTCAAACATGATGACAACACCACCCCTGTTGCTGGGCAGTTTCAATGTGGTGCTCTTATTCTTCTCACTTTGCTTGGTGAGGTACATTGCTGCTATAACTTGATGACCTATCACATACCTAACCATTTCATTGGCTCTCTTGTAGAGTGTATCCATTGTCTTCAGTGCCGTGGTGTCCTTGACGAGCAGATTCAATGCATGAGCAGCACAGCCAATGGGTGTGAAGTGAGGGCAGGACTCCTCCACTTTAGACCAAGCAGCCTTCATGTTCGCAGCATTGTCTGTCACCAGTGCAAATACCTTCTGTGGTCAAAGGTCATTGATGACTGCCTTTAGCTCATCTGCAATGTAGAGACCGGTGTGTCTGTTGTCCTTTGTGTATGTGCTCTTGTAGAATACTGGTTGAGGGGTGGAGATGATGTAGTTAATTATTCCTTGCCCACGAACATTCGACCACCCATCAGATGGTCGAATGATTGCAATACAGCCTGCTTTCTCTATGATTTGCTTGACCTTCACTTGAACTCTGTTGAACTCTGCATCCAGCAAATTAGAAGATAAAGCATGTCTGGTTGGAGGGGTGTGTGCTGGGCGAAGAACATTCAGAAATCTCTTCCAATACACATTGCCTGTGAGCATCAGAGGTGAGTTGCATACAAAGCTCGAGAAAGACATTCATCAGCATTTCTCTGACTACGTTCTTCTATTGAGTCAAAAAAACTTCTGATTCCAGAAGGACCATGAGCTGTTGCTATCGATTAGTAGTCTGATTGATCATTTTCATCTCGAATAGAAGTAGAGGGACTGTTGTCAGAGGTTGCTTGTTGTGGGCGCTGAAGGAACTTTATGCACTTCGTCAGATGATTCTGCATCTTTGTTGCGTTCTTCACATATGATTTGGCACAGTATTTGCAAATGTACATAGCTTTTCCTTCTACATTAGCTGCAGTGAAATGTCTCCACATATCAGATAGTGCCCGTGGCATTTTACTCTAAAGATTAGAAAAAAATCGTAAAAATATCTAATGCAATTCCATGTACAGATAAATAGTTAAGCAGTTAGATTAAAGAACTCCTTTGTAAGATAAATGTTTTAAATGAAACATGTATGGAAAAAGTTAACAGGCTCAAGCAAGCTAAAACCAACATGGTAGCAAAAACTAACTACCAGAATTTGTTAACAAGTTAGAAATTATTTTAAATCACTTTACTGTAGGCTACTATTGACTAGTTAACAAAAAATCATGTATGTCATATAAAATATATTCACCCCACCCAGTATTGTAATCAAAACTTACCAGAAAGCATGTAGTGCTTGGCTCAGACAGTGTAGTAGTGTGGGCTCAATAGCATCTCATTCGTGTGCAAGATCTTGAGAATCAGCTTTATATGTGATGGAAGAGTTTAATGCACATATGATGGAGGAATGCACTGTGCATGCAGAGGGTTGCAATTCCATTGAATTGGGGATAGTATAACCAAAATATGGCACAAGACCTAGAATTGCCTTATGCGTATCCCACAAAAAAAGGTTCACTGTTATAAGTGAACGTTTTTGATGAATTTAAGCAAAATTCCCCAAATTCCTGGGCTTAACTTCCCATGGCAAGTATCCGACCCTTTGCAACCCTAGTCCTTGTCACCATATGACAACCAGGCAGCACAAAATTTCATAAGGATTACCCCAGGGCCCACAAGATATGCAGTTGCCCATGCCCAGGACATCGCCTCAACATTCTACATGTTCATCACATCAGCCATTGAAAAAATCATCCTGGAGATGGCAAATTTGGAGGGTTTCCATAAATATGGAGACAACTGGAAAAGGATAAATGAGATTGACCTACGTGCCTACATAGGGCTGATTATCTTAGCGGGTGTGTATAGGTCCCAAGTCGAGGCTACATGTAGTCTCTGGGATGCAGAGAGATGAAGGGCGATTTTCCATGCCATGATGCCACTGAAAGTCTTTCACACTTCTCTCAAGAATGCTACGATTTGATAACCGTCAGTCAAGACCTGCAAGACGTGTGAGAGACAAACTGGCGGCCATGAGAGAGGTCTGGGAGAAGTGGATGGAGCGTCTGCCATACCTCTACAACCCTGGGACAGAAGTAACAGTGGATGAGCAACTTGTTCCATTCAATTTTTAGGTCAATTTTTATTTTCATATCTGTAATGTAAATGATTTTCACTGTTAGTTGTATTATGTATTGCTTTAATATTATTGATTTATGTGATTGTTTTCTGTGACACTGATACTAATTACTGATAGCAATCTCTTTTGTCAAAAGGTCGCTTTCCTTTCAGGCAGTATATGCCCAGCAAGTCAGCAAAGTATGGCATCAAGATATTGGTGGCCTGTGACACACAATCCAGCTACGCTTGGAGGATGCAAGTCTACACAGGGAAGCCGACCAGTGGAGGCACGGAGAAGAACCAGGGGACGCAGGTTGTGCTTGATGTGACAAATGGACTGAGGGGACAAAATGTCCCGTGTGACAATTTCTTCACCTCTTATGAACTCAAACAGAAGCTCTTGAAGAGGAAGATCACTATGGTTGGTACAGTTAGAAAGAACAAGCCTGTGCTCCCCCCTGCACTCCTCGCAACAAGAGGGAGAGAGGCCTTCTCATCAAAGTTTGCCTTCATCCCCACCACCACTCTAGTTTCTTACCTCCCAAAGAGGAACAAGAATGTGGTCCTCCTGAGCACACTGCACAAAACGGCTTAGATCAGTGATCGTGAGGACAGGAAGCCAGCCATCACCCTGGACTACAACCACAACAAAGGAGGCGTGGACAACCTGGACAAGGTGATCGGAACTTACAGCTGCAGGAGGATGACTGCCTGCTGGCCCCTGGTTATCCTGTTTGGGCTGCAAGCCCTTCACCGGTACACTTATGACAACATCCAGCTCAGGTGCAGGGCGCGAAATTCAAAATCTATTTTTTTTAAATATTTAACTTTCACACATTAACAAGTCCAATACAGCATTTGAAAGATAAACATCTTGTCAATCCAGCCAACATGTCCGATTTTTTTAATGTTTTACAGAGAAAACACCACATATATTTATGTTAGCTCACCACCAAATAAAAAAGAGGACAGACAAGTAGGAGCAGCACAAGTAGGATTCAAGTAGCATGCACAAGCCAACCTAACTAACCTAGAACCAACCTAAACAACCTAGAAAAAAACTACCTCAGATGACAGTCCTATAACATGTTACACAATAAATCTATGTTTTGTTCATAAAATGTGCATATTTTAGCTATAAATCAGTTTTACATTACTGCTCCCATCATAGCTACAGTCTGAAATCGCACGGGAGTAGCCAGAGAAAATACAGACACCAACGTCAACTACTAATTACACCTCATAAAACATTTCAGAAAAATATATGGTGGATAGCTAATGAAAGACAAAGATCGTGTGAATAGAGCCAATATTTCCGATTTTTGAAGTGTTTTATAGCGAAAACACAATATATCGTTATATTAGCTTACTACATTAGCTAGCATACGGCAGCATTGATTCTAGTCAAACGCTAGCATAGCATAGTTCGACAGATATATGAAAAAGAATCCCAAATTGGGTCCTTATCTTTGTTGATATTCCATCAGAATGTTGTAAAGGGGTCCATTGTCCAGTACAGTCTTTGTTTGGATTCCAGAACGAACTATTTCCCTCTTGTATTAGCAAGCACACTGGCCGTGCGGCGCTAATCTCTCTTTCTTCAAACAATTCTTGCGTCACATCACGTCTAAAGTCCAGAATAAATTTCAATAATATAATTAAACTATATTGAAAAAACATACTTTAGGATGATTTTGTGACATGTATCAAATAATATCGTAGCCAGAGCTCATATTCACCTTTAACGAGCGTCTTCCATGAGCCGAGTCCATTTTCTACTTCGTGACGAGAATTTTCTTTTAAGTGCGCAGGTCTCACTCCAAGATGTTGTGTTCAGCCCCTGGAAGAGATATTCAACTGCTTTCTTCTCTCACTTCCGCATTACACCCAGATGAAGGCGTATAACGTGTTTCTACGGTCCTAAGTGACATGACCTTTTATAGACACGCTCTTAAAGAGAGACATCGCATTTGGAAATCTCAATTCCGGATAGGAAATGGGCTGTAAAAATAGTTCTGTTCCACTTAGAGAAATAATTCAAACGTTTTTAGAAACTAGAGACTGTTTTCTATCCAATAGTAGTAAATATCTGCATATTGTAAGATCAAAAATTTCTTAAGAGGTTGTTTGAAAATGTGCACATATTTTCCAGTTTTTCAATATTCACCCTGCAGCCATAAGAAGTTATCTTCCATAACATAACTAATGTGTCCTCATTCAATGCCTTTGTGATATGGAACAACATCAACCCTACTTTGATGCCTCATAAGCGGAAAACAAGAGGAGAGTGTTCCTGGACCAGCTGGGACTTGTAACCCCACACATTCAAAGAAAGTGTCTCTGCAGCAGCCTCTGCAGCGCTTGTGAAAGCTGTTCAGGGGGCTGAATCTTGTTCTGATCCACCTGAGGCTGTAGCTGGAGCAGGCAAGAGGAGGCAATTCCAATTCTGCCCCCCAAAGAAGGACTGTAAAACAAATACTATGTGCTGCACATGTGAGAAATACATCTGCAAAGTCCATGCACACTTGTATACTGTCCTACGTGTGCTAATTAGAGTTGATTGATTATGTTCTTATTTTTATTCTTATTTATTGTTGTTGTTTATACACCTTGTGGGTTGGGGCAATGGTTAAACAAATGGGAGAAGACTAGTATTTTGTCATTATATACTGTACAATGAGGAATTCAACAATATATCACTATGTTGCCAAATAAGTTCAAGACTGTTATTGTTTCCATTAAAAAAAATGGATTCAAAACTACTTTCTGAACATTTCTGGTACTTTTTAGACTATACAAGTGCTATCTCTTGCAATTTATTTTTTTACACCTATGCAGTACCTTTAGCAATAATAATAATACCAATAATAAACCTCTACTTTAGTAAAGAAAACAATTATGACAGGTGTTTTGTAATAACAACGAGTGGTGTCCACTGATTAAATGCAGTCTTTCTGCATTGTGAAGAGAGAAAACACAGATATTCACAAATTTACTGATGAATGACAGGTTGTTTCTTCTTGCAAAATAAAATTTGGGTTTTAAAATTCAATCAAGCTGCTTTATTTTAGGGGTTTAGTGAAGGCGGGTCCTTTTTTACTCTTAGGACATTGGGAGTATACAGAATGTTAAGACTACGCAAGGGGTTTATGTTTGAAACATTGGATTTCTTTTGGTTTTGGTAATTAATTTAAAGGAGTTATTCAGACATTGTATAATGAATGCAATAGCTCTATTAAACGTCTTAATGGTTTAAAATAGATTTTAAATAGATAGAGGGATAAAACAAGGATGCCCAATAGCACCATTCTTGTTTTTATTGGTCACACAGAATATGGTGCTTCAAATTGTAAAAAACTATACATTTAGAGGTATTCAAATATTGGAAAAATAACTAAAATGTTGTCAACTTTTAGAGCGACAGAACATAGGTTTAAAAGCTGTGGATTGTTTTAATGTATTTTCTTCTGTATCTGGATTGATTTTAAATGCAAAAGAAATTATGATTTATTTGATTTAAAGGCTAAAACCTAATGCTTCATCCGGGGTTACCCTGGCTTCCGGTCTCCAGCAGTTGACCGGGCATTCTCTGACCTCAAACATCGATTCATTATAGCCCCCATCTTGATTCATCCGGACCTGTCCCATCAGTTTGTGGTGGAGATCGACGCTTCGGATGTTGGAGTGGGCGCCGTCTTGTCGGAGGGTTCTGCCCAGGACCAAAAGCTGCACCCCTGCACTTTTCTCGCCCATCGTCTTACCCCTGCTGAGAGGAACTATGACGTGAGAAATCAAGAACTCCTCGCCATCAAGATGGCGTTGGAGGAGTGGAGGCACTGGTTGGAGGGGACGGAACACCCATTCTTAACTGTAGGCAGACTCGTTGTGCTCTGTTATTCAATTTCACTCTCTCCTACCGCCCAGAGTCCAAGAATGTGACGCCTGATGCACTCTCACATTTGTATAGCCCCGCTGCTACTCCGTCTGACCCCGAGACCATCCTCCCTACCTCCTGTCTAGCGGCTGCACTTGTCTGGGGTATAGAGAGCCTGGTCCATAAGTCACAGCATTCCCTGCCCCGGGTCCGGGTAACTGGATGTTTGTCCCGGACTCTGCCCATTCCCGGTTCTGAATTGGGCACATTCCTCGAGACTGACCTGCCATCCAATCTCCCTTTAGACCCTGGCTTTCATCCAACAACGCTTTTGTTGGCCTTATATGGTTCCTTGATGTCTCCACATTCGTGGCTGCCTGCACTGTGTGTGCACAAAATAAGACTCCGTGGCAAGCTTCGGTTGGCCTTCTTCAACCACTCCCTGTTCCTCACCGCCCCTGGTCCCATATATCCCTGGACTTTGCTACTGGTCTTCCTCTATCCCACAGGTGTCAAACTCATTCCACGGGGGGCCGAGTGTCTGCGGGTTTTCGCTCCTCCCTTATACTTGATTGATGAATTAACATCACTAATTAGTTAGGAACTCCCCACACCTGGTTGTCTAGGGCTTTATTGAAAGGAAAAACCAAAAACCTGCAGACACTAGGCCCTCAGTGGAATGAGTTTGACACCCCTGCTCTATCCTGACGGTGGTGGATAGATTTTCTAAAGCCACCCATATTATTCCCCTTCCCTAGTTACCCTCAGCCAAGGAGATGACCCAGCTCATGGTGCAGCACGTCTTCCGGATCCATGGACTTCCGGTTGACATGGTCTCTGATCGTGGTCGTCAGTTCTCGTTCCGCTTCTGGAAGGCGTTCTGCACCCTCATTGGGTGTTCTCTGTTCTCTGGTTTTTACCCCCGATCTAACTGCCAGTCAGAGGGGCCAATCAAGACCTGGAGGCAGCTCTACGTTGCCTCGTCTCCGCCAACCCCACCACCTGGAGCCAGCAACTTGTGTGGGTGAAATACACCCGTAACACCCTTCCCTGCTTGGCCACTGGTCTCTCGCCCTTCAAGTGTTCCTTGGGATATCAGCCCCTGCTCCTCCCTGAGCAAGAGGAAGAAGTCAGGATACCCTCCAACCAGATGTTCGTCCGCCGCTGTCACCGTACCTGGAAGAGAGCCATGGCCGTTCTTCTGAGGATCACATCCAGGAATTGGCAACAGGCGGATCGCCCTGCTAATAGCTCAGGCAGAGGGTATGGTTTTCCACCCATAAACTTTCCCCCAGTTTCATCTGCCCTTTCCCCAGCTCAAAGATTCTTAGCCCCTCTGCTGTTTGTCTTCTGTTGCCCTGCACCCTCTGTATACATCCCACTTTTCATGTGTCTAGGATTAAACCTCTGTCTCACAGCCCTTTGTCTCCTGTTTTTGTTTTTCCTAGTGTTCCCAGTTCTGACCTTTCTGCCTGTCCTGATCCTGCCTGCCGTTCTGTACCTGCCTGACTCTGATTTGGATTACGACTCTTTGTCAGCCTTGACTTACCTTTTGCCTGCCCCTTGTACTATAATAAACTCTGAGACTCGTACCATCAGCCTCCTGTGTCTGCATCTGGGTCTTAGCCTGAGCCTTGATGGTTAAGGGATTTATCTTTAAATGGTTATGTATTGCTCTCAAAAACTGAAGGATTATCAAGATGAATATATATTACAATGGCAATGGATTTTCCCCAAGCAACAATTAAAGAGGTAGACACTAAACTTTTTAATTTGTTTGAGGAATAAATCACATTATTTAAAAAAGTGTATTATGTAACACTCAAGATCAGGGAGGTTTACATTTTGGTACATCCAACATTGATTTTGTTAAATCCCACATTATGTTTAAGACTAGATGGGTCAAGAATTACATCCACTTTAAGGATAGAATTTAGAATAGTATTCCAAATCTTGTTTTTTAAAGGTCGGTGGCATTGAATTTCTCATAAAACTTTACTTTGAACTAAATACAATTCCCCATAAATTAGCCAATTACATAAGCAAGCGTTACTATACTGGTTAATTCTGTATAAACATAATTTCTCCCTTCATAGCTGTTTGATTTGGAATAACAAAGACATAAAAATACCTTTATTTTTCCAAAGATGGTTCGAGAAAGGTATTTTGTGAGTGACACAGTTATTTAATGAAAATGGACAACTATGTAATTATGTTGAGTTTTTGAATAAATACGGTATTCCAGTGACTTGAAGGAATATACCATAGTTTTTGATGCAATACCTATAGGTCTTATATGACTTGTACAGGGAAATTATGTTTATGAGAGGAATAAAGAATTACATTTTAGCATCCTATTAGATCATGTGTGTGTATCAAGGATAAAAAGTGAACTAATATTAGGAAGATATGTACTGAGCCTGGTTTTCCTCCTGCAAAAGTATACTGCAATTCTAAATGTAATAACATTAATTGGAAAGTGGTATGGAATTTAAATAGAAAAGTATTGTGTCATTAACAAAGTCTGTGAAGTGTCTTTTAAAAAGATTCACTAAATTTATGCAGTTTACCAGGTACTGTCAACCTTTAAAATTGATATTGATGAAAAGTGTGTATTTTGTCAAATTGTAAATTAAACTATAAGTATTTTTTTCTAATTCTAATTTTCTAAAAAAATTGGGACAGATTCAGCTTGATGTTAAGGAAGTTTTACTTTTAATAATCCGGATTTGGTGAAGAACAAAGTATACATAGGGTGCGTTCGTAAATTCCCTCTGACTATCTACTCCAATTTCAGAGCACTCTCGTCTGAGTGTGTTAGCTCCTTATGGCTAGGAAAAGGCAGCGCCTTTTCAACATTCCGCTGAAAAGGCAGCACACGAAATTCAAAAATATTTAAATATTTTGAAATATGTAACTTTCATACATTCACAAGTGCAATACAGTAATCCCTCGTTTATCGCGGGGGTTACGTTCCGAAAATGACCCGCGATAAGTGAAATCCGCGAAATAGAAAACTTTTTTTTTTTTTACAATTAGCAACTATTACATGTATACAAATACAGTGACTCACGTGTAGGCCGTTTCACTGCTCTTCAGAGCGTTTCGTCGACATTATGGGTTTAGGAGATGTTCGAAATTACAAGATAATTTGGCCAACTTAATGTAAATTTGCCAAGCTGTTTTATGTACGTACACATAACTGCACGAGACGACAAAATGATAGCACAATTCGTAGCATGTTTTGATACAAGAAGCGGGAGTGAGTTTTTAGCGAATCAGAATGCAGAGCACAATGCACCAAAAAAAAAAAAAAAATGCATTATGAAAATCCGCGAAATAGCGAATCCGCGATAAGTGAACCGCGAAGTGGCGAGGGATCACTGTACACCAAATGAAAGATAAACTTCTTGTTAATCTACCCATCGTGTCCGGTTTCAAAAAGGCTTTACAGCGAAAGCACAACATATGATTATGTTAGGTCAGAGGCTAGTCACAAAACACACACAGCCATTTTCCAGCCAAAGAGAGGAGTCACAAAAAGCGGAAATAGAGATAAAATGTTTCACTAACCTTTGATGATCTTCAACAGATGACACTCATAGGACTTCATGTTACACAATACATGTATGTTTTGTTCGATAAAGTGCATATTTATATCCAAAAATCTCAGTTTACATTGGCGCGTCACGTTCAGTAATGTTTTGCCTCCAAAACATCCGGTGATTTTGCAGAGAGCCCCATCAATTTACAGAAATAGTCATCATAAACTTTAATATAAGATACAGGTGTTATGCACAGAATTAGAGATATACTTCTCATTAATGAAACCGCTGTGTCAGATTTTAAAACTATGCAATAATCTGAGTACGGCGCGCAGACAACAAATCAAGCCATACAGATATCCGCCATGTTGGAGTCAACAGAAGTCAGAAATAGCATTATAAATATTAATTTACCTTTGATGATCTTCATCAGAATGCACTCCCAGGAATCCCAGTTCCACAATAAATTTGTTGGATAAAGTCCATCATTTATGTCCAAATTCCTCCTTTTTGTTTGCGCGTTTAGCCCAGTAATCCAAATGCTCAATGCGCGATCGCTTAGTTCAGAAGAAAAGTCAAAAACATTATATTACAGTTCGTAGAAACATGTCAAACGAAGTATAGAATCAATCTTTAGGATGTTTTTATCATAAATCTTCAATAATGTTCCAACCGGAGAATTCCTTTGTCTTCAGAAATGCAATGGAACTCAAGCTAACTCTCACGTGAACGCGCTGGTCAGCTCATGCCACTCTGCCAGACAACTGACTCAATCCCCTCTCATTCCCCCCTCCTTTACAGTAGAAGCATCAAACAAGGTTCTAAAGACTGTTGACATCTAATGGAAGCCTTAGGAAGTGCAATTTGACCCCATAGACACTGTATATTTGATAGGCAAAGAGTTGAAAAACTACTAACCTCAGATTTCCCACTTCCTGGTTGGATTTTTCTCAGGTTTTTGCCTGCTATATGAGTTCTGTTATACTCACAGACATCATTCAAACAGTTTTAGAAACTTCAGAGTGTTTTCTATCCAAATCTACTAATAATATGCATATATTAGCAACTGGGAATGAGTAGCAGGCAGTTTACTCTGGGTTTTTCATCCAAATGTGAAAATAAAATATTTTGACAACCCTGTTTGTAAGCTTTTAAATTATATCTATAAGTATTTCTATAATGGGAAAATATGTATGGAAGGTTTTTTTCAAATCAAAAGGGCTGCTGTCAAAAAGTGAATTAATTAAAATGGTTTTAGCCTAAGTTAAATATTCCAACATATTTTATTATGGAGAGATACACAATGTATTGCATTGATTGAAAACCAATATAATATACGGCCTGGTCTGTTAGATACAGCCATGGACAAGATCCGCATACAACTATCACATTTTGCCAAACTACTGCTACTGCTATAATGTTAAAGGGTAGAAAAAGTGTTTAAACAGATGCTTAATAAACCTTTAAATCCTTAAGAGTCTATTGACACACCTGTGTGTCAATCTAATTAACATAATTCAAAAATCCCTATCAAAATCTGTCAATTTAAGCTAGAGATATCTGTTTTTTGCGTGGGCTGCATCTCATTCTACCACTTCCTAACAATGTCGACTTTCCGCATCTGTGGTGTAAAGTGTCTGAGCTACAGTGCTGTTTGTCAGGCCAGGCAACACACTGTCACAGCTTGTTGTGTACATTACACAAATTCCGATTTGTTGTGGCTAACATTAGCTAGGCTAGCTAGGTGGCTAATGTTAGCTAGGCTATGGGTTAAGGTTAGGGTTACGGTTAAGTTTAGGGGTTAAGGTTAGGGCTAGTTAATGTGCTAGCTAAGGGGTAGGTTTAGTAGTTACATTAAAGGGTTAAGGTTAGAGTTAGAGGAAGAATTAGCTAACATGCTAAGTAGTTGCAAAGTAGCTCAAAAGTAGTAAGTAGATGGAAAGTAGCTAATCAGCGAAAATGCTAAAGTTATCCATGATGAGATTTGAAACACACAACCTTTGGGTTGCTTGTCATTCGTGTTATACTCTTACCCATAGAAGGCTTAGACTTTGAGGTTAACCGAGTGGTTGAGCTAATGTTGACAACCAATTTTAAATGAAATGAAACATATGAATTATGTTTGGCATATTTTATCATCTCAACCAATGCCTTTTAAAATGATTATATGGTTTTCATTATCGGACTCACATATTTTTTCAACACTGGTTGTAAACCAGGAAATTAATATGAGCAAAACCAAAATTCTCAAAGGAGCTGATCGTGGACTTCAGGAAAAGGCGGGCCAAACAGGCCCCCATTAACTTCGACGGGGCTGTAGTGGAGTGGGTTGAGAGTTTCAAGTTCCTTGTTGTCCACATCACCAACAAACTATCATGGTACAAACTCACCAAGACAATTGTGAAGAGGGAATGACAACACCTTTTCCCCCTCAGGAGGCTGAAAAGATTTGTCATGGGTCGCCAGATCCTCAAAAAGTTCTACAGCTGCACCATGTGAGAGTATCCTGACTGGTTGCATCACCGCCTGGTATGGCAACTGCTCTTCATCTGACCGTAAGGCGCTACAGAGGGTAGTGCGTATTACTGGGGCCAAGCTTCCTGCCATCCAGGACCTATCCACTAGGTGGTGTGAGAGGAAGGCCCAAAAAACTGTCAAAGTCTCCAGTCTCCAGAGTCATAGACTGTTCTCTCTGCTACCGCACGGCAAGTGGTACCGGAGCGCCAAGTCTAGGACTAAAAGGCTCCTTCACAGCTTCTTCCCACAAGCCATAGGACTGCTGAACACTTAATCAAATGGCCGCCTGGACTATTTACATTGACACCTACACCCCCCCCCCCCCTCCATTTGTTTTTACACTGCTGCCACGCGCTCTCTATTGTCTATGCATAGTCACTTTACCCATACCTAGATGTACAAATTACCCCAACTAACCTGTACCCCCGCACATTGACTCGGTACCCCCTGTATATAGCCTCGTTATTGTTATTTTATTGTGTTACACATTACTCTAGTTTATTTAGCAAATATTTTCTTGAATCATTCTTAAACTGCATCGTGGTTAAGAAGCAGCAGACCTGTGAAACCTCGAGAGAGAGAGAGAGAGAGAGAGAGAGAGAGAGAGAGAGAGAGAGAGAGAGAGAGAGAGAGAGAGAGAGAGAGAGAGAGAGAGAGAGAGAGAGAGAGAGAGAGAGAGAGAGAGAGAGAGAGAGAGAGAGAGAGAGAGAGAGAGAGAGAGAGAGAGAGAGAGAGAGGAGAGAGAGAGAGAGAGAGAGAGAGAGAGAGAGAGGAGAGAGGAGAGAGAGAGAGAGAGAGAGAGAGAGAGAGAGAGAGAGAGAGAGAGAGAGAGAGAGAGAGAGAGAGAGAGAGAGAGCAACTCCTCTGCATAGCTCCTTTTCTTCTGACTCACTGATACCTACCTTGAGAACAGCGTGGTAAATTCATGGGTACACTTGCAATGGTTGCCTAGTATTGTGATGCAATTTTTTAAAATGTTGAATATTCATTAAAATGATGCTAACTGATGTGGCTCATGCAATGGAATGTATTTTTTGTAACTGGTGAATTGAAATGTACAGAATGGTTACCTGGAGAAAAATGGGGGAGGGTCATGCTTTTTCAATTTAAGTCAAGGGGAGGGTTTAGTATTTTTTTTAATCTAGTCCAGGGAAGGTCATGTAATTTGTAATATTTCTCAGTGTTTTAGAATGAGTTAGGCAATATTAGGTTTATTAGGCAATATCAATGTGTGCCCAATGCTGCCCCTCATCTCCGATTCTCCTTTGGGCGCGCAATATCAAGTGTGTCTATAGGCTATTTAGTGTGGTCTCAATTAAATGATACATAGCCTAAAAACTACAAATTGCATGCTCAGCAAAGTTATATTTTCAAGATTGCTGCTGGGATGGTGTAAATAAAACTAGGCTGCATTACACACTGCAATGGATATTCCAACACTGAGCCTCGGCATGCTCTGCTCTTGCTGATCAAAAACGTTTTTGTGTGCTGCCTAACCAATGGCTGTGCTATGTAGGCCTATGGTGGCAGTTCAGGAGGAGCGGCAAAGGCTTCTTCTGATTTTATTAGTTGTTGATTAGGCCTCTAGTCCACAAAATGTGTGCAGACTATGCAGAAACATTTTTATGAATACATTTATTTTATATGTGTGTATGTATATCTTTGTATATACTGTATGTGTGTATGTGCATGTGTATGCATGTATGTTTATGTATATACAGTTGACATCAGAAGTTTACCTACACCTTAGCCAAATACATTGAAACTCAGTTTTGCAAAATTCCTGACATTTAATCCTAGTAAAAATTCACTGTCTTAGGTCTGTTAGGATCACCACTATATTGTAAAGAATGTGAAATGTCAGATCAATAGTTGAGAGAATGATTATTTCAACATTTATTTATTTTTCACATTCCCAGTAGGTCAGAAGTTTACATGCACTCAATTAGTATTTGGTAGCGTTGCCTTTAAATTGTTTAACTTGGGTCAAATGTTTCGGGTAGCATTCCACAAGCTTCCCACAATAAGTTGGGTGAATTTTGGCCCATTCCTCCTAACAGAGCTGGTGTAACTGAGTCAGGTTTATAGGCCTCCTTGCTCGCACACGCTTTTTCAGTTCTGCCCACACATTTTCTATGGGATTGAGGTCAGGGCTTTGTGATGGCCACTCAAATACCTTGACTTTGTTGTCCTTAAGCCATTTTGCCACAACTTTGGAAGTATGCTTGGGGTAATTGTCCATTTGGGAGACCCATTTGTGACCAAGCTTTAACTTCCTGACTGATGTCTTGAGATGTTGCTTTAATATATCAACATCATTTTCCTCCCTCATGATTAAATCTATTTTTGTGAAGTGCACCAGTCACTCCTGCAGTAAAGCACCCCCACAACATGATGCTGCCACACCCGTGCTTTACAGTTGGGATGGTGTTCTTCGGCTTAAAAGCCTCCCCCTTTTTCCTCCAAACATAACGATGGTCATTATGGCCAAACAGTTCTATTTTTGTTTCATCAGACTAGAGGACATTTCTCCAAAAAGTACGATCTTTGTCCCCATGTGCAGTAGCAAACCGTAGTCTGGCTTTTTTATGGTGGTTTTGGAGCAGTGGCTCCTTCCTTGCTGAGCGGCCTTTCAGGTTTTGCCGATATAGATCTCGATTTACTATGGATATAGATACATTTGTACCCATTTCCTCCAGCATCTTCACAAGGTCCTTTGCTGTTGTTCTGGGATTGATTTGCACTTTTCACACCAAAGAACACGTCTCCTTCCTGAGCGGTATGACGGCTGCGTTGACCCATGGTGTTTATACTTGCGTACTATTGTTTGTACAGATGAACGTGGTACCTTCAGGTGTATGGAAATTGTTCCCAATGATGAACCAGACTTATGGTGGTCTACAATTTATTTTCTGAGGTCTTGGCTGATTTCTTTTGATTTTCCCATGATTTCAAGCAAAGAGGCACTGAATTTGAAGGTAGGCCTTGAAATACATCCATGGGTACACCTCCAATTGACTCAAATGATGTCAATTAGCCTATCAGAAGCTTCTAAAGCCAGGACATCATTTTCTGGAATTTTCCAAGTTGTTTAAAGGCACAGTCAACTTAGTGTATGTAAACTTCTGACCAACTGGAATTGTGATAAAGTGAATTATAAGTGAAATAATCTGTCTGTAAACAATTGTTGGAAAAATTACTTGTGTCATGCACAAAGTAGATGTCCTAACCAACTTGCCAAAACTATAGTTTGTTAACAAGAAATTTGTGGGGTGGTTGAAAAACAAGTTTTAATAACTACAACCTAAGTGTATGTAAACTTCCGACTTCAACTGTATTTGCAAAAGAAGATACTTTATGGGGGATTGGAAATGATGCAGACAAATACATTGTTGGAAGATACAATCTATCTGTAATATTAAAGCTGATCTACCCCTAAGTAAAAAAATAAGAAAGTATTCAGACCCTTTACTCAAAACTTTGTTGAAGCACCTTTGGCAGCGATTACAGACTTGAGTCATCTTGTGTATGATGCTACAAGCTTGGCACACCTGTATTTGAGGAGTTTTTCCCATTCTTCTCTGAAGTTCTGTCAGGTAGATGGGATCGTCGCTGTACAGCTATTTTCAGGTCTCTCCAGAGATGTTCGATTGGGTTCAAGACCAGGCTCTGGCTAGGCCACTCAAGGACATTCAGAGACTTGTCCCAAAGCAACCCCTGAGTTGTCTTGGCTGTGTGCTTAGGGTTGTTGTCCTGTTGGTGTAACGGCTGTCGTCGGAAGAGGGTGAAGACCAAAACGCAGCGTAGTAAGTGTTCGTTTAATAGAACCTGAACACTAAAAAGCAAAAACAACAAACTGACAACCGAAACAGCTCCGTCAGGTGCAACACACACTAAACAGAAATTAATCACCCACAGCACAAAATGGGAAAACAGGGTACCTAAGTATGGCTCTCAATCAGAGACAACAATAGACAGCTGCCTCTGATTGGGAACCACACCAGGCCAAACACATAGAAAACCAAGAACATAGAAAAAAGAACATAGACTGCCCACCCTAGTCACACCCTGGCCTAACCAAAATAGAGAATAAAAAACCTCTCTATAGCCAGGGCATGACAGTTGGAAGGAGAACCTTCGCCCCAGTCTGAGATCCCGAGCACTCTGGGGCAGGTTTTCATCAAGGATTTCTCTGTACTTTGCTCCGTTCATCTTTCCCTCGATCCTGACTAGTCTCCCAGTCCTTGCCGCTGAAAAACATTCCCACAGCATGACACCATGCTTCACCATAGGGATAGTGCCTGGTTTCCTCCAGACGTGACCCTTGGCATTCAGGCCAAAGAGTTCTATCTTGGTTTCATCAGACCAGAGAGTCTTGTTTCTCATGGTATGAAATTCCTTTAGGTGCCTTTTGTCAAATTTCAAGTGGCCTGTCATGTGCCTTTTACTGAGGAGTGGCTTCCATCTGCCACTCTACCATAAAGGCCTGATTGGTGGATTGCTGCAGAGATGGTTGTCCTTCTGGAAGGTTCTCCCATCTCCACAGAGGAAGCTCTGTTAGGGAGCTCTGTTAGAGTGACCATCGGGTTCTTGGTCAACTCCATGTGTCACGCCCTGACCATAGAGAGCCGTTTACTCTCTGTTGGTTGGGGCGTGATAGTGACTAGGGTGGGTGAAACCCTGACTAAGGCCCTTCTCCCCGAGTGCTCAGTTTGGCATGGTGACCAGCTCCAGGAAGAGTCTTTGTCCTTCCAAACATCTTCCATTTAAGAATGATGGAGGCCACTCTGTTCTTGGGGACCTTCAATGCTGCAGATTTTTTTTGGTACCCTTCCCCAGATCTGTGCCTCGATGCAATCCTGTCTCGGAGCTCTACAGACAATTCCTTCGACCTCATGGCTTGGTTTTTCTCTGACATGCACTGTCAACTGTAGGACCTTAAATTGACAGGTGTGTGCCTTTCCAAATTATGTCCAATCAATTGAATTTACCACAGGTGGACTCCAATCTGGTTACAGACACATCTCAAGGGTGATCAATGGAAACAGGATGCAACTGAGCTCAATTCTGAGTCTCATAGCAAATGGTCTGAATACTTATGTAAATAAGGTATTTGTGTATTTTTTTATTTTATTTTTTATCTAAAAACCTGTTTTTGCTTGTCATTATGGGGTATTGTTTGTAGATTGATGAGGAGAACAATTAATTTAATCCATATTAGAATGAGGTGAAGGGGTCTAAATACTTACATTTTACGGACACAATATATTTTACAATAATTATATTTTATTTGCTTTTACTCTTATCCTTCCACTACCCTCAACCCCTCCCATCTCTTTCTGAAAACCATCCATGTTGGATTTTTATTTCCCATATATTTTACAACTGTGCTGTGATGTTTCACAAAAGATCTAAACCTTTATATTCTCATAGTTTATTCAGATTGGGTCTGAATATTTATGTAAATGTGATATTACAGTTTTTTGTCAATCAATTCCTCCACCCGCCATGCACTCTTTAAATAGCCTACCTCTGTGGCAGTAGAGGGCTGTTAAGTTAAAACCAAGACTCGATGGGACCCTATTTGAGTATGAGAACGGTAGCCCCTATTTGCAAAAGCAGGGAGTCTGCAGGAAGCTGAGTATCTTGGCTATTGATCTGTGCCTTAAAATCTTCGGTGTGACTTACTACCATATATGGGCATTAAATTGTATAATGTATGAATGGACTCCACAGATCACGAGGATGTCTTATTTATCTGCCTGTGACCTACCATTATTGATCCCCAGTCCCGAGAGTTAAACTTTTTATTTTACACAACGTTTTCACCAAACAGCAAATCTCACAAGGTAAACTTCAATTTAATCTATGTTTTAGCTATAGCTATTTGGGGTTATTAAATTAATCCTTAGGTTGGTAGGAACAAATCTAGCCTATTGCCAATGTTATCTGATGTATGACAGTATTCCTCCATATCGAATATCCACCTAGTGACTATATCTTTGCTCATGAAAAATATGATGAAAACACTTGGATAATCCCCTGTATGTCCCCTGACATCACCACAATGTTTGAGAGAGTTTGGTGTTGTAGAAATGTGTTTTTTATAGTGAACAATAACTTTTAGGTACATCCAGTGTGCAAAAATAGTGCAATTACCACATTCTGACACTTTGGAGAAGTTGAAAGGACATTTGAATATACTCTGGATACCCCATAACACCACCACACTGTTTGAGTGAGGTTGATATGGTAGAAGTTGTGTTTTTAGACTCAACAAATAGCATTTAGGGATTGCAAATATGTAATAGAACTGGAATTATCTAAGTTACAGACATATGCCAATTTGGAGAGGTTTAGGAAACTAGGAAATGTCCCGTGACCACACCTGACACCACTTACTAATACATCTGCCATTTTCTAGTTGCTAGGTCTATCAATCCCATTTTTTCCTGATATTGTTCACATGTCATGGAAGCCATCTGATATGTTTCCAGCTCTGGGCAACAATAATTCATTTATAGCTTGTCAATTAAAGATGACTTTCAAAGTAAAAAAAGGTGATTTTGTGTGCGCTTGATCTTGTGTATTCTGAACTTTGTCACTCCTATCTATCTTCTGATCATTTCCTCATAATCTCCCAGATGTCTTCTTTCCAAATATACCAAGTTTTTGCATGTCAGAACCAGGTAATTACACATGAATAGCAGTTACTTTTGGCTATGTCTATTTAGGCGGAAATCTACATTTTGCCATTACATTTAAGAGGTTAAAAACCAAGACTAGAATTGAGGGAGTATGAGAGGCCTACCTTTTTATACAGAAAATGGCAAAAAGCTCAGGCCTACCCCTTGTTAGCTTAAGATTTTGAAGGAAAAAAACTCATCCGATTATATAAAGTGATCTATAACAGCACTTTGGTCCGCAATGTTTTATGCTAGAAACAAACTGTAAAATAGGCCTACCTGGGAAAGATGTGACTCTGATGCATATGGGGAAATCATTGTTTAATTGCTTTGATGTTCAGGGGCTACAACCTTATATAGCGGAGAAGACAAACAAACGCTTTTTCTTGGGAAATAATCTAATTCTGTCACTATCAATTGATGAAGCTATTCTTGCATCTCTTCATTCAAAGACTCAATCATGGACACTCTTACTGACAGTTGTGTCTGCATCGCGTGATGTATTGTTTCCGTGCCCAATAATGTTTGTACCCTGTTTTGTGATGCTACCATGTTGTGTTGCTACCATGTTGTTGTCATGTTGTGTTGCTACCATGCTGTGTTGTCATGTGTTGCTGCCATGCTATGTTGTTGTCTTAGGTCTCCCTTCATGTAGTGTTGTGGTGTCTCCCTTGTCGTGATGTGTGTTTTGTCCAATATTTTAATCACATTTTTAATCCCAGCCCCCGTTCCCGCAGGAGGCCTTTTGCCTTTTGGTAGGCCGTCATTGTGAATAAGAATTTGTTCTTCACTGACTTGCCTAGTTACATAAAGGTTAAATAAAAAAAATATAAATATTCACTTTCGGTACAATAGAAGATGTTTAAACCCAGACAGCTTTTAAGGAAACACTTGTGACCTTCTCTCGTTGGGTTAAGCCATGGAAGAAGAATTGCCAGCAGTTAAAGCTTAAATGTTTCTGAGTCGGTATGCCTACTCTGTCTGGGGTGGAAAGTTAGACCTACTCTGTCTGGGGTGAAAAGTTAGACCTACTCTGTCTGGGGTGAAAAGTTAGACCTACTCTGTCTGGGGTGGAAAGTTAGACCTAACTTTTGAAAGTACCATGATCAGATTTCTAATGATGTCACAGATTTCATTATTTGCAAACAGGGAAAGTTTCATTGCAAACAAGACACTGATTTGGCATTGGAGAAATATGATAAGATGAACTCATAGGCCTATCTCTCTGTCCATTCTTAGCCTGTAATTTCGGCAGTTTGTGTGGCGTTCAAAAATATTCTGCTAATATGTAAAATTACGTAGAATTGCATGAAAGGCAATATTTTCTCAGACCTGCAAGTACGATGATGAATTCATACAATGTTTTTACTATAAAGCAGATCTTTCCACCCCTACTCTTGTTCACTGTGTTCTGCGAACCTGCATATCTAGGGCTCTGGTCTGTCCATGAAGTGAGGGTTTGGTAGACATGTTCTCTTCTATCCACTTTATTTGACTTATTATTTGGGGTGTAGGGGAGGGTCACTTGCTTTTTTTCAAGCGTTCGGGGAGAGTTTAGGTAAAATATATTTTGCTGAAGGGAGGGTGCTCCATTTTCATTTCAGAGAGGTCAGATTTTTGCCAAATAACCCTCATTATAAATAACATTCAATTGAGTTGATTCAACAAATCACAGCACATTGATGGGTACACTTCCTGCTTTTACTCTAGGTTGAAAATATACAGGTTAAGAAAATGCCGTCACAAAATCTGGGACCTGCGCCACTGTTAACCTGTTAACTGTTGCTAACTAGCATAGCTGGTCCAATTGTTGCAAAGAGATATGAGATAATAGAATCCCATTGCCTTAAACTTTCTCATCTCTAGCTAGCTCTTACTGGCTTTTACTTCCTGCTTTGTCTCTCTGGGTACACTCGCAATGGCCGCCAGTCCACCCATTATGCCACCATTGACTTGACTTATTATATTTCTATGCTCAGAAGTCAGGGAATGTGTTTTACAGTTGAAGTCGGAAGTTTACATACACTTAGGTTGGAGTCATTAAAACTCATTTTTCAACCACTCCACAAATGTATTGTTAACAAACTATAGTTTTGGCAAGTCGGTTAGAACATATACTTTGTGCATGACACAAGTAATTTTTCCAACAATTGTTTACAGACAGATTATTTCACTTATGATTCACTGTATCACAATTCCAGTGGGTCAGAAGTTTACATACACTAAATTGACTGTGCCCTTTTTCCTTGGGGGCAATTTCCAAACGCCTGAAGGTACCACGTTCATCTGTACAAACAATAGTACGCAAGTATAAACACCATGGGACCACTCAGCCATCATACCGCTCAGGAAGGAGACGCACTCTGTCTCCTTGAGAAGAATGTACTTTGGTGCGAAAAGTGCAAATCAATCCCAGAACAACAGCAAAGGACCTTGTGAAGATGCTGGAGGAAACAGGTACAAAAGTATCTACATCCACAGCAAGGAAGAAGCAAGGAAGCTTCTTCCTTGCTTGCTGAGCAGCAGCTCAGCAAGGAAGTAGCCACTGCTCCAAACCGCCATAAAAAAAGCCAGACTACGTTTTGCAACTGCACATGGGGACAAAGATCGTACTTTTTGGAGAAATGTCCTCTAGTCTGATGAAACAAAAATAGAACTGTTTGGCCATAATGACCATTGTTATGTCTGGAGGAAAAAGGAGGATGCTTTTAAGCCGAAGAACACCATCCCAACTGTGAAGCACGGGGGTGGCAGCATCATGTTGTGGGGGGGATTTGCTGCAGGAGTGATTGGTGCACTTCACAAAACAGATGGCATCATGAGGGAGGAAAATTATGTGGATATATTGAAGCAACATCTCAAGACATCAGTCAGGAAGTTAAAGCTTGGTCGCAAATGGGTCTTTCAAATGGACAATGACCCCAAGCATACTTCCAAAGTTGTGGCAAAATGGCTTAAGGACAACAAAGTCAAGCTTATTGAAGTGACCATCACAAAGCCCTGACCTCAATCCCATAGAAAATGTGTGGGCAGAACTGAAAAAGCCTGTGCGAGCAAGGAGGCCTACAAACCTGACTCAGTTACACCAGCTCTGTCAGGAGGAATGGGCCAAAATTCTACCAGCTTATTGTGGGAAGCTTGTGGAATGCTAACCGAAACGTTTGACCCAAGTTAAACAATTTAAAGGCAACGCTACCAAATACTAATTGAGTGCATGTAAACGTCTGACCCACTGGGAATGTGATGAAAGAAATACAAGCTGAAATAATCATTCTCTCTACTATTATTCTGACATTTCACATTCTTAAAATAAAGTGGTGATCCTAACTGACCAAAGACAGGGTATTTTTACTAGGATTAAAATGTCAGGAATTGTTAAAAACTGAGTTTAAATGTATTTGGCTAAAGGTGTATGCAAACTTCCGACGTCAACTGTATGTGTTTTGTTTGCAGGCAGCTTTATGTGGACCAACATCAATTGTAAAACTAAGTAGTAAGGTCAGGATGAGCTGTCTGGAAGAGAAGAAAACCAACACCTTTATACACACGTGGAGTGTTGCCATAGAAAATGCCAATGCATGCTAGTCACTGGTGTTTTTTTGCTTGCACCAGTGTTGTCAGCCCATGATATATCATATAAGCTATAAAATAAAGAGTCGCACACTCTACATATAAACTCCAAGTAATGTATTTTTATAGTTTATAGTTTATTCGCCATTAGTCAGCACCTCTACCTAAAATAATTATCTTTGGGGGTGCGCCAGCTCGTGTTTTTTATAAGCCCATGATAAATCAACATGAAAACATTTTCAACAGATACATACTTATTTAGGGTGGTAGTAATAGTAGTAGATTAGATTGGTTCCTCACATTCATAGACTGAATTGTACACAAATGTACAATCATAGATTATTACCAAATAGTAAAATCATAACATCCTACAATATATACAAAAAGATAACATAGGCTAGAGAAATCATACCCTCAACTAACACAGTTCCTCTTGTTTAGTTACTTTCAGTTAGTGATTGTTTTGTCTCATCCAGTATTGTTTCAGTCTATAGGGGTGTCATGGTACACTGCTATGGGATTAGCCAGCAGGCGACAACGGCATTCAGCCCTAACTAAATAAAACATTTAACTGCTCAAAGTGTAGTCATGATGTGGCATGCCCTTTTGCATCTAAATTAGCTCTAACCTACCTGCAGGGAAATGCCAACACTGTGCCCTCACTAGGCGGTCCTGGATCCTGGGTTGGCAGCAGGCTGGAGGGTTGTGGTGATGGCAGCAACACACTATGTAGGTTATTTACCTTGTATATCAATTGATGGAAATGTATTTTTATTAGTATTAATGTGAGATTGGATGATCATGCCTGTTGCAGGTAGAGAGGCTAAATGCATAAGTCTATTTTATTAATGTGCTGTAGCCTATACCTAATGGATTTATCAAGGGTTTATGCACAAAGGAGACAAATGCTGTATTTTCAGGAAACATGGACTGATGAATTCAAGGCGATTCAGGTTCATGGTACTCATCAGAAATACATTGCCTGCATGTGTGAATTGGCATGATTCATCATGAGTGCTGTATAAGAGAGGCTTACACTACAGAAATAATGTGGAACTTCATTATCTGTCTGCTCTAAGTCGGACAATTACATATGTGTGGAAGACTGTCCCCATTTATTTATCCATGCCTGAGCAAAAAGCGTCCAAATCGTGAATGGCTGGAAATTATTGATTGATTTTGTGTTTTTGGAACAGAAGGATCATCTGTATAATTTTGTGATTGTGAAAGTGACAGATAGTGACAGAGGTACTACTCTCCAGCAGTCAATCTACACCGCCTGTTGTGTGTTGTGTTCCAGACTGGTCTCAAAAACGAGACCTAACATAGTAAATGCAAATCCGGGACACTCACATTAGTATGATATGTTGCAATTGGTATGGTTACATAAAATAGAAGGTTACATAAGGCAAAAACTAAAGAAAGGTGGTTGGTTGGGCGTATAACCTGAATGTATAGCAACCTTAGCATTTTAGCTAATTAGCAACTTTGCAAATACTTAGTACTAACCTTAGTATTAATGTTTTTAGCTAACCCTTCCCCTAACCCTAACCCTTTTAGCTAACCCTGACCTTCACCTAACTCAAACTTAACCCTAACTTTAACCCCTACCAATGCAATCGTACGAACTGCAATTCGTAGCATATCATTCTAAATGGATGATGGACATTCACAAATTAACAAATACCATACAAAACATAACATATCATACTAAATTATGTGTTTACGTACAGAATAATATGAAATGCTCTGAGACCATGTTGTGTGTTCAGACAACATCACGGATTGGATATGTGTTGAGCATTACTGAGCTGCAGTATTAACCCAATCTGAAATAAATGCTCAAGGCAAGGGAAGACAACAAGTATTCAACAATGCCATGGTATCAATATGTGGGACTGAAGATCCTTTTATGCTTTGAATCAAAATGATGAATATGTTTTGTAGCCTGTACATTTACGGAATGAACAAAAAACATACTTCAAGTCAGACCTTGGAAGTTGATGACATAGTTATTCCACCACATAAATAGGTTGACATTGTTCTCTGTTGGCACACCTACTTTATTATTATACAACGGTAAATAAGGGGGTCAGCAGGGGCATAGAACAGTCTATTTTCAATAGTTATTTTGTGTCTGACATCTATAAATGACTTTGAATTGCCATGGTAACAAACTCTCACTGGCAATTGTTGAATTGCATGTGCATTATGGAAGCAGACTTTTTAAAAGTATGTTTGGAGGGCTACTTTGTTTTTCATCTTATCTGTCTACTATTTTGTGAGATGGGTATATCCGGCAGACATTTTCACTGGGGTCCTACTAAATATCACAAACTATCGAAAACAAAGCATCAGAAAAGGCCCCCAGATGTCACAACATAAAAAAATACAACTACTGAAAACTACCACAATGCACAGCAAAGTAGAACAAAATCCACAAAAAGATATAAAAACTTCAAACACGTCTGTTCATTTCCATTACTCAAAAGGTTAATTTTTTTTTACAATGCAGTGACTTTAACAACTCTCTTTACACTAGCCACAGTTTGCTGGAAGAAAACTAGCCTTCAGTATCCTTGAGACAACTATATTTACAGTTTTATGAGTGTAATGCAGTAACATGATGTGTGGAATCATTGACATCCTCTGCAGCCTCCATCTACTAACACTTGAGGACAGACAGAAGAGATGGATGGGGTGCATAAGCCAAGTACTGTATAATCCCCAGCCCTAGAGCATTCACCTGGCTGCTGTGTATAATCAGTGTACTGTACAGAGTTCTGCTCTGCTCTCTATATTCAAAAGCTTTGAACTTGCATTTGTTAATCCATTGACTCCTTCTCTTGAATAACAAATACCTGTGGCAGGGCCCAGGCCCCTTAGGTAAATGTTCCAGACACTCTTATTATAATTAAAGTACCTCTACATTTAGGATTATATTAGCTTTATGACAATATGTAATGGCTCACCCTTCTATGTTCCAATTTCAATTGCAATTTCAATAATTTTATTGGCATGACAAAAATGATTGTGTTACCAAGGCAACATTAACCACATTTCCATCCAACCATTTCATACGGATTAATTACCTGACGCATGAAAAAAGGAATACCGTCTTTTCACGCCACTTCGATACAGCTTCGACCGGAAATTCTTTTCACTAAACCTAACCCTAAGCCTTTTCCTAATCTTAACCTAACCTGCTATGTTAATTCTCCTGACCTGCTACAAAAAAATCACTTCTGGTCGTAGCTGTATCGAAGTGGCGTGAAAAGAGTGTTTCTCATGAAAAAAGTCACGACTGGGCTGATCAGTGTTGCCATGATTTCATTTTTTTCAGGTAAATTGGGCTACTTTGAAAGCGATGTCGCAAGTGAAAATCTATTGGTCGCGGGTTGCAGGTTTTTGGACTTCTTCTAAATTGTACCGCAGACGTCATGGCGTTTCTCTTTAAAAAAAAATTAAATTAATTTCACCGTTACCTGCTGCTGCTGACTATCAGGCAATGACGCAGGCTGTGAGTGAGTGGTGGGGAGGGAGGGGTGTGTTTGTGTGTTGAGAGAGCGCAGCAGGCAGCTGTGTGAGTGAGTGGAGAGCAGTGCCAGCACATCATGACAAGTGATGTGACAACAACGAGCTAACAGCATTAGCTAGCTATATACTTCTCCCTCATGTGGCACCTTGTCTCTTGCTGCAAAAAACATTTATTGGGCTAGTTTTCAGGCCATGTGGGTGGGTTTTGAGTGGTAATTGGTCTGGACATCTTTGCTATACCTGGCAATCCTGGGGCTGACGGAAACAGGAAATGCCAGTACTGATTTACAAATGCCGACAGACATTTTGTTCATTCAACATGGTGGGATCTTTTTGTGTCTGTAAAATGTATTCTGCGAGAAATGGTGGTATGAGATGATAAAAATAACTATCATATCAAAGTAAACTTAGAGTCACGCGATGATATGTTGTGTGGTCCTCCCACTACGACTATCACAAAAATGGTTTGAATGGCAATATTTTGATTGGATGTTACATTTCAAGAACCCTTCCTTCACACACCCATAGAAGTTCTGGGTAGTTCCGTCCAGGTAGTTGTTGACTATGATAGTTTCAAGTGCTAGTTTTCACGTTTTCATGTGTGACCGACAGTCTGCGATTTATATTTATTGAAGAGACAGGAGAGGAGTGGTTCTTTGGTATGTAATTAATCCATGAGGTGCTCTTTGATCATGGTGTAATGACCTGACTAGATCATAAATGAACAATTGTCCAGACACAGGCTTGAGTTTGCGAATTGACGGTTTATTAAACCATCTTTACACAGGCTACTGTTTGGGCCGTAGCACACGCCAAATAAATTACAGATAACCCACAAGCCAATCGTGACCTTCTCTTGTGAAACCCAGACGTAAGAGAGAGAACAAAGGCGAAACCTGGTCTTAACTTCCAATGCTCCACCCCCCTGCCCAACCCCCCTCCACGCCACTCCGCCAACCGCCAGGATGCCCGGCATAAGAACATTCCAGGCATTCCCGTGATTGGCAGATAGCAGGTTGATTGACATGTCGGACCCCGCGAACACTGGGTACTGGTCAGTACAACACAACCACCTACTAGCCTAACACATAACACACAGCAGTCTGTGCGGGTCGCTACACAGCCCCCCCACCACAAAGTCCCTCGTCCCCGAGGGAACAAACAAAGTCTCTGAAGCGACCCGGAGGTCTCCTTTGCCTGCGTGGCCGTGATGGTCGCAGAGTGCCCCTCTGGGAACCAGGGGATGAAGGCAGGGATATGGGGGACAAGGAAGCGGGAACGGGTAATACAGTCCGTGGCTCCGGGGAACCACGCGGTGACACAGGGGGGGAGACAGGGGGAGTGGGCTGTCTGGAGCCTTGTCTGTGGCACCTGGGGGTGGGTGCCTGGAGAATGTCATTGCCAGAGAGGGGAATTGTGGGGGTTCCTGGGGTTTGGGGAGAAGAGGCCCCTCTGTATGGTGCTAACCTGTCCCGGTGCAGTGCCACCTTTCTCCCCCTGGGAGGAACCTGCACCCGGTAAACAACCTCCCCTACCCTCTCCAGGACACTGCAGGGTCCCACCCAGTGACTGTCCAACTTGGGGCATCTGCCTTTTTTCCTTAGCGGGCTGTAGACCCAGACCAGCTCCCCAGCCACAAAGTGCCTTCCCCGGGTGTGCACGTCATAGTTCCTCTTCTGCCTCACACCTGCATTCACCAGCTGCTCTCTGGCGAAGGTGTGGGCTGTCTCCAGGCGGTCCTGGAGTCTCAGGGCATACTCCGGCCCCGGGGGAACATGAGGGCTATCCAGGGGCCGACCAAACGCCATCTCCGCAGGGGTGCGGATCTCTCTCCCCAGCATGAGGAGGGCAGGCGTGCAGGAGGTGGAGTCTTGGACAGCGGAGCGGCATGCCATGAGGACCATAGGCAGGTGCTTGTCCCAGTCACGCTGGTGTTTGGAAGAGACGATGGCCAGCTGCTGTCCAAGCGTTTTGTTGAAGCGCTCCACAAGGCCATCACTTTGAGGATGGAGAGGAGTAGTGCGGGTCTTGTGCATACCCAGCCTATCACACATGGTGGCGAACACACGGGACTCAAAGTTTCTGCCCTGGTCGCTGTGGATGGACTCTGCAGCTCCAAACCTGCTGAACATCCCCGCTGTCAGGGCGTAGACGATGGTCTCTGCCTCCTGGTCAGGCAGAGCATAGGCCTCGGGCCATTTTGTGAAATAGTCCATGGCCGTGAGCACCCAGCGGTTTCCACTGTCTGTGGTGGGGAACGTCCCAACTACATCCACTCCCACCCTCTCCATGGGAGCCCCCACTGGGAACTGTTGGAGCTGAGCATGAGAGCGGCCTGGGGGACCCTTTCTCGCTGTGCAGTTGTCACAGCGGTGACAAAAGTCCTCCACATCCCTCTTGTGCTGCCCCCAGTAGAAGCCCTGACGGAGACGGAGCAGTGTTTTTGTGACCCCAAAGTGTCCAGTCCCCATCCCCCCATGAGTACTCTGGAGCACAGCCTCCCGCAATGACTTTGGGACCACCACCTGCCACCTCTCCTCTCCCGTAGCTGACTCCTTCCATGCCCGCTGTAGCACGCCATCAGCCAGCCGCAGTATCTCAAACTTTGACCACAACCCTTTGGTCGCGAGTGAGAGCGCTGTCACCTCTTCCCATGGTGGCCTCACCTGCGCCTCTACCCACTGTAGCACTAGCTGTAGGTCTGAGTCCCGTCCCTGCTGCTGCCGCCATTCAGCCACGTTGACAGTCTGCAGCTCACGTTGACAGTCTGCGGCACAGACCCCCTCCTCTGCACACAGCTCTCTCTCCCGTCCCTCTCTCCGTTCACAGTGGCGGCAGCCGTCTGCAGTACAGGGCCGACGGGACATGGCGTCGGCGTTGGAGTGGCGTGCCCCTGCCCTGTGCACCACCGTGAAGTCATACGGCTGAAGCTCCTCCAACCAGCGTGCCACCTGCCCCTCTGGTTCTCTGATAGACATGAGCCACTGGAGAGCAGAGTGGTCAGTCCTTACAGTAAAGGGCAGACCACCCAGGTAGTACTTGAAGTGTTTGACAGAAGCCACAACAGCCAAGAGCTCCCGCCGGGTGACACAGTAGCGGCGCTCATGTTTGTCAAATGTTTTGCTGAAGTACGCCACCACTCTCTCCCCCTCTGGCCCCACCTAGGCCAGCACCCCACCCATGCCCACATTGCTCGCGTCTGTGTCCAGGATAAAGGGCAAGGTGAGGTCAGGGGGGGCGAGCACAGGGGCCTCGATCAGTGCACGTTTGAGGGTGTTGAACGCCTCCTCACACTCCACTGTCCAAGTGAAAGCCTTGTCCTTCGGCAGCAGGCGGTTCAGTGGAGCAGCAACGCTTGAGAAGCCCCGTACAAACCTCCTGTAGTACCAGGCCAGGCCCAGGAAGCTCTTCAGCTGACGCTGGTCGGTGGGGGTGGGCCAGTCTCTGACAGCCCCTACCTTGTCCTCCATGGTGCTGATCCCCTCCTTCCCCACTCGATGGCCCAAGAAGGACGCCTCTCTCCTCATGAAGTGGCACTTCTCGGGGTGGAGCTTCAGACCTGCGGCAGCCACCCTCTCCAGCACACGCCGTAGTGCCCCCAGGACTGACTGGAAGGAGCTGCCATGGGCCAGGATGTCATCGAGGTATACCAGACACTGCTGTCGGGGGATGCCATCCAGCACACTGTCCATCAAACGCTCAAAAGTAGCTGGAGCGTTGCACAGGCCAAAGCACAGGACCTTGAACTGCCAGTGTCCTCTGTTAGTGGAGAACGCAGTTTTGGCTCTGGCCTCTGGGGAGAGGGGCACCTGCCAGTAGCCACTGCGGAGGTCTAGTGAGGAGAACCAGGAGGACCCCCTAACCAGGTCCAGCGACTCATCGATACGTGGTATGGGGTATGAGTCCTTCCTGGTTACCTCATTCAGCCGCCTGTAGTCCGCACAGAACCTCAGCTTGCCCCCCTTCTTTGGAACCATGATGACTGGCGCCGCCCAGGGGCTGTCTGAGGGCTCAATGAAGTCTGCCCGCTGCATCTCCAACACAGCCTTGTCTGCCGCCTCCTGGTGTGCCAGCGGGATACGGCGGGGACGCATCTTGATGGGTCGAGCATCACCTGTGTCGATCTCATGCTGCACCAGATGAGTCTGACCCACCTCTTCCTCACTCAGCGCAAGGCTGTCTCTGAAATCAAACAGCAACTGCCACAACCGTTCCTGCTGCTCGGGGTCAAGACCAACACAGTTCCTCCCCCATATCTCCCTCACTGCAGACAGTGTCCTCTTCTCTCCCATCTGGGGTAGCTGGGCTGGGGGGGCGCGGCCCGGGCTCACAGAGGGCTGTGTCATGGAGGTAGCTGGGGGAATGTAACACACCGCCGTAGGTGACAGGGGGGCTGGGGAAAAGTCACACACAGCTGTGGGGGAGGGGGGGCAGCCATGAGTCTCTGCTGCTTTAACTGTTGGAGTAAAGGGTTTGTTGGGTTGAGTGAATGTGACATTAGGGGGGGGCCATGGTGACTTCCGGCCCTCCCTGGAAGTTCAGTGTGCCCCTATTTAGGTCTAACTGGCAGCCTGTGCTCCTAAAAAAGTCCAACCCCAGGATACAAGGGTCCTGCACAGCCGCCACCCACACAGGATGACGCACAGTCCTGCCCCCTACTGTCAGAGTCATTATTCCCTTCCCTTTCATGGGTGCCAGCTCACCTGTGACTGTGCGGAGCTGCACAGTTGTAGGCTCACACTGAGTCCAACCTGGCACAATATCTGGCCTCACCAGGGTTACTGTGGACCCAGTGTCCACCAGGGCGGAGCAGGGCACCCCCGCCACAGTGACAGGGACATGACAAAAGTCCCCAACACAGGTCCGGCCCACCACAACAACAGGCTCCATCCGGTTGCTCTCGTCTGCTTCTGGGGGAAGTGGAGCCTTGCTTCCCCGTCTGTGCCGGTGGGCTCCTCCTGAAGAAGATGGTGGTTGGGATAGAAAGCCAGGGGTCCACACTACCCGGTCTATGCGGACCCCGAGCCGTTTCCCTGAGCTCTGGGGGACATGGGGCACTATTGGCGCAGATGGCCTGGCTGGCCACAACCCCAGCAGACCCTGGGACCAGGGCGTGTGTTTCATGCCACCTGTAGCGACACAGCACGAATGAGTTCTGTCATTTCAGCCACCCATGCAGGCTTTTCCGGCTCCGGGCTGCTCTGCCCCCCAGCTCGCACAGAGGGTGTGTCTCCCTGCACCCCCACCAAAGCCCCAGCTGAAGCCCCAGCCCACACCAGCTCCCTCTCCAAAGCCATCTCCAAGGCTATCTGCAATGACTCAGGATGAGCCAGCGGGGTCTGTATGCGCAGCTCCATAGGAGAGAGCGCCTGTATGAACTGGTCCCGTGCTAGCTCGCTCTGCACGGAGGGGGGCAGGTGAGCATATGCCCGCCGAGAGAGGCTCTCAATGTCATTAGCTAGCACCCGTAGAGGTTCTCCAGGCTGCCTGCGTCTATTACTCAGTTCGGAGCGCAGTAGCCCGGGCTGTACACACTGTCCATAGCGCCTCCTCAGTGCTCCCACTAAAGCACCATAATCATGACTGTCCTCGGGGCTAATCAATATCAAACAGGCCAGAGCTTCATCCGTGAGGCATAAAGCCAACTGCAGTGCCCTTTCTTCATCCGACCACCCCCTAAAATGGGCTAACAGTTCAAACTGAGCATGAAAAGCTTTCCAATCCGCCTTACCGGAATACTTCGGGGTCTTAACAGATACGGACGCAGCCGGGAACTGGGCGTCGCCATGTTTGTTTACATCCTGAGCTCCAGATTCCTCGTCCCGCCGCGTCGACGTCACCACTTCGGTCCGCCCACCAGAATCCGCGCGAAACACAGTCGACGAGGCGTTCATGCCCGCTTCAGCCGCCATCACTCTAACGTCCTCCCTCAAGCGGCCTCTGCGCTACGACGCCGTGGCGATCTCCTCAGCCAGAACCTCCGACGTCCATGCACACGCACCTCCTTGGCCATAATCGTCCCCTACCTCCACCTTCACTTTCGGATTCCCTCGAAGCATTTTCAACCCCCGTTCTCACCTACAGTAAGCTAGCCACATAAGTCAGCTAGCTAGCTGGCTAAGTTTTATCAACGTTTTTACTTCTGACACCAATGTAATGACCTGACTAGATCATAAATGAACAGTTGTCCAGACAGAGGCTTGAGTTTGCGAATTGACGGTTTATTTTTTTATATTTTTTATATTTATTTATTTATTTATTTTTAATTTTATCCAATTTTCTCACCAATTTTCGTGGTATCCTATCGCTAGTAATTACTACCTTGTCTCATCGCTACGGGCACGGGAGAGACGAAGGTCGAAAGCCATGCGTCCTCCGAAGCACAACCCAACCAGCCGTACTGCTTCTTAACACAGCGCGCCTCCAACCCGGAAGCCAGCCGCACCAATGTGTCGGAGGAAACACCGTGTACCTGGCCCCCCTTGGTTGGCGCGCACTGCGCCCGGCCCGCCACAGGAGTCGCTGGTGCGCGATGAGACAAGGATATCCCTACCGGCCAAACCCTCCCTACCCCGGACGACGCTATGCCAATTGTGCGTCGCCCCACGGACTTCCCGGTCGCGGCCGGCTGCGACAGAGCCTGGGCGCGAACCCAGAGACTCTGGTGGCGCAGTTAGCACTGCGATGCAGTGCCCTAGACCACTGCGCCACCCGGGAGGCCCCCGAATTGACGGTTTATTAAACCAACTTTACACAAGCTACTGTTTGGGCCGTAGCACACGCCAAATAAATGACAGATAACCCACAAGCCAATCGTGACCTTCTCTTGTGAAACCCAGACGTAAGAGAGAGAACAAAGGCGAAACCTGGTCTTAACTTCCAATACTCCACCCCCCTGCTCAACCCCCCTCCACGCCACTCCGCCAACCGCCAGGATGCCCGGCATCAGAACATTCCAGGCATTCCCGTGATTAGCAGATAGCAGGTTGATTGACATGTCGGAGCCCGCGAACACTGGGTACTGGTCAGTACAACACAACCACCTACTAGCTTAACACATAACACACAGCTGTCTGTGCGGGTCGCTACAATGGGATGAAATACTTTAGAATAAAAATAAGTTGATGCTAGATAATGAACATTGCTGAAATAGACTTTGAGAAAAACAAACTTCCAGAAGTAATCAAGGCACTGTCATGTAGTGAAAACATTTATAAGCCTTTGTTTTACAGCTTATGCATGAAAAGAATACAAAAAACCACTGCCGCGCCCAGTGGTGGACAAACAGGTGTAAACTCAACTCTCACAGGATGTGACTAAATTAATTACCATTTGTAATTGATTAAGTAGCAAATGTGGGAAAAACATTCAAGATACAAAGATTAACAAAATAACTACTAACGACGCTAGGTACAGCGGGACTTTTTGTAAAAGGGTTTTATAAGTGAAAACATAGCAGTGTATCAACCTACATGACGTCAAAGAGGGCCAACCAGCATCGTGGTAGAGAATGCAGTGATGGGTACTAAAAATGTTGCCATTAAAAAAGGGCAGTGCACTATGATAAACTGCATCTAACTGCTTTAATGAAGTGGCAGCTGCATTCGTATTGTCACACCCTGATCTGTTTCACATGTCCTTGTTCTTGGCTCTACCCTTCCAGGTGTCGCTTATTATCCCTGGTGTATTTATCCCTGTGTTTCCTGTCTCTCTGTGCCAGTTCGTCTTGTTTGTCAAGTCAACGTTTTTGTGTCTCAGGTCCTGCTTTTCCCAGTCTCTCTTTTCTCGCCCTCCTGGTTTTGACCCTTGCCTGTCCTGACTCTGAGCCCGCCTGCCTGACCACTCTGCCTGCCCCTGACCTCGAGCCTGCGTATCGCCTGGTACTGTTTGGACTCTGATGTGGTTTATGATCTATCGCCTCTACCCAACCTGCCTTTTGCCTACCCCTTTTGCTATAATAAATATCTGAGCTCAGCCATCTCTGCATTTGGGTCTCGCCTTGTGCCCTTATACATATAGATAATGTCGCCATAGTCTAGGACCGATAAGAGCGTTGACTGAATGATCTTCTTTCTTGTCACGCCCTGACCTTAGATATCTCTGTTTTCTTTATATTTTGGTTAGGTCAGGGCGTGACTAGAGTGGGTACGCTAGTTTTTGTATTGTCTAGGGTTTTTTGTATGTCTAGGGTTTTGTAGGTCTAGGTGATTTGTATGTCTATGGTGGCCTGATATGGTTCCCAATCAGAGGCAGCTGTTTATCGTTGTCTCTGATTGGGGATCATTTTAGGTAGCCATTTCCCTTTGGTGTTTGTGAGATCTTGTCTATGTGTAGTTGCCTGTCAGGACTCGTTTGTATAGCTTCACGTTTCGTTTTGTTAGTTTGTTCAGTGTTTCATTCTTTTAATAAATAAGAATGTACGCATACCATGCTGCGCCTTGGTCTGATCCTTATAACGAGCGTGACATTTCTACTATTTAGCGAGAGGCAGGACCTATTTCTATAGAAGCCCATTTTTATTCTCAGCTTAACTAACTCAGAAATATGCTTTCTAAAATACTTGGACATGGACATGTACTGGCTTAAGCAGGGGGACACGTCTGGCACTGCAGGATTTGAGTCCCTGGCGGCGTAGTGTGTTACTGATGGTAGGCTTTGTTACTTTGGGCCCAGCTCTCTGCAGGTCATTCACTAGGTCCCCCCGTGTGGTTCTGGGATTTTTTTCTTACCGTTCTTGTGATCATTTTGACCCCACGGGGTGAGATCATGCGTGGAGCCCCAGATCGAGGGAGATTATCAGTGGTCTAGTATGTCTTCCATTTCCTAATAATTGCTCACACAGTTGATTTCTTCAAACCAAGCTGCTTACCTATTGCAGATTCAATCTTCCCAGCCTGGTGCAGGTCTACAATTTTGTTTTTGGTGTCCTTTGACAGCTCTTTGGTCTTGGCCATAGTGGAGTTTGGAGTGTGACTGTTTGAGGTTGTGGACAAGTGTCTTTTATACTGATACCAAGTTCAAACAGGTGCCATTAATACAGGTAACGAGTGGAGGACAGAGGAGCCTCTTAAAGAAGAAGTTACAGGTCTGTGAGAGACAGAAATATTGCTTGTTTGTAGGTGACCAAATACTTATTTTCCACCATAATTTGCAAATAAAATCATAAAAAATCCTACAATGTGATTTTCTGGATTTTCTTTTCTCATTTTGTCTGTCATAGTTGAAGTGTACCTATGATGAAAATTACAGGCCTCTCTCATCTTTTTAAGTGGGAGAACTTGCACAATTGGTGGCTGACTAAATACCTTTTTGCCCCACTGTAATTAATTTTACAGACACAAAAAGATCTCACCTTATCGAGCATATTTTCTTCAAGGTTCAATTTGAGAAAAGTTAGCTAACCTTGTAAGCTACCTAGCACATGGTTTCCATGTGTTTGATGCCATTCCAATCGCTCCATTCCATCCATTATTATTAACCGTCCTCCCCTCAGCAGCCTTCTGTGCTACCTAGGTATAACTAAATAGCAAGTTATTATTATATAGCCAACAATGTTTTTTATAAAAACAGCATATTATTGACCTAAAAGGTTAGCTGTCGCCCAGTCGCTAGCTTATGCAGGGTCAGTGATACATAGAGCAACCATGTACTGTCTATCTCTATGGGAACAACTGAAATCCTTTTGCAAGCAACATTGCTAAAATGAATAAAATAAAATGAACTGCATAGAAAGGTTTTATTTAATATATTTTTACAAAGTTGTGGGGGCGGGGGTGGGTAAATCATCTCTAATATTGCAGATAGATTTCAGCTTCCATCAATGTAATTGTCTGCATCATTTACAATCCCACTTATATTTTTTTGTAAATATGTACAGTATATATAAAATATGTACACTACCTGTCAATATTTTTATAACACCTACTCATTAAAGGGTTTTTCTTGGGATATGACTACAGAGTTAATCAGGGTGATTTGTCCACAAATAGACAAGTATTTTGCTTTCCTCGGTAGCAAGATCTTAGTTGTTTTTTCTAACTTTCTATTAAAATGTATTATAATGAGATCATTTCTTTCGGGATATGAAAACAGAGTATGTCCACTTCACCTTCAGACCATTTTATTGGTAAACTACACGGTAATGTTTTTTTAAATTTTTAATTTTACCTTTATTTGACTAGGCAAGTCAGTTAAGATCAAATATTTTTTTTCAATGACAGCCTAGGAACAGTGGGTTAATTGCCTTGTTATTGGACAGAACAACAAATTTTTACCTTGTCAGCTTGGGGATTCGATCTTGCAACCTTTCGGTTACTAGTCCAACACTCTAACCACCAGGCTACCTGCCGCTACCTAATGTAAAAGTATTTCAACTGGCAGATTCATTAAATAGTACCCGCAAAACACCAGTCGCAACGTCAACAGTGAAGAGGCAACTCCGGGATGCTGGCCTTTTAGGCAGAGTTGCAAAGAAAAAGCCATTCCTCAGACTGGCCAATAAAAAAAAATGATAAAGATGGGCAAAAGAACACAGACACTGGACAGAGGAACTCTGCCTAGAAGACCAGCATCCCGGAGTCACCTCTTCACTGTTGACATTGAGACTGGTGTTTTGCGGGTACTATTTAATGAAGCTGCCAGTTGAGGACTTTTGAGGCATCTGTTTCTCAAGCTTGACACTCTAATGTACTTGTCCTCTTGCTCAGTTGTGCACCGAGACCTCCCACTCCTCTTTCTATTCTGGTTAGAGCCAGTTTGCACGGTTCTGTGAAGGGAGTAATACACAGCATTGTACGAGATCTTCAGTTTCTTGGCAATTTCTCGCATGGAAGAGCAAAAAGTATGTGAACACCCCTTCAAATTAGTGGATTCGGCTATTTCAGCCACACCCGCCTTACTGAAGAGCTCAGTGACTTTCAACGTGGCACCGTCATAGGATGCCACCTTTCCAACAAGTCAGTTTGTCACATTTCTGCCCTGCTAGAGCTGCCTGGTCAACTGTAAGTGCTGTTATTGTGAAGTGGAAACGTCTAGGAGCAACAACGGCTCAGCCACGAAATAGTAGGCCACACAAGCTCACAAAATGGGACTGCAACAGTCATTACCGAGTTCCAAACTGCCTCTGGAAACAATGTCAGCACAAGAACTGTTCACCAGAATTACACAGACTATACTATGATCTGAAAAAAAATGATGGAAAAACAAACAAAAGTTGGTTTACATACAATCACGTCTGACTATTGGAGAGAGGAAATTATTCCCCAAAATTAAGCCGTTTCCATCCTTTGGACATGATAACCCAGATTTTAAAGATAAATTGGAAGCAATTCTCAAGTGTTCAGCTGATTTAATCTTGTTACTGATTGAGGAATCTAAACGTCAGAAAGATTCCCTAAACAAAGATATTGTGGGGATCAAAGGAGAAATTGCTCATATTGATTCTGAGGAACAAAAATTCCCTTTAGAGAACAAATTGAAAGAGGAGTTGACAAATTGCATCGTTTTTTGAGATGTAAGATATTGGAAAAGTTTGATAGAGACAAGGATGATTACAAAGATGGCTCGTCTGTCTACTCTTGGATGCACAACAAGACTGCATGCGGGTCTTATAGGCCCACACAGACGAGTCCCAGTCCCGCTCTGTTTTTTTTAGTTTGCCAAGCAGCTATGATGGTGATTTTTTGACTCTCAGGCAAATGGCACATGTGATTTTTTTAGACATGCCAAACCACGCAATGAGAGGTGGAAGATGCGCAGGGGGAGGAAGAGGGGGATGCTTAAGGTGCCACCAACCTCCTGTGTGTATGAAGTAGCCTACCCACACTGTATCTGCAAACTTTGTTAGAGCGCACATGCCAAAACCAGAGTGGGCACATTTGCTATTTAAAAAAACATCAGTAGAGTTGGAAATGCTATGGAAACCCATTTACCTTGTATTTATAATTTAACAGCAAAAGTAATTTGTATGTGCACTACTTCATCACGTACAGCCTTTTATCTGCAACAAATCTGTTTGATAGAAACACATCTCAGGTGAGAAATGTGCATTTTGCAGATTTTAGAATACTTGTATGAAAGTCTGTCACAAATTGGATGGAAACCTAGCTAAGGTTGACATTTTTTCTCTTTCTTCACATAACATTTAGAACCACTGCTATAAAATACTGACTTTCTACTGTCTGACCATTACTTTATGCAGGAATCCCACATCATGGGAGCTACAGTACACTAGGTAAGTATAGGGTTTTCAACAAGAAGTAATTGCTTCACATTATTTCCCGAAAGATTACTCCATTATCCTGGTCAGCAGTTACAAAGTGGGAAACATAATCAGGAAAGTGGGACACATAATCTTCACATAATGTCTTTCCCCACCATGAATGTAAGGCTCCAGAGATTGGATAACTATTGCCATGTACATTCAGATCCAGCATGACACCTGTCAATTAGGCAGCTGATGTAGGGTAGACATTCAGTCCCAAGTATGGCTATATTGGCTACTTTTACAGGATCTGAGACCCATATTTATTGAACATGTAATCTCTTTAGAGTGTGTTCCATCTGTGTAAGAATAGCAATTCCCCTCTCCTCCTCCCTCACTCACCTCCAGGGCTATAAAGGCTATTTCTCCTCTCCTGTGTACCACAGTTGTGTGACTGGGTGAAAACTGGGTGAGGTAAATGCTTCACAAGACCCAATCTGTATGCAAATGACTATGTTACTCTCCTGACCCAGCTGGGAGAATAAAACCTGCAAACCTGGAAGCATAGCTGGCGGGAAGTTGTTTGAGGGTGGGGTTGCTAAAGCCGACGGGAGAGGTGGGGGTGCTGCGCTGACGGGGGTGGGGTTGCTAAAGCCGACGGGAGAGGTGGGGGTGCTGCGCTGACGGGGGTGGGGTTGCTAAAGCCGACGGGAGAGGTGGGGGTGCTGCGCTGACGGGGGTGGGGTTGCTAAAGCCGACGGGAGAGGTGGGGGTGCTGCGCTGACGGGGGTGGGGTTGCTAAAGCCGACGGGAGAGGTGGGGGTGCTGCGCTGACGGGGGTGGGGTTGCTAAAGCCGACGGGAGAGGTGGGGGTGCTGCGCTGACGGGGGTGGGGTTGCTAAAGCCGACGGGAGAGGTGGGGGTGCTGCGCTGACGGGGGTGGGGTTGCTAAAGCCGACGGGAGAGGTGGGGGTGCTGCGCTGACGGGGGTGGGGTTGCTAAAGCCGACGGGAGAGGTGGGGGTGCTGCGCTGACGGGGGTGGGGTTGCTAAAGCCGACGGGAGAGGTGGGGGTGCTGCGCTGACGGGGGTGGGGTTGCTAAAGCCGACGGGAGAGGTGAGGGTGCTTCGCTGACGGGGGTGGGGTTGCTAAAGCCGACGGGAGAGGTGGGGGTGCTGCGCTGACGGGGGTGGGGTTGCTAAAGCCGACGGGAGAGGTGGGGGTGCTGCGCTGACGGGGGTGGGGTTGCTAAAGCCGACGGGAGAGGTGGGGGTGCTGCGCTGACGGGGGTGGGGTTGCTAAAGCCGACGGGAGAGGTGGGGGTGCTGCGCTGACGGGGGTGGGGTTGCTAAAGCCGACAGGGGGGTTGGGGGTGCTGCGCTGACGGGGGTGGGGTTGCTAAAGACGACGGGAGAGGTGGGGGTGCTGCGCTGACGGGGGTGGGTTTGCTAAAGCCGACGGGAGAGGCGGGGGTGCTGTGCTGACGGGGGTGGGTTTGCTAAAGCCGACGGGAGAGGTGCGGGTGCTGCGCTGACGGGGGTGGGGTTGCTAAAGCCGACGGGAGAGGTGGGGTTGCTTCGCTGACGGGGGTGGGTTTGCTAAAGCCGACGGGAGTGGTGGGGGTGCTGCGCTGACGGGGGTGGGGTTGCTAAAGACGACGGGAGAGGTGGGGGTTCTGCGCTGACGGGGGTGGGGTTGTTAAAGCCGACGGAAGAGGTGGGGGTGCTGCACTGACGAGTGTGGGGTTGCTAAAGCTGACGGGGGGGTTGCAGGTGCTGCGCTGACGGGGGTGGGGTTGCTAAAGATGACGGGAGAGGTGGGGGTGCTGCGCTGACGGGGGTGGGGTTGCTAAAGCCAACGGGAGAGGTGGGGTGCTGTGCCGACAGGAGAGACGGGGGTGCTGCGCTGACGGGGGTGGGGTTGCTAAAGCCGACGAGAGAGGTGGGGGTGCTTCGCTGACGGGGGTGGGGTTGCTAAAGCCGACGGGAGAGGTGGGGGTGCGGCGCTGACGGGGGTGGGGTTTGTCATGACGTGAAATTTGAAAACCCCTTGGTTAACATAGAGATTCTGGTAACATCAGAAGGCTACAGTGCCTTCTCCACTGACCACACTGTCTGACCCTAACGCTAGCTGCAACGCAGTCATTCACGAGGAGTATCTGTCGAAAGCACCCCTTGGGAAAAAGACGTTTAGAAAACACTTGGTACAGAATCCGATCCAAGGAGATATTACGATATCTCGACACATTCCATCAGCCAATCTGATTGACAATTATTTTAATGATTTCAAGCCAGCTGTCTCTGTGAATGAGCAACTTCCCTCCTCCTTGCAGTCATGCAATACGGTAGTTGAGATGAACTTCTCTTGCCCTTCGGACACTTCCGCAAGCTCTGTGGCCGTCGCAGCAAGAAAAACATTGTATACTCTGCTTCCGATGACACACCTTCCGCTTTGTGGGGGACTGTCAACCCTTACAATGACACTAATGGCGTCAGTCCAGCAAATGACCCGATGACTCCCACTGGTGAAACACTTTGCGATATCACAGACCGATATCCTTGTCTCAGTTTGCAGGTACTGAAGAGGTTGCACACGCGGACGCGGTGGTGACTGACAGACCTCGACAGCCACTGAGGGTGTTGAAGCACAAACACCAGGAGATTTGGTTGAAAGGTTACAGCCATTCTCATAATAACGCGGCCACTGACAACTCGTACATAGGGTCCGAACCTTTCGTTTGCGCCTCTGATACCAACACCACATGCTGGTGGGGGGGTCCCGAGACACAAAGGGGGGGAATAGTAGCCCAGACCCATGATGAGCCTTATCGAGGCCGGTGACTGGGTCGAGACTAAAGGACAACACCGTAAGAGGCCACCAGAGCATAAATCAAATCTAGTTGTAAACTCCCCTTTGAGAACAGTGAGGAGCAGACAGGCCCCTAGACGGGGATTATCTTAGAACACATCTAAGATAGTACTGAGGTGTACCACACTGGTCGTAAAGGAAGTCCAGTGGACTTGTCCTTTTCCAAAACAAATGGCAACAATAATCATTCCTTGCCATGTGTAGCAGTCACTACAAGACAACTAGTAAAATGCTCTAATCATGTATTCCTGTAGGATAACATTTCAGAATAAATCGGTAGGACAACTGGACCCCTTGAGTACCAGTACCAATACCACAGTCAGTCCAGCAACACTCAGTAAGAGGATTGGTAACCTCACAAGTTAAATTGCTATTGATAATAGCAACATAGGAGTCACTCAGAGTGCAACACGCGAAAGGGAATCTCCATTGCACTCTTTCAATGGTTACACACGGCACTAATAAATAGAACCCTCCGTTCAGGAGAAAAGTTATTAGAAGTCATGAACCACGATCACACCACGTACGACTGGTCTAATACTTAGAGTACTTCCGTCATTAGGTTAGCGCCTCCGTGGATAACATAGCTATGAAGTATACTTCTTCATACCTACCGCCACTCAATAGTGGAAGACAGTGACTGGTAGTAAAACCACTACAGACTCCCTCGACACCAATTCTGACTGACCTCCAGGCATTGACCTGAAAATTACCTGACTACGTCAGACTCATTCTGAACAAGTTGTAATCTGCCAGGATACTTGGTTTACTTCCCTTAAATCAATCAATCAAGTTTATTTTATATAGCCCTTCGTACATCAGCTAATATCTCAAAGTGTTGTACAGAAACTCAGCCTAAAACTCCAAACAGCAAGCAATGCAGGTGTAGAAGCACGGTGGCTAGGAAAAACTCCCTAGAAAGGAAAATCTAGGAAGAAACCTAGAGAGGAACCAGGCTATGAGGGGTGGCCAGTCCTCTTCTGGCTCTGCCGGGTGGAGATTATAACAGAACTATGCCAAGATGTTCAAAATGTTCATAAGTGACAAGCATGGTCAAATAATAATCATGAATAATTTTCAGTTGGCTTTTCATAGCCGATCATTAAGAGTTGAAAACAGCAGGTCTGGGACAGGTGGCGGTTCCATAACCGCAGGCAGAACAATTGAAACTGGAATAGCAGCAAGGCCAGGTGGACTGGGGACAGCAAGGAGTCATCATGCCCGGTAGTCCTGACGTATGGTCCTAGGGCTCAGGTCCTCCGAGAGAGAGAAAGAAAGAGAGAAGGAGAAAATTAGAGAGAGCCAAGATTTTCAAAATGTTCATAAATGACAAGCATGGTCAAATAATAATCAGGAATAAAAGTCAGTTGGCTTTTCATAGCCGATCATTAAGAGTTGAAAGCAGCAGGTCTGGGACAGGTAGGGGTTCCATAACCGCAGGCAGAGCAGTTGAAACTAAAACAGCAGCAAGGCCAGGTGGGGACTGGGGACAGCAAGGAGTCATCATGCCCGGTTTGCCGTGACGTATGGTCCTAGGGCTCAGGTTCTCAGAGAGAGAGAGAAAGAAAGAGAGAATGAGAGAATTAGAGTGAGCATACTTAAATTCACACAGGACACTGGATAAGACAGGAGAAGTACTCCAGGTATAACCAACTGACCCTAGCCCCCCGACACATAAACTACTGCAGCATAAATACTGGAGGCTGAGACAGGAGCGGTCAGGAGACACTGTGGCCCCATCCGAAGATACCCCCGGACAGGGCCAAACAGGAAGGATATAACCCCACCCACTTTGCCAAAGCACAGCCCCCGCACCACTAGAGGGATATCTTCAACCACCAAATTACAATCCTGAGACAAGGCCAAGTATAGCCCACAAAGATCTCCACCACAGTACAAACCAAGGGGAGGCGCAAACCCAGACAGGAAGATCACGTCAGTAACTCAACCCACTGAAGTGACGCACCCCTCCTAGGGACGGCATGAAAGAGCACCAGTAAGCCAGTGACTCAGCCCCTGTAATAGGGTTAGAGGCAGAGAATCCCAGTGGAGAGAGGGGAACCGGCCAGGCAGAACCAGCAAGGGCGGTTCGTTGCTCCAGAGCCTTTCCGTTCACCTTCACACTCCTGGGCCAGACTACACTCAATTATATGACCTACTGAAGAGATAAGTCTTCAGTAAAGACTTAAAGGTTGAGACCGAGTCTGCGTCTCTCACATGGGTAGGCAGACCGTTCCATAAAAATGGAGATCTATAGGAGAAAACCCTGCCTCCCGCTGTTTCTTAGAAATTCTAGGGACAATTAGGATGACTTGCATAAACGCACATGCACAACGGAACATCCAATTAGGATTTATGCTAAGATCACTTAAGGGTCCGAGCAAAATACCAGCCTTAGTAAAGTTGAACATTTATTTTGAGGCCTTTAACTCTACAGCTACAGCACTCACCAGTTTTCTTCTCAGAAGTCCATAGGTCATCCCTGTAGACTGCCCAAAACTAGTGCCTTACAGCTGTAGACTTATCATATAGTTATCAACTTAGGATAGTACCCTAAGCAACACCCCGCAAATTAGGAAAGCCCTAGATATGACATTAGACAATGCCATGATAGGGTCATTTTGCCAAGACCATGGGCGTAGACAGAATACAGTCCAATTAGATGGTTAAGGTGGCATAACTATATTTTGTTTTGTTTATGCTTTCATTCATTTTGTTTCATTTTCTTCGGCACGTAGAAAGTGATAGAGCCATAAACAACTTCCCCATACAACCATCAGTTAGTGCCACAACGCCGCTCATTTTGGAGGAAATATAATGATATATTTCATGAGTGTGTGTGCATTGTTAACATCTGCCTAAGTTACTGCCCAGATCTTCCAGTCTGGACGACGAGGCGACAGGTTCGGAACGGCGATCCCAATCTGGACATCCGCTGCCGAGCCATGGAGCGGACTTCTTCATCTGCAGACACCCTACCCGGGTCGACCACCAGATGGGGGACTGCAACAGCGATCACCAACTGGACATCTGCTGCCCAGCCATGGAGCGGACTTCATTCGCAGAAACCCTACCCGGGTCGACCACCAGATGGGGACCACAACAATGGTCCACAACCAGGACAACCCACGGTCATTTTTATGTTGGTTTGCAACATGCAGGTTAATCGCAAGATTGAACCCAACATGGGGGGACTGTCATGACGTTGGCCTGGGGGTAGGTTTATGACAGTCATAAATACCTCTTCCCCCCTTTTTCCTCTCTCTACTCTACTGATGTGAAATTTGAAAACCCCCTGGTTAACACAGAGATTCTGGGAACATCAGAAGGTGGGGCCAAATGAACTATATTCTGGTAATCCGACCAATTGAACATATGCGATGGTACTTAATGAATATGATGTCAGTTCGGTTGTCATCTGAGACATTCTCATCAATGATACATTTACATTTACGTCATTTAGCAGACGCTCTTATCCAGAGCGACTTACAAATTGGTGCATTCACCTTATGACATCCAAAATAGAATGATAGAATGACATAAACTCTACAGTGGAAAGTCTACACATCAGAGTTATCGGATTCACATGGAATTGTTGTTCAATTTAAATGTTTGAATATGAAATTATTCGTGATGGGATGAAATGTGATTTTAGCTTCTAAAATGTGAGAATTGGGTTTTCATGAGTGAATTAGGCCCGACTCAGTGGTCCGCCCACGTGAAGAGACATAGGTTGTAAACTATGAAACACACCCCTTTTCTCCCTCCACTATATAAGCCCTTGACGAAAATGTCACCTCCTGTTCCAAGGATGTGAGGACGACGGTCCCTGCGTTAAAAAGGACTAACATGTCAACTACAGAACTAAGCCAACATCAGCGTGAGCTTTGGTTGCGAATGGTATGAACTTTGAACTTTGATACCTCGTAGACGTTGAGTTAGCAACAGCAGCTGCAAACGTAATTTAGGGAAGAACAGACCGAGTATCCCGTCTACTACTACACAACGACGTTACTACAACGTATCCAATTTACCAGCAGAGACATTCTTCAAAGGACATGGTTGGTCAACACGGCCTTCCATCTACCACCAACCTACCAAAGCGCAGCTCAGAGTAAATATTTCTTGCATTTTCCTTTTCCAAATGGGCGGTAATTTAGAATGCATAAGATACTGTATTTACGATAGCATGGCTTCTCCCTTTGTCACGCCCTGGCCTTAGTATTCTTTGTTTTCTTTATTATTTTAGTTAGGTCAGGGTGTGACATGGGGAATGTTTGTGTTTTGTTGGTTTTGGGTGTGTTTATGGTAAAGGGGTTGTTGGGTATAGTATATGGGTTTGTGTGGAGTACATGTGTCTAGTGTTGTCTATGTATGTTTAGTTGTCTAGGAGAGTCTATGGTTACCTGAATGAGTTCCCAATTAGAGACAGCTGATTTCGGTTGTCTCTGATTGGGAGCCTTATTTAGGGTAGCCATGGGCTCTCATTGGTTGTGGGTAATTGTCTATGTAGAACGTTTGTAGCCTGTATGTGTATGTGCACAACGTTATTTAGCTTCACGGTCGTTTGTTGTTTTGTTCGTTTTGTTAAAGTGTTTCGTGTCGTGTTTATTTTTCGTCATCTTTAAAAAAATAAAAGAAGATGGCTTACTTTCCAAAAGCTGCGTTTTGGTCCATCAATCCGCCACACGATCGTGACACCCTTGGTCCCTCAAAGTCTTCCCGCTCTTTCACTCAAACCCAGCCCCCTTTTCTTTTGTGTAACCAGCTGTCATATCTGTTCCGCCCGCTAGGGACATTTTCCTTTATGATGTAATTTGTAATCAAGGTATGATTCATTCTGTGTATATGTAATTATGTGTGATTAGTTAGGTATTTAGTAAATAAATAATTAAACCCAATTTTGTATTGCTGATTCAACTTGTTAGCCAGGGTTCGTGAATATAACCAAGAATTTACAACTTTCAGATGAGACTGAAATAAGGTGACGATTAATATTGACTGCTATTGATGTAAAATATGATTAAATCTTTAAGAGTTTATTCGGAAGATAACAGCTCTATAAATATTATTTTGTGGTGCCCCGACTTTCTAGTTAATTACATTTACATGATTAGCTCAATCAGGTAATAGTTATTACGGAGAAAGGATTTTATAGAATAGCATGTCATATCACTTAATCCGGCATAGCCAAAGACACGACAGGTTGCTAAAGCCGACGGGAGATAATACTTGTGGAATATAAAAATACTTGCTTGACATGTTTTCTAGTTTCTTGAAATACTTTGCAAATGCAACTTATTTCTATGTGGAATCTGAAATTCATTCATTTTATTCAAATGAATTCCTTTTACATTTGAGTAGACACTCTTATCCAGAGCATCTTACAGTAGTGAGTGCATACATTTTCATATTATGGCTGGTACACCAACAACATCTGTGAGTATGCATGCATGTTAGGCTCTGTTTTAAAGGGAGAAATGAGAGGCTGAAACTGTGTGTGGTGTTACCTTCACCTGCATGGCTGTCCAGTGCTGCCTTCTGTGGTAGCCAGTCTCACTGTTGTTTACAGGTCCTGTCTTAACCGGGGAGAACTGGAGAGAGATGAGAGGGGCAGAGTTCACAGGATGTAACAGCAGAAGCTGTGTGTGTGTATGTGTGGCTCCATTTGAACTAGTTAGGAAAGGAGAGAAATGAGAGGGACAGAGGATGCAGTATATAACAGCTGAAACCTTTTGTTGTGTTACCTTCGCCTGCATGGCTGTCCAGTGCTGCCTTCTGTGGTAGCCAGTCTCACTGTTGTTCTTAGGCTCGGTCTTAACTGGGGAGGAGAAGAAAGAGGAGAGTCGCAGAGTTCACAGGATATAACAGCAGAAACTCTCTGTGTGTGTTATATGAGGAACAGTGACAAAGGAAATAACAAGTAAGAGTTAGGTCATACTTCCCAGAATAGTACTTAATATCATAAATCCAACTAAATGAAAGGGGTCATACTTGGAACAGAACAAAAACGTAATTGTTGTTAAACATCGTTATTAAGCCCCTATTTGCGGTATTTCTAATAGGCTGTCAACCCAGTCACATGGGTAATGATTATCCTACTGTATGTAATGATAAACTCCTGAGTTGCGCAGCGGCAGAGGCGTAACTACAGACCCTGGTTTGATCCCGGGCTGTATCACAACCGGGGGTGATCGGAAGTCCCATATGGCGGCGCACAATTGGCCCAGCGTCGAGGGTTATCCAGAGCAACTTACAGTAGTGAGTGCATACCTTTTCATATTATGGTACACCAACAACATCTGTGAGTATGCATGCATGTCAGGCTCCGTTTTAAGTAAGTAATGCAATCATTGTAAATAAGAATTTGTTTAACTTCTCTAGGATAGGGGGCAGCATTTTCACGTTTGGATGAAAAGCATACCCAAATTCAACTGCCAGCTACTCATCCCCAGAAGATAAGATATGCATACTATTGGTAGATTTGGATAGAAAACACTCTGAAGTTTCTAAAACTGTTTGAATCATGTCTGTGAGTATAACATAACTTATAGGTAACTTAGCAGGTGAAACCCCGAGGACAAACCATTCAGAATTATTTTTTGTTGAGGTCACTCTCTTTTCAATGGGTTTTCATTGGGAATACAGATTTCTAATTGATCTTCTTGCAGTTCCTACCGCTTCCACTGGATGTCAACAGTCTTTAGAAATTGGTTGAGGTTTTTTCCTTTGTGTAATGAAGAAGTACGGCCATCTTGAACGAGGGTCACTTGAGGTGTACTGATAGTTAGAGGCGCGTGACCAGAAAGCTAGCTACAGTTTGTTTTAATCCTGTATTGAACACCGACCATCCCGTCTTCAATTTTATTGATTAATTACGTTATAAAATCCCTAAAGTTGTATTACAAAAGTAGTTTGAAATGTTTTGGCAAATTTTACAGCTAACTTTTGAGATATTTTGTAGTCACGTTTCACAAGTTGGAACCGGTGTTTTTCTGGATCAAACGCGCCAAATAAATGGACATTTTGGATATATATCAACGGAATTAATTGAACAAAAGGACCATTTGTGATGTTTATGGGACATATTGGAGTGCCAACAACAGAAGATCGTCAAAGGTAAGGCATGAATTATATTTTTATTTCTGCGTTTTGTGTCGCACCTGCAGGGTTGAAATATGCTTCTCTCTCTTTGTTTACTCTGTTGCTATCCTCAGATAATAGCATTGCTTGCTTTTGCCAAAAAGCCTATTTGAATTCTGACATGTTGGCTGGATTCACTACAAGTGTAGATTTAATTTGGTATCTTTCATGTGTAATTAAATGAAAGTTTGATTTTTGTAGTAATGTATTTGAATTTGGCGCTCTGCATTTTCTCTGGCTTTTGGCCAAGTGAGACAGTAGCGTCCCGCCTAACTCAGATTTTTGGATATAAATATGAACTTTACCGAACAAAACATATATGTATTGTGTAACATGAAGTCCTATAAGTGTCATCTGATGAAGATCATCAAAGGTAAGTGATTAATTTTATCTCTATTTCTGCTTTTTGTTACTCCTCTCTTTGGCTGGAAAAATGGCTGTGTTCTTCTGTGACTTGGCTCTGACCTAACATAATCGTTTGGTGTGCTTTCGTCGTAAAGCCTATTTGAATTCTGACATGTTGGCTGGATTCACAACATGTGTAGCTTTAATTTGGTATCTTTCATGTGTGATTTCATGAAAGTTAGATTTTTATAGTAATTTATTTGAATTTGGCACTCTGCATTTTTACTGGCTTTTGGCCAAGTGGGACGTTAGCATCCCACATATCCCAGAGAAGTTAACTGACTTGCCTAGTTAAATAAAGGTTAAATAAAAATATGCTATTAAACGTTACAAAAAAAACTGAAGACATAACTTCATTTTTCTTTTAATTAAATATTGATTCAATTTTCTCTCTATGTTGAAATAAAAAAAGCGTATCTCATTGGTCCGAACAATGCAAATGGCCTCATTGAAATGACAGCACTACAAAGCTCAGGTGTTGTGGAGCCTTCCACACAAGGCTCCCTTCCAGATGAAAAGTAAAAAAGCTGACCCCCTGGGAAGAGTAAGAAGCGAAGCAAAGGAGGGGTTATATTATAACTGAATAAAAGGGGCCATTTTGGGTTTAAGGGAAACGTTGGCCAATTAAGTGTTTTTTGTTGTTGTCTGAAAACACAGAAGAAATTTGTATATTAACACTCAAAACACCTATACATTGACAAGAAAGTATGTAAACCTATACCTGATGTGAAGTTTATGCTCATTGTTCATCTGCTCGGATGAATTTGGGGGGTATATCTGGAAACTTGTTTTGCACATTTTCTACAAATACAAATTGGGTCAAGGTAAAACATAATATGAGTTTGTGTGTTTGTGTTTTGCCACTGGAAATAACTTAGTGCTGCATTAGGATCTAAATCTTTCCCTTACCAATTATCAGTTTGACTTTTCCCTCATCAAGGACCAGCTTTGCTGAAGTTCCTTTATTGGCATTTCCAATTTTTCCAGATAATCCATGGGTAGCAATCACTTCCTTCCCAAACACAGACTCAGCCTGGTCTTTAACCATGGCTGTGCTGGAGGTGCCTACCGCAGGCCTGCAGCGTGGCATTACTTATGCCCAAAGGGGTAATCCCCTCTGCCGATCGTCCTGGCTGTATAAATGTTAACATAGTCATAACATCATAGCACTGTCCAACGTTAGGTGACAAATACACTTTTTGAATGGCTAATTAAGCACTTAACTTTGGGGCTGGTGGATAGGCTTTGACCCGAGAGGCTGGATTGTGGGACACAGCTTCAAGTATTAGAAGTAAGGCTATTCATGAGATTGAAAACCATAAACCCATAACCTGTTATCAATTCAATCATTTGAAAAGAGTGCGACACAGACAGAAGAGAGAGACTTTTATTCTTTCCATTATTTAATAATGAATTAAATGGGACGTTCAAACTTTTGGATATTTTTTTATATCCCATCTGTGATCTGTACTTCTCCACAACTTTGTCCCTGACCTGTTTGGCAAGCTGCTTGGTATTCATGCTTAGTGGTGTTGTAGACTCTGGGGCCTTTCAGAACAGGTGTATATATACTGAGATCATGTGACAGATCATGTGACACTTAGATTGCACACAGGTGGACTTTATTTAACTAATTGTGTGACTTCTGAAGGTAATTTGTTGCACCAGATCTAATTTAGGGGCTTAATAGCAAAGGGGGTGAATACATATGCATGCACCACTTTTATGTTTTACTTTTTTTTTAATTTTTGAAACAAGTTTTATTTTTTCATTTCACTTCAGCAATTTGGACTATGTTATGTATGTCCATTACATGAAATCCAAATAAAAATCCATTTAAATTACAGGCTGTAATACAACAAAATAGCAAAAATGCCAAGGGAGAATGAATACTTTTGCAAGGCACTGTATATGATATTGACAGCATCTTTAGGTCATTATATGCATATTCGAGTAGGCTGCGCTGGTCGGCAGTGACAAACAAAGCACATATTGAAGTTGCATTTAGAATTTTGGATGCAGATGTGCATGGATTTCAGCTGTTGCATTGCCTATTTCCAACTCCCTGGAATATCCGCCAACGATTTAACAACATTTTAAAGCTGATAAAGAAGATCATAGGGGGGAGATCAACTCGATGCCAACGCGAGCTGGAATTACATGCACAACGACTCAACCAAAATGTGGAGCGACAACGCATTCACGGCACCTGTCATGGTCATTCTTTTGATGATGATGGTAACTTTGGTGGTTGTGCTAGTTTTGGGAAACACTTTGGTCATTTTCGCCTTTAAAGTAGACAAGAGTCTGAGGAGGCAAAGCAAAAAAAATGGGGCCTACATAAAGCTGTCCCAACAGCAGAGCTTTCTTTCCAGCAAAATGGAGTGAATCCTTACCACTGCTACACCTGGCTATCAGCGGAGCCTTGTCTGGCAGTGAAACAGTTCATTCAGCCTCATTTACTGCTTTAGAAAAAATAAAACATAGCTGAAATGGTGACTTATTTAAACAAATGTGGTTTCTACTGACAATTGAAATGTACAAAATATGGCATAAGGGAATGACAAGCGGATAAGAAGCAATCCGTAATTTCAATTGAGACATTAATGAGCGAGCTAGGATGGAAGTAGTCAATATAACTATTTGTTCAGAAATTTTGAAATGCACAGTGACAGAATTCAGAACATGGGCTGTTCTTACAGTATTCTTCCTGTACACCAAGTCAGAACTGTAGGATACATAAAGGGAGCATATGAGCAGACAATAAACTCTTACAATACTCAACGATTACAGTTCCCTAAAACAGGTTATAGGCTACATGTGCACCACCAAGTCAGAAGAGTAGGCTAAGAGAGGAAAGGGACCAAATTATTAGGGTGAGGCACATGGCCTACTTTCAGCTTACTACACAACATACACTTAGTTTTATTTACAGTATACATATCTCCCTGGCATATTACATTATTTATGCAGCAGCATACAAGATGGTGTGTTCTTGGGGACCTTCAATGCTGCAGACATTTTTTTGTTACCCTTCCCCAGATCTGTGACTTGATACAATCCTGCCTTTCGATATCCTGTCCAATCAATCAATTGAATTTCCAACAGTTGGACTCCAATCAAGTTGTTGAAACATCTCGAAGACGATTAATGGAAACAAGATGCACCTGAGCTCAATTTCGAGTCTCATCGCAAAGGGTCTGAATACTTATGTAAGTAAGGTAGCTGTTTTTAAAAAATGTGCTAAAAATTCTAAAAACCTGTTTTCCCTTTGACTTAGTGTCCCCATGAGTGACAGAACAATGAGCCAATCACGGCACAACTACAGAGCATTACCAACTCTCCTTATTTTCTGCTGGTTGCCCCACCACCATCACAGAAAGCACTGAGCTAGGCTGAAACACCTACATTTTGGAGCTGCATTACTCAAGAAAGAAAAAAAAGAGACTGTTTGTATGCTGCTTAATTAACTCAATTCTAAAAATGTTTTACATTGTTTGCAAACTGATATGTGACAAGTATTAATGCTAAATTAAAATGCAAAACAGGCTCTGCCCCACCTTCCCTGAATGACCCGTCGCCACTGGTGTACCAGAGCACATAGAGGTGTATGGCTGTAGGCTAGTGGAGGTTTTTGCTTACTTGTGGAAACTTTTAGTGGAAGTTTCAATTCATTGTAGATACCACAGACGACGTATATAGTGATGTAGATACCAAAGCGTTTTCCACGTAACAAAAGTTCTGATGCTGCCTAGACCTGCGCGCACTTCATGATAGGCTATGGATGAGTGTTGTTGAGCAAGATGATATATGATATTGACAGCATCTTTAGGTTATTATATAAATATTCGAGTAGGCTGCGCCGGTCCGCGAGGTGACAAGCAAAGGACATACTGAAGTTGAATTTTGGATGCGTGGATGCAGATGCGCATGGATTTCAGCTGTTGCATTGCCTATTTCCAACTCCTTGGAATATCCGCCAACGATTTAACAACATTTTAAAGCTGATAAAGAAGATCATGGGGGGAGATCAACTCGATGCCAACGCGAGCTGGAATTACATGCACAACGACTCAACCAAAATGTGGAGCGACAACGCATTCACGGCACCTGTCATGGTCATTCTTTTGATGATGATGGTAACTTTGGTGGTTGTGATAGTTTTGGGAAACGCTTTGGTAATTTTCGCATTTAAAGTAGACAAGAGTCTGAGGAGGCAAAGCAACTATTACTTCCTGAATCTCGCCATATCGGATTTTCTTGTTGGTGAGAACATTTATGATTATTAAATTAAGTATATTGTTATTGCATGTTGAAGATGTCATTTGCATTCATTTTCTTATTTGAAGTAATTTATTGGTCTGTGTGTTTGAGTGAGAATGGTAAACAGTACAATATGAGGAATGTTATTTGTGGACCGCAACTCAGCCTGATGTTAGTGGTACAGGCTCCCATTAAAATATTGTTATAGACAGCAGACAAATGACAGGAAGTCCAGATGAACAAATGTGGGCTCCCCTCCTCCTGGCAGAGCAGATTAAAAACATTTATTCAAGCGTAAGACTAACATGTAGCCTAGCGGCTAGAGAAGTCAGATAACAACTGGACCGTTGCCAGTTCGAATCCTGGGTCCGATGGGAAAAATCTGTCGGGAATTGAGCTTGCAACTGGAGGGTTGCTGGTATCAAACCTAGATTCCATTGCCTGCTGTTGTGCCCTTGAGCAATGCACTTAACCCTCCACAACATCAGCTCTCATGTGGCAGCTCCATGCACCTCTAAAAAAAACGTGTGATGTGTGTCTTTCAGAGGGGTTGGGTTAAAAGTGGAAGTCACATTTTGGTTCACCCAATATTGACCAATAAAGTAATATTAATAAGTGCAATGCCTCTCCCCCATCTGGTTTTCCAGGGGCATTCTGCATTCCAGTGTACATCCCATACATCTTGACAGGGAGATGGATGTTGGGCAGAGGACTGTGCAAACTGTGGCTGGTCATGGACTACTTGCTCTGTACTGCCTCTGTCTTCAACATTGTCCTGATCAGCTATGACCGCTTCCTCTCTGTCACCAGGGCGGTGAGTAGGAGGAACCTTATGGCCTTGAATTAGTTCATTGGAATGCCTTGAGAGGGGGATACCATACACACAATTGTCAGTTCTTAATTAAAGCCCCCTTGCAGTCCTTTTCATTTTATTTATGCATCATCACTATATGTCTACTAAATCACTGTTTATTTCATGAAAATAACTCCAAATATGTTGTGTATCATTTATTTCCCTGAGCCTCCTTTTAGCCGATACAGTTGCATCCGTAGGATTTGTAGTACACAAAGTGACTATGACAAACGAACCGACCATCTGGATGAGTGTTTCAGACAGCGGGGTTACCCAGAGGAATGGCTGCATGACGCAAGGGAACGTTATAAAAATATCACCCAGGATGACAGCCTCACGCCCAAACCTCCCCGCCATCCTGACCAACGCATTCAATGCTTCCTTCAGTACTCCCCTCTTGGTAAACAGTTCGACCACATCATTAAAAACACTGGCACATCTTGAGCACTGATCCACAACGGGAAAAGACGTTTAAAGAACCCCCGCGGGTAGTCTTCAGACGCGCCCCCAACATCAGTCACATGGTGGTGAGGTCTGATCTTCCACCAGTGCCACAGTACCTTTCTAGACAATGTGCCGGACGGTAACTATAGATGTGGCGGGTGCACCCAGTGTAACTTCACGAACAAATGCACAATGTTCAATCACCCTATTACGGGCAAGGCCATTAAGATTAAGGGCATCATTACATGTTCCACAAAAATGTGATATACCTGATCAAATGTATTTGTCGTCTATGTAAGAAAAACAAAACAAGCTCTGAAAACAAGGATAGCAGACCACAGGAGTAATATCAGGACCCGTGACCAGAGAAACCCTGTGGCTGCGCATGTCATGGAGGCTCGTCACAACATTAGCTCTTTGAGATACATGGCATCGATCATGTCAAGACACCTAGGATGGGCGGAGATATTGATAATCTATTATTGAGAAGAGAACTGTATTGAATTCACTGTTTGTGTACCATGTCTCTGAATCAAGTGTTTGATTTCAGACCATTTCTTACCTGAATATGTCACTTTACTTTGATTTGTCTTGCCTTCCAGGTTACCCATTTGGTCATTTTGTAAATATATATTATGTTCTGGAACCATTACGTGCACCCATCTCATTGTTATTTAATTATTAGAGACATTCAAATGTTTTTTGCACCCACCATGCACCATGTCCGCAATGGTCATGTGAGGTGAAATATGTATATTTTGGGATGTGAACAGTCAGTGTGTTTCACCTGACGAAGATCCGTTTCGGATGGAAACGTCAAGAAAGCGGTGAATTGGGAGCTTTAACAGACTTCTTGTTCTACACTAGTGTTCTTTATTAGCCCATCACCTATGTTTTTTAAGGATGTGTGTATGACCACAAACTTTTCTGAGCCTCCTTTTGCCATTGAAAAGCTCAGTTTGATCTGATTGGCGGAATGGATCGTTTAGACCAGGGATCATCAACTAGATTCAGCTGTGGGACGATTATAATTTTTTTTTTTTTAATTATACATTTTTAAAATGTATTTAAAATGTATTTATTTTTTCTTGAGTGGATGGTCAGGGGGACGGAGCATAATTACATATAATTTATAGACTGCAAATTGACCGCAAGAAGCCCAAACAGATATATTATTTGACTAAAACAAAATAATTTCAAACCGTTCTTTCATTTGAATATGATCACATATCAATCAATCAATCAATTTTATTTTATATAGCCCTTCGTACATCAGATAATATCTCGAAGTGCTGTACAGAAACCCAGCCTAAAACCCCAAACAGCTAGAATGCAGGTGTAGAAGCACGGTGGCTAGGAAAAACTCCCTAGAAAGGCCAAAACCTAGGAAGAAACCTAGAGAGGAACCAGGCTATGAGGGGTGGCCAGTCCTCTTCTGGCTGTGCCGGGTGGAGATTATAACAGAACTATGCCAAGATGTTCATAAGTGACAAGCATGGTCAAATAATAATCATGAATAATTTTCAGTTGGCTTTTCATAGCTGATCATTAAGAGTTGAAAAACAACAGGTCTGGGACAGGTGGCGGTTCCATAACCGCAGGCAGAACAGCTGAAACTGGAATAGCAGCAAGGCCAGGCGGACTGGGGACAGCAAGGAGTCACCACGGGCGGCAATCCCGACGCATGGTCCTAGGGCCCAGGTCCTCCGAGAGAAAGAAAGAGAGAAGGAGAAAATTAGAGAGAGCCAAGATTTTCAAAATGTTCATAAATGACAAGCATGGTCAAATAATAATCAGGAATAAATCTCAGTTGGCTTTTCATAGCCGATCATTAAGAGTTGAAAACAGCAGGTCTGGGACAGGTAGGGGTTCCATAACCGCAGGCAGAAGAGTTGAAACTGGAATAGCAGCAAGGCCAGGCGGACTGGGGGCAGCAAGGAGTCACCACGGCCGGTAGTCCCGCCGTATGGTCCTAGGGCTCAGGTCCTCCGAGAGAAAGAGAGAAGGAGAAAATTAGAGAGAGCCAAGATTTTCAAAATGTTCATAAATGACAAGCATGGTCAAATAATAATCAGGAATAAATCTCAGTTGGCTTTTCATAGCCGATCATTAAGAGTTGAAAACAGCAGGTCTGGGACAGGTAGGGGTTTCGTAACCGCAGGCAGAAACAGTTGAAACTGGAATAGCAGCAAGGCCGGGCGGACTGGGGACAGCAAGGTGTCAGCATGCCCGGTAGTCCTGACGTATGGTCCTAGGGCTCAGGTTCTCAGAGAGAACGAGAGAATTAGAGAGAGCATACTTAAGTTCACACAGGACACTGGATAAGACAGGAGAAGTACTCCAGGTATAACCAACTGACCCTAGCCCCCCGACACATAAACTACTGCAGCATAAATACTGGAGGCTGAGACAGGAGCGGTCAGGAGACACTGTGGCCCCATCCGAAGAAACCCCCGGACAGGGCCAAACAGGAAGGATATAACCCCACCCACTCTGCCAAAGCACAGCCCCCACACCACTAGAGGGATATCCTCAACCACCAACTTACAATCCTGAGACAAGGCCGAGTATAGCCCACAAAGGTCTCCACTACAGCACAACCAAGGGGGGGCGCCAACCCAGACAGGAAGTTCACGTCAGTAACTCAACCCACTCAAGTGACGCACCCCTCCTAGGGACGGCATGAAATAGCACCAGCAAGCCAGTGACTCAGCCCCAGTAACAGGATTAGAGGCAGAGAATCCCAGTGGAGAGAGGGGAACCGGCCCTGGAGAGACAGCAAGGGCGGTTCGTTGCTCCAGAGCCTTTCCGTTCACCTTCACACTCCTGGGCCAGACTACACTCAATCATATGACCCACTGAAGAGATAAGTCTTCAGTAAAGACTTAAAGGTTGAGACCGAGTCTGCGTCTCTCACATGGGTAGGCAGACTGTTCCATAAAAATGGAGATCTATAGGAGAAAGCCCTGCCTCCAGCTGTTTGCTTAGAAATTTTAGGGACAATTAGGAGGCCTGCGTCTTGTGACCGTAGCGTACGTGTAGGTATGTACGGCAGGACCAACTCGGAAAGATAGGTAGGAGCAAGCCCATGTAACGCTTTATAGGTTAACAGTAAAACCTTGAAATCAGCCCTTGCCTTAACAGGAAGCCAGTGTAGGGAAGCTAGCACTGGAGTAATATGATCAAATTTCTTGGTTCTAGTCAGGATTCTAGCAGCCGTATTTAGCACTAACTGAAGTTTATTTAGTGCTTTATCCGGGTAGCCGGAAAGTAGAGCATTGCAGTAGTCTAACCTAGAAGTAACAAATGCATGGATTAATTTTTCTGCATCATTTTTGGACAGAAAATTTCTGATTTTTGCAATGTTACGTAGATGGAAAAAAGCTGTCCTTGAAACAGTCTTGATATGTTCGTCAAAAGAGAGATCAGGGTCAAGAGTAACGCCGAGGTCCTTCACAGTTTTATTTGAGACGACTTTACAACCATCAAGATGAATTGTCAGATTTAACAGAAGATCTCTTTGTTTCTTGGGACCTAGAACAAGCATCTCTGTTTTGTCCGAGTTTAAAAGTAGAAAGTTTTCAGCCATCCACTTCCTTATGTCTGAAACACAGGCTTCTAGCGAGGGCAATTTTGGGGCTTCACCATGTTTCATTGAAATGTACAGCTGTGTGTCATCCGCATAGCAGTGAAAGTTAACATTAAGTTTTCGAATAACATCCCCAAGAGGTAAAATATATAGTGAAAACAATAGTGGTCCTAAAACGGAACCTTGAGGAACACCGAAATGTACAGTTGATTTGTCAGAGGACAGACCATTCACAGAGACAAACTGATATCTTTCCGACAGGTAAGATCTAAACCAGGCCAGAACTTGTCCGTGTAGACCAATTTGGGTTTCCAGTCTCTCCAAAAGAATGTGGTGATCGATGGTGTCAAAGGCAGCACTAAGGTCTAGTAGCACGAGGACAGATGCAGAGCCTCGGTCTGACGCCATTAAAAGGTCATTTACCACCTTCACAAGTGCAGTCTCAGTGCTATGATGGGGTCTAAAACCAGACTGAAGCATTTCGTATACATTGTTTGTCTTCAGAAAGGCAGTGAGTTGCTGCGCAACAGCTTTTTCTAAAATTTTTGAGAGGAATGGAAGATTCGATATAGGCCGATAGTTTTTTATATTTTCCGGGTCAAGGTTTGGCTTTTTCAAGAGAGGCTTTATCACTGCCACTTTTAGTGAGTTTGGTACACATCCGGTGGATAGAGAGCTGTTTATTATGTTCAACATAGGAGGGCCAAGCACAGGAAGCAGCTCCTTCAGCAGTTTAGTAGGAATAGGATCCAGTATGCAGCTTGAAGGTTTAGAGGCTATGATTATTTTCATCATTGTGTCAAGAGATATAGTACTAAAACACTTAAGTGTCTCTCCCGATCCCAGGCCCTCGCAGAGCTGTGCAGATCCAGGACAGCTAAGCCCTGGAGGAATACGCAGATTCAAAGAGGAGTCCGTAATTTGCTTTCTAATGGTCATGATCTTTTCCTCAAAGAAGTTCATGAATTTATTACTGCTGAAGTGAAAGCCATCCTCTCTTGGGGAATGCTGCTTTTTAGTTAGCTTTGCAACAGTATCAAAAATAAATTTTGGATTGTTCTTATTTTCCTCGATTAAGTTGGAAAAGTAGGATGATCGAGCAGCAGTGAGGGCTCTTCGGTACTGCACGGTACTGTCTTTCCAAGCTAGTCGGAAGACTTCCAGTTTTGTGTGGCGCCATTTCCGTTCCAATTTCCTGGAAGCTTGCTTCAAAGCTCGGGTATTTTCTGTATACCAGGGAGCTAGTTTCTTATGACAAATGTTTTTCGTTTTTAGGGGTGCAACTGCATCTAGGGTATTGCGCAAGGTTAAATTGAGTTCCTCAGTTAAGTGGTTAACTGATTTTTGTCCTCTGACGTCCTTGGGTAGGCAGAAGGAGTCTGGAAGGGCATCAAGGAATTTTTGTGTTGTCTGAGAATTTATAGCACGACTTTTGATGCTCCTTGGTTGGGGTCTGAGCAGATTATTTGTTGCGATTGCAAACGTAATAAAATGGTGGTCCGATAGTCCAGGATTATGTGGAAAAACATTAAGATCTACAACATTTATTCCATGGGACAAAACTAGGTCCAGAGTATGACTGTGGCAGTGAGTAGGTCCAGAGACATGTTGGAAAAAACCTACTGAGTCGATGATGGCTCCGAAAGACTTTTGGAGTGGGTCTGTGGACTTCTCCATGTGAATGTTAAAATCACCAAAAATTAGAATATGATCTGCTATGACTACAAGGTCTGATAGGAATTCAGGAAACTCAGAGAGGAACGCTGTATATGGCCCAGGAGGCCTGTAAACAGTAGCTATAAAAAGTGATTGAGTAGGCTGCATAGATTTCATGACTAGAAGCTCAAAAGACGAAAACGCCCTTTTTTTTTTTTGTAAATTGAAATTTGCTATCGTAGATGTTAGCAACACCTCCGCCTTTGCGGGATGCACGGGGGATATGGTCACTAGTGTAACCAGGAGGTGAGGCCTCATTTAACACAGTAAATTCATCAGGCTTAAGCCATGTTTCAGTCAGGCCAATCACATCAAGATTATGATCAGTGATTAGTTCATTGACTATGACTGCCTTTGAAGTGAGGGATCTAACATTAAGTAACCCTATTTTGAGATGTGAGGTATCACGATCTCTTTCAATAATGGCAGGAATGGAGGAGGTCTTTATCCTAATAAGATTGCTAAGGCGAACACCGCCATGTTTAGTTTTGCCCAACCTAGGTCGAGGCACAGACACAGTCTCAATGGGTATGGCTGAGCTGACTACACTGACTGTGCTATTGGCAGACTCCACTAAGCTGGCAGGTTGGCTAACAGCCTGCTGCCTGGCCTGCACCCTATTTCATTGTGGGGCTAAAGGAGTTAGAGCCCTATCTATGTTGGTAGATAAGATGAGAGCACCCCTCCAGGTAGGATGGAGTCCGTCACTCCTTAGCAGGTCAGGCTTGGTCCTGTTTGTGGGTGAGTCCCAGAAAGAGGGCCAATTATCTACAAATTCTATCTTTTGGGAGGGGCAGAAAACAGTTTTCAACCAGCGATTGAGTGCTGAGACTCTGCTGTAGAGCTCGTCACTCCCCCTAACTGGGAGGGGGCCAGAGACAATTACTCGATGCCGACACATCTTTCTAGCTGATTTACACGCTGAAGCTATGTTGCACTTGGTGACCTCTGACTGTTTCATCCTAACATCGTTGGTGCCGACGTGGATAACAATATCTCTATACTCTCTACACTCGCCAGATTTAGCTTTAGCCAGCACCATCTTAAGATTAGCCTTAACGTCGGTAGCCCTGCCCCCTGGTAAACAGCGTATGATCGCTGGGTGATTCGTTTTAAGTCTAATACTGCGGGTAATGGAGTCGCCAATGACTAGGGTTTTCAATTTGTCAGAGCTAACGGTGGGAGCCTTCGGCGTCTCAGACCCCGTAACGGGAGGAGTAGAGACAAGAGAAGACTCAGACTCCGACTCGCTACATAATGGGGAAAACCAGTTGAAAGTTTCTGTCGGCTGAATGAGCGACACCGGTTGAGCATTCCAACAGCATTTCCCTCCAGAAGCCATGAGAAAGTTGTCCGGCTGCGGGGACTGTGCGGGGGGATTTATACTAACGTTACTATCTGTACTTACTGGTGGCACAGACGCTGTTTCTTCCTTTCCTACACTGAAATTACCCTTGCCTAACGATTGCGTCTGAAGCTGGGCTTGCAGCACAGCTATTTTCGCCGTAAGGCGATCGTTCTCCTGTATATTATGAGTACAGCGACTGCAATTAGAAGACATCATGTTAATGTTACTACTTAGCTTCGGCTGTTGAAGGTGTTGACGAACCATGTCCAGATAAAGCGTCCGGAGTGAAAAAGTTGAATGAGGGAAAAAAGTTGCGATGGAAAAACTAAAAATATAAACGGTAATTAAAAACAGAAACAAAACAAAAAACGTAAAGTTGTCAGCTAGCAAAGTAAAGTAAAGTTGGCAGCAAAACGCACAGCAACAAAACGCACAGCAACACGTCTGCAGATTCAACAGGAAGTGACGGCAATGCACGGATGAACAACAAACACCATGACCACAACAACAAACACCATGACAGTGCAATACACAAGGGGTGGAACAGGGGTGGAACAGTGGCAACATACACTTCCGGTCAAAAGTTTTAGAACACCTACTCATTCAAGTATATATTTTTTACTATTTTCTACGTTTGTAGAATAATTGTGAAGACATCAAAACTGGTAAATAACACATGGAATCATGTAGTAACCAAAAAAAAGTGTTAAACAAATCAAAGTAGCTACCCTTTGCCTCGATGACAGCTTTGCACACTATTGGCATTCTCTCAACCAGCTTCACCTGGAATGATTTTCCAACAGTCTTGAAAGAGGTCCCACATATGTTGGCTGCTTTTCCTTCACTCAGCGGTCCAACTCATCCCTAACCATCTCAATTGGGTTGAGGTTGGGTGATTGTGGAGGCCAGGTCATCTGATGCAGCACTCCATCACTCTCCTTCTTGGTCAAATAGCCCTTACACAGCCTGGAGGTGTGTTGGGTCATTGTCCTGTTGAAAAACAAATTATTGTCCCACTGCAGATTGCTGTGGTAGCCATTCTGGTTAAGTGTGCCTTGAATTCTAAATAAATCACAGACAGTATCACCAGCAAAGCACCCCCACACCATCACACCACCTCCTCCCTGCCTCATGGTGGGAACCACACATACGGAGATCATCCATTCACCTACTCTGCATCTCACAAAGACACCACGGTTGGAACCAAAAATCTCAAATTTGAGCTCATCAGACCAAAGGACAGATTTCCACCGGTCTAATGTCCATTGCTCGTGATTCTTGGTCAAAGCAAGTCTCTTCTTATTATTGGTGTCCTTTAGTAGTGGTTTCTTTGCAGCAATTTGACCATGAAGGCCTGATTCATGCAGTCTCCTCTGAACAGTTGATGTTGAGATGTGTCTGTTACTTGAACTCTGTGAAGCATTAATTTGGGCTGCAATTTCTGAGGCTGGTAACTCTAATGAACTTATCCTCTGCAGCAGCGATAACTCTGGGTCTTCCATTCCTGTGGCGGTCCTCATCAGACAGTTTCATCATAGAGCTTGATGGTTTTTGCGACTGCACTTTTTCCGAATTGACTGACCTTCATGTCTTAAAGTAATGATGGACTGTTGTTTCTCTTTGCTTATTTGAGCTGTTCTTGCCATAATATGGACTTTGTCTTTTACCAAATAGGGCTATATTCTGTATACCACCTCTGCCTTGTCACAACACACCTGATTGGCTCAAACGCATTAAGAAGGAAAGAAATTCCACAAATTAACTTAACAAGGCACTCCTGTTAATTGAAATGCATTCCAGGTGACTACCTCATGAAAGTAGTTGAGAGAATACCAAGAGTGTGGAAAGCTGTCATGGCAAAATAAAATATTTTGATTTGTTTAACCCTTTTTTGGTTACTAGCTGATTCCATGTGTTATTTCATAGTTTTGATGTCTTCACTATTATTCTATATTGTAGAAAATATTAAAAATAAAGAAAAACCCTTGAATGAGTAGGTGTGCCCAAACTTTTGAGTAGTACTGTATATATAAACTCAGCAAAGAAAGAAACGTCCTCTCACTGTCAACAGCGTTTATTTTCAGCAAAATTAATGTGGAAATATTTGTATGAACATAAGATTCAACAACTGAGACATCAACGGAACAAGTTCCACATACATGTGTATAACAGAAATGGAATAATGTGTCCCTGAACAAAGGGGGGGTCAAAATCAAAAGTAACAGTCAGTATCTGGTGTGGCCACCAGCTGCTTTAAGTACTGCATTGCATCTCCTCCTCATGGACTGCACCAGATTTGCCAGTTCTTGCTGTGAGATGTTACCCCACTCTTCCACCAAGTCACCTGCAAGTTCCCGGACATTTCTGGTGGGGAATGGCCCTAGCCCTCACCCTCCGATCCAACAGGTCCCAGAAGTGCTCAAAGGGATTGAGATCTGGGCTCTTCGCTGGCCATGGCAGAACGCTGACATTCCTGTCTTGCAGGAAATCACACACAGAACGAGCAGTATGGCTGGTGGCATTGTCATGCTGGAGGGTCATGTCAGAATGAGCCTGCAGGGAGGGTACCACATGAGGCAGGAGGATGTCTTCCCTGTAACGCACAGCGTTGAGATTGCCTGAAATGACAATCTCAGTCCGATGATGCTGTGACACACCGCTCCAGACCATGATGGACCCTCCACCTCCAAATCGATTCCGCTCCAGAGTACAGGCCTCGGTGTAACGCTCATTCCTTTGACGATAAACGCGAATCCGACCATCATCCCTGGTGAGACAAAACCGCGACTCGTCAGTGAAGAGCACTTTTTGCCAGTCCTGTCTGGTCCAGCGATGGTGAGTTTGTGCCCATAGGCGACGTTGTTGCTGTGATGTTTGGTGAGGACCTACCTCACAACAGGCCTACAAGTCCTCAGTCCAGCCTCTCTCAGCCTATTGCGGACAGTCTGAGCACTGATGGAGGGATTGTGCGTTCCTGGTGTAACTCAGGCTGTTGTTGCCATCCTGTACCTGTCCCGCAGCTGTGATGTTCGGATGTTCCGATCCTGTGCAGGCGTTGTAACACGTGGTCTGCCACTGCGAGGACGATCGTCTATCCATCCTGTCTCCCTGTAGCGCTGTCTCACAGTACGGACATTGCAATTTATTGCCCTGGCCACATCTGCAGTCCTCATGCTTCCTTGCAGCATGCCTAAGGCATGTTCACGCAGATGAGCAGGGACCCTGGGTATCTTTCTTTTGGTGTTTTTCAGAGTCAGTAGAAAGGCCTCCTTAGTGTCCTAAGTTTTCATAACTGTGACCTTAATTGCCTACCGTCTGTAAGTCGTTAGTGTCTTAACGACCGTTCCACAGGTGCATGTTCATTAATTGTTTATGTTTCATTGAACAAGCATAGGAAACAGTGTTTAAACTCTTTACAATGAAGATCTGTGAAGTTATTTGGATTTTTATGAATTATCTTTGAAAGACAGGGTCCTGAAAAGGGGACTTTTTTGTTGTTGCTGAGTTTATATTATTGTCAAAAAATAACATTGTGATATGCAACTGCATCGAGTTTTCCCCCATCACAAATTTTAAGGGGGCAAACTACCTGCACTCCAGGACACCTACAGCACCTGATGTCGCAGGAAGGCCAAAAATATCTCATCAAGGACGACAACCACATGATCCACTGTCTGTTCACCCCGCTACCATCCAGAAGGCGAGGTCAGTACAGGTGCATCCAAGCTGGGACCGACTGAAAAACAGCCTCTATCTCAAGGCCATCAGACTGTTAAACAGTCATCATTAACACAGAGGCTGCTGCCTACATACAGACTTGAAATCATTGGCCACTTTAATAAATGGATCACTAGTAACTTTAGTAATGCCACTTTAATAATGTTTACATATCTTGCATTACTCATCTTATATGTGTAAATACTGTAATTTATAATTTACATCTCTATTGCATCTTGCCTATGCAGCTCTGTCTATCTTCATCCATATATTTATATGTATATATTCTTATTACATTCTTTTACTTATATTTGTGAGTATTAGGTAGTTGTTGTGGAATTGTTCGATTACATGTTAGATATTGTTGCACTGTCGGAACTAGAAGCACAAGCATTTTCCTACACTCACAATAACATCTGCTAACCATGTGTATATGACCAATAACATTTGATTTGACCAGTTGTGGGATAATGTCAATGTGGCTTTGATTTGATTGTAGTCGGGAGCTTTATATTTATGACAGTTTGCGATGGAACAAATTAAAAAATGTATGTCCTTACAGAATTGCTTGGCAAGCTACTCATAGGTCGACTGCGAGCTACTGGTAGCTCCTGATCTACCGGTTGTAGACCCCTGCTCTGGAGCCTACCCCGCTTACCCCTTCAATTTAGGAGGATACACAAGCTGAAATTCCAGGCATTTTTTTCCAAACAGCTCTTACACAGAAAGGGCATTGTCATCATTTTCATTATTTCAGAGTGTTATTTCGACCTCAGAGAATTGAAATATCATTAAAAAAGCACAGACATCATGTTTTTGACGCTGTCTCTTATTAGTGCATACTCACACTACTCTCAGAGCAGGGCTGCCAGTTTTGACTAGCAGTTACATTTCGTAGCAGGTTAGAACTTAGAATGTGTTTGGAGAAGCTATAGAGCCCGTACTCTATAGCTTCTCCCACAAGCCTCCTCTGGATTCAGTGTGTTCTCTTTTTGTTAGGAGAGTTAACATGGCAGGTTAGGATAATTAGGTTAAGAAAAGGGTTAGTGATTAGCTAAAATGCCGAAATTGTCCAAAACACGACTCGAACATATCAAGTTACAACCAGGCCTGCCCTGAGAACAGTCTTGGTTTCCACTAATATGAAGCTGTGTTGTTTTTTTTATGCACTGCCCCTTTAACTCTTGATGTTGGTTGCCATTGTTTTCATTTTGCTTGACAACTTGCAGAGGAAATGTTGACTGAGAGAGACGTGAGAGACAGTGAGAGTCTGAGAGTTTGGTACACCATTCCACGCATTCTCTTGAACATTTAGGCACTTAAACCTTAGTGCTGTTTTTCTAAGAACCAAACAAATGTAAGTGCTCAATTACTATTGAAAGGGTCAAGACTCCCGTCAGGTGTGTTGCTGGTACTATTTAATGAAGCTGCCAGTTGAGTACTTGTGAGGCGTCTATTTCTCAAATTAGACACTCTAATGTACTTGTCCTCTTGCTCATTTGTGCACCGGGGCCTCCCACTCCTCCTTCTATTCTGGTTAGTGCCAGTTTGCGCTGTTCTGTGAAGGGAGTAGTACACAGCGTTGTATGAGATCTTCAGTTTCTTGCATGGAATAGCCTTCAATTCTCAGAACAAGAATAGACTGAGTTTCAGAAGAAAGTGCATTGTTTATGGCCATTTTGAGCCTGTAATCGAACCCACAAATGCTGATGCTCCAAATACTCAACTAGTCTAAAGAAGGCCAGTTGTATTGCTTCTTTAATCAGCATAAACATTTTCAGCTGTGCTAACTTAATTGCATAAGGGTTTATCAATTAGCCTTTTAAAATTATACACTTGAAATAGCTAACACAACGTACCATTGGAACACAGAATTGAAGGTTGCTCATAATTGGCCTCTGTATCCCTATGTATTCCATAAAAAAATCTGCAGTTTCCAGCTAAAATAGTCATTTACAACATTAACAATGTCTACGCTGTATTTCTGATCAATTTGATGTTACTTTAATGGACCCAAAAAATGTGCTTTTCTTTCAAAAACAAGGACATTTCTAAGTGACCCCAAATGTTTGAACGGTAGTGTTTTTGCATCAGTCACGTCTTTTGTGGTCATTTTGATGCATAATGCATCATGGATTTAAGCATTGTTATAGAACACTTTATATTATCTGGATAATTATTTCAAAATGTAAAGCAATAGGTATAATTTTCTTTCTTTCGTTGACATAGTCCCAAAATGGTTTGCTTGTCAGCAATCATGTTTTTAATACATGTGACTTTCAAAATGCAGAAATTGAATTTGGTGGAGCATCACAGCGCTGTCTCTCTAACAGCAACCTGTAAAGGCTAACTGGGCATGGACAAGCTAAATATTTTGCGCCCGTGCTTAAGCATCAGCACTCACCAAAATAGCCATCATGCCACTGAGTGAGAAGTTATTGTTTTTGGGCAGAATAATGTGAGGTGTTGTTGGAGGTGCATCTTGGTCAGTTTAGCTCGGAAAATGCCGCCCTAGTCAAACTGCTGCTCTTGGCGGCTGCCTAATAATGCCTAATGGGCAGGCCGACCATGGGGCTTAATCATAGAATTATATTTAGAATCCCTTTTAATTCAATAGCATCTCTGCTGTCAAAACGGGAAAGGGCATTCCACAAACTGTTGCCACAAAGTTGGAAACACAGAATCGTCTAGAATGTCATTGTATACTGTAGCTTTAAGATTTCCCTTCACTTGAACTAAGGGGCCTGGCCCAAACCATGTAAAACATCCCCAGACCATTATTCCTCCTCCACCAAACTTTACAGTTGGCACTATGCATTGGGGCAGGTAGCGTTCCCCTGGCATCCGCCAAACCCAGATTCGTCCGTCGGACTGCCAGATGGTGAAGGCTTGTGTGCGAACTGACTTGTAAAGGTGGCATCCTATGACAGTGCCACATTGAATGTCATTTGAGGTCTTCAGTAAGGCTGTTCTACTTCCAATGTTTGTCTATGGAGATCGCATGGCTGTGTGCTCAATTTTATACACCTGTCAGCAATGGGTGTGGCTGAAATAGCCGAATCCACTATTTTCAAGGGGTGTCCTTATACTTTTGTATTTATAGTGTATTTCCAAATTTCAGTGTTCTCTAATCACATCGCATTTTGGAGCGTAGGCTGTAGGCCTACCACCCGTTTCCAAATCCATTCGCTCATTTCTGAAATACGTACGTTAATGGTGTGATAGCCTTCAGTTTTCTTGACATTTTATTTTCATTATTGTGATAGGCTTATGTTTTACCGGTATGATGCCGTACCGGAACGTACCGCTTTACTTTCACCCCTGACTGCTACCAACCCAGAGGTCCCCATCTGGACAAGTTAATCATTCATGACCTCCCAAACCCCCCACCACCACCCAAATCCCGGTGCCAAAACTAATTATATGCCCCCCCCCCTGCCCAATGATGAAGGAAGAAAACTAAAGACACTTTTTAACTTTAGAACTCCTGTCCTGGTGTGGGCTTCTCCTCTTCAGCCAGGGGAATGAGGTTTCAAATCTGAAAAGCTTGGCCACCATTGCTTAAAAACAATATTAAAATAAATTATAGGGAACGCACCTTATTAGGGCCACTGACTGAACTGTCACAATCAGCTTAACCATAACAATTACAGTGCAAAATGTCTTAGTCGTAAGTAATCTGTGATGTGCAGAACTTTTAGCAACAGAATGTGGCAGAGAGCATATAAATATTTATATGAACTTATTTAAACTGACTGGCTTTCGTACCAAACAACACCATCTCTGAAGTTAGGCTTTCAGAAATGGGCACAGACACTGTCACCTGCTTTCATTGTGCCAATTTAAATAATTTGTATCATCAGTGACTGGATGTTCATATGCCAGTTGACTGATCGTGCCTTCTCTAGTGTCTTACTCGCCCATTGGGCACAGACGTCAGTTACATGTCTAGTTTTGATTTACACAAATTAGACGAGGTACGATCAGGAATATCCTACCAACAGGACATCAAAAACTGTAATATCCTGTGTTTCACGGAATCGTGGCTGAATGACGACATGGATATACGCTGCACCGGCAACATAGAACAGCACACTCCGGTAAGATGAGGGGGGGCGGTCTGTGCATATTTGTAAACAGCTGGTGCACGAAATCTAAGGAAGTCTCTAGATTTTGCTCGCCTGAAGAAGAGTATATTGTGATAAATTGCAGGCCACACTATTTGCCTAGAGAGTTTTCAGCTATACTTTCGTGGCTGTTTATTTACCACCACAGACAGATTCTGGCACTAAGACCACACTCAGTCAGCTGTATAAGGAAATGAGCAAACAGGAAACCACTCACCCAGAAGCAGCACTCCTAGTGGCCTGAGACTTTAATGCAGAGAAACATTTTTTACAAGCAAAAATGAAAGCAGGAAGCACCAGTGACTCGGTCTATAAAAAAGTGGACAGATGAAGCAGATGCTAAACTACAGGACTGTTTTGCTATCACAGACTGGAACATGTTCCGGGATTCTTCTGATGGCATTGAGGAGTACACCACCTCAGTCACTGGCTTTATCAATAAGTGCATTGAGAACGTTATCCCCACAGTGACTGTACGTACATACCCCGACCAGAAGCCATGGATTACAGGCAACATTCGCACTGAGCTAAAGGGTAGAGCTGCCGCTTTCAAGGTGTGGGACTCTAACCCGGAAGCTTACAAGAAATCCTGCTATGCCCTGCGACCAACCATCAAACAGGCAAAGCGTCAATACAGGGCTAAGATTGAATCATACTACATAGGGGGTCCGACGCTCGTCTTATGTGGCAGGGCTTGCAAACTATTACAGACTACAAAGGGAAGCACATCCGCGAGCTGCCCAGTGACACGAGCCTACCAGACGAGCTAAATCACTTCTATGCTCGCTTTGAGGCAAGCAACACTGAGGCATGCATAAGAGCATCAGCTGTTCCAGACAACTGTGTGATCCCGCTCTCCGTAACCGACGTGAGTAAGACCTTTAAACAGGTCAACATACACAAGTCCGCGGGACCAGACGGTTTACCAGGATGTGTGTTCTGGGCATGTGCTGACCAACTGGCAGGTGTCTTCACTGACATGTTCAACATGTCTGTAATACCAACATGTTTCAAACAGACCACCATAGTTCCTGTGCCCAAGAACACAAAGGCAACCTGCCTAAATGACTACAGACCCGTAGCACTCATGTCCGTAGCCATGAAGTGCTTGGAAAGGCTGGTAATGGCTCACATCAACACCATTATCCCAGAAACCCTAGACCCACTCCAATTTGCATACCGCCCAAACAGATCCACAGATGATGCAATCTCTATTGCACTCCACACTGCCCTTTCCCGCCTGGACAAAAGGAACACTTATGTGAGAATGCTATTCATTGACTACAGCTCAGTGTTCAACACCATAGTACCCTCAAAGCTCATCACTAAGCTAAGGATCCTGGGACTAAAAACCTCCCTCTGCAACTGGATCCTGGACTTCCTGACGGGCAGCCCCCAGGTGGTGAGGGTAGGTAGCAACACATCTGCCACGCTGATCCTCAACACTGGAGCTCCCCAGGGGTGCGTGCTCAGTCCCCTCCTGTACTCCCTGTTCACCCACGACTGCATGGCCAGGCACGACTCCAACACCATCATTAAGTTTGCAGACGACACAACAGATCACCGACAACGACGAGACAGCCTATAGGGAGGAGGTCAGAGACCTGGCCGGCTGGTGCCAGAATAACAACCTATCGCTCAACGTAGCCAAGACTAAGGAGATGATTGTGGACTACAGGAAAAGGAGTTCCGAGCACGTCCCCATTCTCATCGACAGGGCTGGAGTGGAGCAGGTTGAGAGCTTCAAGTTCTTGGTGTCCACATCAACAACAAACTAGAATGGTCCAAACACACCAAGACAGTCGTGAAGAGGGCTCGACAAAGCCTATTCCCCCTCAGGAAACTAAAAAGATTTGGTATGGGTCTTGAGATCCTCAAAACGTTCTACAGCTGCAACATCGAGAGCATCCTGACTGACATCAAGGCACTACAGAGGGTAGTGCGTAGTGCCCAGTACATCACTTGGGCTAAGCTGCCTGCCATCCAGGACCTCTACACCAGGCGGTGTCAGAGGAAGGCCCTAAAAGTTGTCAAAGACCCCAGCCACCCCAGTCATAGACTGTTCTCTCTACTACCGCATGGCGAGCGGTGCCGGAGTGCCAAGTCTAGGACAAAAAGGCTTCTCAACAGATTTTACCCCCAAGCCACAAGACTCCTGAACAGGTAATCAAATAGCTACCCGGACTATTTGCATTGTGTCCCCCCCCAACCCTGTTACGCTGCTGCTACCCTCTGTTCTTCATATATGCATAGTCACTTTAATTATACATTCATGTACATACTACCTCAAATGGGCCGACCAACGTGTGCTCCCGCACATTGGCTAACCAGGCTATCTGCATTGTGTCCCGCCACCCACCACCCGCCAACTCCTCTTTTACACTACTGCTACTCTCTGCTCATCATATGCATAGTCACTTTAACCATATCTACATGTACATACTACCTCAATAAAGCCTGACAAACCGGTGTCTGTATGTAGCCTCGCTATTGTTATTTTTCACTGTCCTTTTACTGTTTTATTTCTTTACTTACCTATTGTTCACCTAATACCTTTTTTGCACTATTGGTTAGAGCCTGTAAGTAAGCATTTCACTGTAAGGTCTACACCTGTTGTATTCGGCGCACGTGACAAATAAACTTTGATTTGATTAACGTAAAGTCAACGTGAAATCAACAAAAGATTTCACCATGTATTTGGATTTAAGTTAAGAGACAAAATGCCCTAACGTTGATGACTTTTGCCAAATCCAATTAGTTTTCCACATTGATGTCATCACAGATTTTTGGGGATTGAAATGACATGGAAACAATGTTGACTCAACCAGTTTTTCCCCAGTTGTCAGATCTTTTGAACGAGGCAGATAAAGGAGAGAGGGATGTTGTGTGTAATGTTTTGTTTCACCAGAAGACTGGGTGAAGTAAATTCTTCACAGGACCCAATCTGAATTCAAATGACCAGATACCTATTCAGACCCAGCTGGGAGAATAAACCTGAATAGTCGAAGTCATTCTCCTCTTTTTAATGGCTGAAGCGAAACCTGTGGTCATGTTTGTGCAGAGACATATGACTGTGCAGAACCATACTTTTATAGAGTCCTTGGTATACAAGAGCTCAAAGAGGTCTATGGCTGTAGACTAGTTGAGGTGTACTAGGGGAAACTTTTAGCACTGACCAACCGTTCTGATTCGGAGCTCACTTCATGATAGGCTATCGATGAGTATTGGTGAACAAGAAGATCGAGTATATTGACATCATCTTTAGTTCTGTGTGAGTGTGTCATATCGACCATAATTGAGTAGGTTGCTTCTGTCGGCGAAGTGACCAGCAAAGGACATACTAAAGGTGCATACTGAATTAAAATAAACTATAGGGAACGAATGTATCAGATATCTTATTAGACCACTGACTGAACTGTCACAATCAGTTTAACCATAACGATTACTGCACAAAATGTTTTGGTAGTAAGTAATCTGTGATGTAAAAAACTCCTATTTTAGCAACACAATGTGGCAAAGGGCGTAGAAATATTTGTATATATTTATTTAAACCGACTGGCTCTCGTACCAAACAACATCATCTCTGGATTCAGAAATGGGCACAGACAGTGTCACCCACTTTCATTATGCCAATTTAAATAATTTGCGCCATCAGTGACTGTATGTGCATATGCCAGGTGACTGATCATGCCTTCTCTAGTGTCTTTGTATGAGGTAAAGCACACAAAGCACAGTAGACAAAGGAGAGTAATACTGTGTATAATGTTCTGTTTTGTTTCACCAGCACAACACTTAACATCAGAGGCATGAATACAAATGAAACTAGAGAGGCTGAGGCTCTCCTTTAAGCCACACGACATTACGCTTTGATCATAGACATCCTCCAGTTTCTATGATCCTCTCCAGTTTCTCTCCAATCAATCAGTAGAGAAGTAGAGAGAAAGAGATGGTCGACGGCCAAGGAGCGGCATTTTGCCTTAAAGCACTTTCCTCCCAACTTGAAATAGAAGTGGCAGGCCGTCACATATATTGTAGAGCATCTGAAGTGAAAAGGAAAGATTGGGATCAAGATAGAGATGTAAGGTCAGGGCAGGTGGTGCAAGTTCAGCTTTTTCCGATAGAAATTGGATCAAATCTAAGAGAGCATGTTGAAGAACCTCATTGACTCAATGAAGCTCATGAAGCAGACTAGGCTGGGGGGATGTACCAAGACATCTCCTTAGAAAGCCCTCCACTACAAGACTATGGCCAGGACTTGTTACTGACCTGACCAGGAAAGACTGGCACCTAGAACTCCAACCCTATACACTACCTGGTACGTGGTCACATGGTCCTGGTCACTCCCTAGTATTAGCAAGTTGAAGGGTGGACTGTGTACATATATTACACACTGTAAGTTTACATATATTGTGTACATATATTACACACTATTACACATATATTATTACACACAAAGTTTCATCCTCACAACCAGGTTTCCGTCCAACCTTTTTATGCAGGTAAAGTACATGTCGGATGAAAATTCTCACGACAGGCCTGATGGAAACAGCACATTTGTCTGTAAACTTTCCAAATGTCACCAACACCAAAATATGCCAGTGTGTAGAATAATACCCAAATATGTAAAGGGAGATATAGGATAGAGGAGATATTAGGAGATAGGGAGATATTAGGATACATAACCATGAAGAGAATAACATTCATATCAATAATTATACATTTCTGTGTATTATAGATCAGGGACCCATGATGAAATTCCATTAACTTAATTATGTTATCGGATGTATATTATTAATATTATTATTATGCAGTTCAATAATCAAAATAGGTGTCATAGCGGACATCCCATTCTTTCTGCAGATATCTTGAATGTTAATTTGGAGCAGATATTTAAGGGTTTTTGAAAATGTGGATGTTTACAAACGTTACCAAACTTTGCATCTGTGCAGTTCTTCCAGTAGATGTGTTTTTGTAAAATGTACTGTGTAAATTTCTGGAAGAAGTCATTGTGCAAAAAGTTGTTGTCATGTGTGATCCGTCTTTGGCATCTAGGTCACCAGGCTGCTCGTTATGGCGCACACCTGTCACCATTGTTACGTGCATCAGCGCATTAGGACACTCACCTGGACTCCATCACCTTGATTACCTTCCCTATATATGTCACTCCCTTTGGTTCCTTCCCCAGGCGTCATTGTTTCTGTTTCAGTTTCCTGTCTGTGCGGTTTTTGTGTTTCTTGTTTTGTATTATGTTTTATTTATTAAAACACGCACTCCCTGAACTTGCTTCCCGACTCTCAGCGCACATCATTACAGTTGTATGGTTTATTGAACTTTGAAATCAATGGTTTTTGTTTGGCATACATTATAAGAAAAAAATCGGAGTCTCAGTGCAATTCAGTTATCGTGGAATTGCCCTTTACAAACCAACATCTAGACAGAATGAGTCATAACACAACAAAGCCCAAAATCATCAATCATGTCCATCATCTTTGTCTCTTGTTTCCGCCAGGTGAGCTACCGTGCCAGACAGGGCATGACCCACCAAGCCATCATGAAGATGATAGCAGTCTGGGTCCTGGCCTTTGTCCTCTATGGCCCTGCCATCATCTTCTGGGAGCTGGTGGTGGGGAAGAGCCGTGTCCCGGAGGATGAGTGCTACGCTGAGTTCTACTACACCTGGTACTTCCTCCTCAGTGCCTCCATGTTGGAGTTCGTCTCCCCCTTAATCTCCGTAACCTTCTTCAACCTCAGCATCTACCTCAACATACGTCGGAGGAGGCTCCGGAACAGAGATGAGACGAGTGGACAGGCCCATGCGCCCGATGGACAGCCCCCTCCCCTGGGGAGAGGGGAATGCCTCCGCCTCACTTCCCTCTTCTCCCGGAACTCGGTAGTGGTTAAGAAGCTGTCTAGCACTGTGTCGGTCCAGGAGAGGGGATCAGGCTCAGGGTCCTTCCACTCCCAGATCTTCCATCCCCCCTTGGAGCGGCAGGACACCTCCACTAAGGGCACCCAGCGCAGCTGCTTGTCAAGGGACAAGAAGATTGCCAAGTCGCTGGCTGTCATCGTGTGTGTGTTTGCTGTGTGCTGGGCGCCCTACACCCTCCTGATGATCATCAGAGCCGCCTGTAAGGGACGCTGCGTCCAGCACCACTGGTATGAGGTCACCTTCTGGCTGCTGTGGCTCAACTCGGCCATTAACCCTTTCCTCTACCCGCTCTGTCACAGCAGCTTCCGCAGGGCCTTCGGCAGGATCCTGTGTCCCAGACGGAGGTCAACTCAGCTGGCCACCAACTGACCTGCAGTATGGCCAATCACTTAAGGGCCTCTACTGTATCATGTGATGGATAGGCCAGTAGCCAGAGAGGTGGTGATACACACACGAAACACTTTACTGTACATAGACCCAAAGGAGATAATCAAGACTAAAACTGATACTTTAGCAATGAACATTTTTAATGGAACAAAACAGATTGTCTTACATGTGATAGGCCAGTGGCCAGAGAAGTGGGGTGAATCTCGAAAGCCAAAATGATTGTAAGAGAAGCACTTTACATAGACTCAAAGGTGATACTACCCACTGGCACAAACTGGTTGAATCAACGTTGTTTCAACGTAATTTGTCAACGTCTTGTGACGTGGAATCTAAGTGGAAAATACAAAAAGTCAACTGTTGTTTTGAGGGTGCAATTTCTACCACAGGATTATGTCGTCATCGTAACCAAATTTCAACATAGACAAACCTTGTATAAAATATGTACCTTTAAAACATCTTTAAAAGATCTTCAATGTCATATCCGCTCCCAAAATAAGAAAAAAAACAATAGGCTGGGAAGCACCTCCTACTGGAGAATGTATTTCTGTACAGATACCCTTTGGTCTCCTTCCCAGGGTTTTAACCAAGCCCTGCTTAGCTATGATATTTGTCACTGACTCTTACCAGTGCGCTATCATGAGTGTGATTTTTGCGAGTTCTCCACTTAATAACTAAATAGATTCGCTGTTGCTCTTAAAGTCATTCCAAAAAAGTAGGTTTAACGTAGCAAATTAAAAGAGACCATACTTTATCACTCATGTACTGTATCATCAATGATGCTATTTAGGCCTATATACAGTAGAATCTGTAAAGTCATCAACAGCTATTGTTTCAGTTTAGCAGGCCTAGGCTTTCAAACTGGTTGATTTGAAATGTAATGATATTGAATTGTGTCTGGTTGTCACCGCAACCAGATATCAACATTTGAAGGAGTTGTCTTCTTTCTGACCATGTTCCGTCTGTGCCACTGACTTCATTAATCATTTCTATGTTTGATTCACATCTTCATCTCAACCAAAAATCAAAGTTAAAGAATAGGATGGAGATGGAGACATGCATCTAACATGTACATTATTTGTAGAATAACTGGAATTGAAGCCAGACTAAGTCAGTCGTACAGTTGGAACTTTGTATTTTGTATTTATTAAGGATCACCATTAGCTGCCTCCAGGGCAGCAGCTACTCTTCCTGGGGTCCAGCAACATTAAGGCAATTATATACAATTTAAAATATTACATGACATTACATTTCATAACACTTCCTTCAGGCCACTACTCTACTATCACATATTTACAATACAACATCCATGTGTACGTGTGTGTAGAGTGCGTGTCATCTCTTCACAGTCCCCTGTTCCATAAGGTGTATTTTTTAAATATGTTCTTTAATTTTTTATCTGATTGTCCTGCTTGCATCAGTTACCTGATGTGGAATAGAGTTCCATGTAGCCATGGCTCTATGTAGTACTGTGCGCCTCCCATAGTCTGTTCTTGACTTGGGATTGGGAAAATACCTTTTGGTGGCATGTCTTGTGGGGTATGCATGTCTGAGCTGTGTGATAGTAGTTTAAACAGACAGCTCGATATATTCAGCATGTCAACACTTCTTACAAAAGCAAGTAGTGATGAAGTCAATCTCTACTCCACTTTGAGCCATGCGAGATTTACATGCATATTATTAATGTTATCTCTCCGAAAGCAGAAGATAAATCTCCTTAAAATGTTGATATTTGGTTGTGTTGACTGCATTGCTCACTTGCACCGTGTACTTTTAATGTAATCTCAACTGCAATCCAGGTCATTTGTTTCTGCTATTAGATGAAGCACAGTGATAACACGTTAATCGTTGTATACCTAAGCAAAATCTCAGACATTGTTTTCTCATTTGAACTTTGCTGTTTTAAAAAAAAAGCAGTGATAGGTTATTAAACCAAACATCTGGCTTTGCTATTCCATTGGAATTTGGTTGTTCTTTTAGATGGTTCAAAGCATAATGATAACATGATGAAAATTCCACTAACTCTGGGCTGTCTTTTTGAGTGGGTGGATAGGACTATAGGTTGTAATCTCATTGATCAACGTCTTAACCAAATATTACACTACCCAATTATCCACGTTGAAATGACGTTGTGTTCCCAGGGGTAATGACCAAATCTGATATTTTACCAATGAAAATATTGTATATAATAAAACAGATTGTCATATTGACTGCTGTTTACAAAAGTGTATTTGAAGAGTAGATTTGAATGTATTATGAGCATGTGTATGGCAATGTTCGTTTTCTGTGAAGTCAAAATTTTGTGCAAATGTACAGTATTCATCAAATTATATGGCACCAAGGTACTATGTGGCCCATGTGAATTCATGCTTGTCATCATTATCATAAGACCAATATTTGGTGTATGAATAAAAAACATTCATGTTTAACTTTGATGTCAAACCTCAAAGGTTTTAATGTAGTACCTTTTGTATTATACTGGAACAAAGCAGGTTAATTCTGGCCCACCTCTCTCTACCGTTGGTCACAGAAATAAAATAATGGAGAAAGCAACAGAAGTGTCATGTTTCTTTTTATTTTCAGAAACAGGCCACTACCTTCCTCTGCTGTCAGAATTATGCCACTACTGACCTCTATAGAAAATATTTCTTTGTCCTCAAACATTGGCCAACATGAACTGATATGTTAACATTTATTAGGCTGAATTACCATATTGGACAGATTAAATTGCTTTATACAAGAAGGCATTTTATTGTATGACAAACAGATGGTAAATCAAAGTATTTGTTTCTTTTGTACCGTATTGGATAATGACCTTGGTGTACAGGAGTAAATTCGCCACTAGATGTCACTGTGCATCTTCTAGCTTTTGTTTGTTTCAACACCCTCTGTGTACCCATAGTTTATTTTATGTTTACTTCATTTCACCTTCATTTAACCAGGTAGGCCAGTTGAGAACAAGTTCTCATTTACAACTGCGACCTGGTCAAGATAAAGCAACGCAGTGCGACAAAAACAACAACACAGAGTTACACATAAACAAACATACAGTCAATAACACAACAGAAAGATCAATGTACAGTGTGTGCAAATGTAGAAGAGTAGGGAGGTAAGGCGATAAATAGGCCATGGAGGTGAAATAATTACAATGTAGCATTAACACTGGAGTGATTGATGTGCAAGTAGAGAATAGAGATACTGGGGTGAAAAAGAGCAAGAGGGTAAGTAACAATATGGGGGGATGAGGTAGTTGGGTGTGCTATTTACAGATTGGCTGTGTACACGTACAGTGATCGGTAAGCTGCTCTGACAGCTGATGCTTAATACTTAGTTACTGACTGCATCAATAACCTCGATTGATTTAGATTAAAAATAAGCACAGATCAAATTATTCTTTTGAAGCCTTTGTTTTCTTAGGCTTCAGTTACGCTTTCTTCACTCAAGCAATCCACGTGTAAAATGTTTAAACCTGTCATTTTGAGAATTTTATGCAGTGTTGTGTCATTGATTTAAAAAAGATGTCATCAACATTGGTCTATTAGAAAGGATAAGACACTGAGATGCAGCCTTGTTTTGAGTACGTTGGTTGGCTTCAATGAGACACAGTGCTTGACAAGATATCTGTTGTTTTTAGTGAACTTTCCAGACCAAAACCTGCAGGTAAGTTCCGCAAATTGGGCCACTGCTGTGGAAAAAGCTTCTGGGTCATCTACAGTAGTACTAAATCTTCTACAGACCACACTAGTATGATGCTCCAAAATAAATTGTGGAGAGTCACTCCTGTGTTATGTTATAGATTGGTGTGGTTCTCTCAGGGTGATGGTGAGTTATTAGATGTATAATTGCAACATGATGTTAGATAGTGAGAAGGGCCTTTGGTTTGCAGGTGCCTGGGGTCCCAGAGGGGACTGCATTGCTCAAAGTGTTGCCATTGTCTGTGTGCACATCTGGGCCAGCTGGCCTTGCATGGTCAGGTGTTGGCTGCCTGCCTGGGAATAAGGCCACAGCTGCAGGGTGCAAAGCTCCTCTCCCTCCACTGTATGGTGGTGAGGGATAACAGACAGACATGGGTTAAAATAGTATTCCAAATCTTTCAAATGCTATAGCTGCGCTTTACTGAGCTTGCCTGGCACAGAATAATTAATAAAGTGCAAACCCCTGCTATACGTCACTCCAGGTAGGTTCAAACAAATGTTCAAATTATTTGAAAGATTGCAGATACTATTTGAACCCAGGTCTGGGAGACAGAGACACACTTGTGCCTAGAGGCACGGGATGCAGCAGTAGCAGTAGGAAGAGCATTTCCCTACGGTAGGGATGGATTACTGCACTCATCATCAAAACACCAAACCTCACTTCTTCCTGCATGTTTATAAATGCTAAAACAAGCTCCACTGACGGGCATCTATTCTGCACTAGGTCAGTGAGGTTAGGAAAGTGTGATTGATAGATTAAAATGTCATGGGGTTTGTGGAAATATGTTTTTAAATGTGGCCAATCAGTGTAGATGAAGCGGAGCATACAGGTTAAAGAATGATTTTTAAACCTTGAGACAATTGAGACATGGATTGTGTATGTGTGCCATTCAGAGGGGGAATGGGCAAGACACAATATTTAAGTGCCTTTGAACGGGGTATGGTAGTAGGTGCCACGCTGCTGGGTTTTTCACGCTTAACAGTTTCCCGTGTGTATCAAGAATGGTCCACCACCCAAAGGACATCCAGCCAACTTGACACAACTGTGGGAAGCTTTGGAGTCAACATGGGCCAGCAACCCTGTGGAATGCTTTCAACACCATGCCCCTACCAATTGAGGCTGTTTTGAGGGCAAAAGGGTGTGCAACTCAATATTAGGAAGGTGTTCCTAACATGTTAACTGTGTGTGGCTTTGAGCACGTGTGTGTGTGTGTGTGTGTGTGTGTGTGTGTGTGTGTGTGTGTGTGTGTGTGTGTGTGTGTGTGTGTGTGTGTGTGTGTGTGTGTGTGTGTGTGTGTGTGTGTGTGTGTGTGTGTGTGTGTGTGTGTGTGTGTGTGTGTGTGTGTGTGTGTGTGTGTGTGCATGTGCGTGTGGTTGTGTCTGTGTAGGAAGACATTTGAACATCTGTGACTAAATTCTGCGACCTTAAATGGAGTGCACCTGTGCCCCTTAAGTTTATAGAGCCCATTATCGGATAAACAAAGTGGTTTTCAGATGGCGAAGGAGGCCTATATAACCCCATTCATGAGAACCTTTCAGGAGTCCTTCATGAATAGGGCCGGATACAATGACTTCATGCTGAAAACCACTGTTTAGGTTCTCTAAGACCAATGACTAACTAATCTTCAGTCTTGACACTGAAAAAGACTTGCTGTGCTTTACTGTTACATGATGAAGAACAGTGAAACCCCTCACAGACATTTCAGTACACAGACCTTGTCACAAAGTCATTGTTGCGGGGTATTTCAGTACACAGACCTTGTCACAAAGTCATTGTCGCGGGACACTTCAGTACACAGACCTTGTCACAAAGTCATTGTCGCGAGGTATTTCAGTACACAGACCTTGTCACAAAGTCATTGTCGCGGGACACTTCAGTACACAGACCTTGTCACAAAGTCATTGTTGCGGGGTATTTCAGTACACAGACCTTGTCACAAAGTCATTGTTGCGGGGTATTTCAGTACACAGACCTTGTCACAAAGTCATTGTCGCAGGGTATTTCAGTACACAGACCTTGTCACAAAGTCATTGTCGCGGGGTATTTCAGTACACAGACCTTGTCACAAAGTCATTGTCGCAGGGTATTTCAGTACACAGACCTTGTCACAAAGTCATTGTCGCAAGGTATTTCAGTAGATATAAAGCACCTTGAGAATAGATCCATAGGTCCACAGGGGAAATCAAACAGGAGGGAGGTGAGGCCTTCCTCCTTCACCCCACACAGGGCTTGAATGTGACCTGACCTCCTTTGAGATGGCGATTGACCAGGGTCGTTGCTGTTCAACGTGGCCCCAGGCTGTTCACTTATCACCCAACTGAAAGGTAAAGCACACTCAATATTTCATAGACAGAATATTTTTTTTAAACATTTTTTTTGTGTGCAATTTTTCACCCTTTCCGTTTTCCCTCCTTCCTTCCGCTTTTCCGGGACACAGCGTTTCCTGACTGGAGCTTAAATAATTCCATTGGAATCCTCTTAGGATGGGTTCCCAGCACTTGGCAATTAAACAATTACATTTAATCAGCATGGGGCGACGCTTCCAGTCACCCTCATTTCAGACGTTGATTAAAAGCAATTCTGCAGTGGTTATTGCAGACAACTTTAGAACACTGCAGTTCACATAGGTTTACTGCATGGTGATGTGGCAGGGTGATGTGAGGGGTCAGATTGGATGGCATTATGGCAGGTTCACTGGTGGGCGAGAGGGACGAGACGAGGGATTTCTGGTCCTGATAACCAGAGGAGAAATTACAGCTTCACAGTCAGTAGACCTGCATGCACTGTCCTGTCCCTAATCAGACATTGTTAAATTACACAGAGACACTTTGACTCCATGGCACAGGAGATTCAAATGAACAATAGTTAGTGGGAATAATTGCGTGTGTGTGCCTATTATAATATAGGCATGTTTGTGTGTCTGTGTTTGGATTGATGCACCTTGACAAGCTGTTCCATCATACCATGCAATCACGTTTTTCTGCATCTATGGAAAACAAGGAAATAACTTTTGATTTGTGAATCATATTTGACATGACATCATGCATGAGTGAATGTGTGTGGCATAGAGCAGTCTGCTCTGTATATCCTGTCTCTACTGTCTCCTTGGGTATATCTCAAAAGTCTATTCCTTGATAGGGAAGTTGCAGATGGAAGCATTGGAGGAGAAGGAACCTCAGCTCTTCAAAAAAGAGGTGAGGACAGGAACAGGGAGGAGAGGAGAGGACCAAATTAATTTAAGAAAGACTCCGCTCTGTTTCCCATCTCCCTTCTTCTCTGTCTACCCTCTCCCATGTCTCTCCTCTCTACTGTCTCCTATCTCCCCTCTCCTCCGACTCCGCTCTCCCCTGTCTCCCCTCTCTACCATCTCCCCTCTCTACTGTGTCCTACCTCCCCTCTTCTCTGTCTTCCTTCTCTACTGTCTCCTATCTTCCCTCCCCTTCTGTCTCCCCTCTCCCCTCTCTCCCCTGTCTCCCCTCTCTACTGTCTCATATCTCCCCTCTCCCCTGACTCCCCTCTCTACTGTCTCCTATCTCCCCTCTCTACAGACTCCCCTCTCTCCCCTCTCCCCTGTCTCCCCTCTCCCCTCTCCTCTCCCCTGTCTCCACTCTCTAATGTCTCCCATCTCCCCTCACTCTCCCCTGTCTCCCCTCTCTACTGTCTCATATCTCCCCTCTCCCCTGTCTCCCCTCTATACTGTTCCATATCTCCCCTCTCCCCTGTCTCCCCTCTCTACTGTCTCATATCTCCCCTCTCCCCTGTCTCCCCTCTCTACTGTCTCATATCTCCCCTCTCTACAGACTCCCCTCTCTACTGTCTCCTATCTCCCCTCTCTACAGACTCCCCTCTCTCCCCTCTCCACTGTCTCCCCTCTTGCCCCTCTCCCCTGTCTCCACTCTCTAATGTCTCCCATCTCCCCTCACTCTCCCCTGTCTCCTATCTCCCCTCTCTACAGACTCCCCTCTCTCCCCTCTCCCCTGTCTCCCCTCTCCCCTCTCCTCTCCCCTGTCTCCACTCTCTAATGTCTCCCATCTCCTCTCACTCTCCCCTGTCTCCCCTCTCTACTGTCTCATATCTCCCCTCTCCCCTGTCTCCCCTCTATACTGTTCCATATCTCCCCTCTCCCCTGTCTCCCCTCTCTACTGTCTCATATCTCCCCTCTCCCCTGTCTCCCCTCTCTACTGTCTCATATCTCCCCTCTCCCCTGACTCCCCTCTCTACTGTCTCCTATCTCCCCTCTCTACAGACTCCCCTCTCTCCCCTCTCCACTGTCTCCCCTCTTGCCCCTCTCCCCTGTCTCCACTCTCTAATGTCTCCCATCTCCCCTCACTCTCCCCTGTCTCCACTCTCTAATGTCTCCCATCTCCTCTCAATCTCCCCTGTCTCCCCTCTCTACTGTCTCATATCTCCCCTCTCCCCTGACTCCCCTCTCTACTGTCTTTCATCTCCCCTCTCTACAGACTCCCCTCTCTCCCCTCTCCCCTGTCTCCCCTCTCCCCTCTCCTCTCCCCTGTCTGCACTCTCTAATGTCTCCCATCTCCCCTCTCCCCTGTCTCCCCTCTCTACTGTCTCATATCTCCCCTCTCCCCTGTCTCCCCTCTCTACTGTCTCATATCTCCCCTCTCCCCTGACTCCCCTCTCTACTGTCTCCTATCTCCCCTCTCTACAGACTCCCCTCTCTCCCCTCTCCCCTGTTTCCCCTCTTGCATCTCTCCCCTCTAACCTGTCTCCCCTCTCCCCTCTCTCCCCCCTCCCCTGTTTCCCCTCCTCACTGTCTCCCTCTCTCCCCTCCACAGCACCATTGAGTTGCAAAAGAGGTCCCATCCTCCTCTACTATAGTGTCACCCGTCTCCCCTCCACAGCACCATTGTTGTGGGTTGTGATAGAGGTCCAGGCCCAGCCTCCTCTACTCTAGTTCATCCCCGGTGCCTGTAGTGTTTCATAAGACACCCCTGCTGGCTCTCCAGCCCTCTTAATTAGCAGCTTCCGTCAGCTGGCAGTGGCTTGTCCAAGTTTTGTTGGAGAAGCGAGTTCACACTGCACTAGACCCCTATTCTTTATAGATGGGAATATATCGTGGGTGAGGTGAAGGGTCCACTGTTTGTATTTGATCAGTTGATCAGTACTTTGTAGGACATTTATCCATTGCTTTCAGATGGAGAAATAATTGAGTGAATTGAATACAAGGTCTATTGTTGTAAATGCACAGATGATTGAATTAAGCTTGAGTCCCGTACCAGACAGAGAGTCAGAGATATGAGTCAGATTCAAAAGCATATATGAATACATACAATTATGATTTATGGATGATACATCTCAAATATAGATAAAAGCATTCGTCAGTGAGTCTGGGAATGTAGCATACAGCATACTCAACAGCAGTATCATAACGGCTCTGTAACAATAGTCTCTTCTAATGACATTCCCCCAGTAACTCCTTGCCTCTACATGTCTCGGGGGACAGGCGCTACAAAAAGTGATAATTACATGAAATATACATAGAGAATAAAGAGAGCATGTTTACATAACCAGGCCCATAAATATCTGACTGAGAAGACATTGTGCTCCGACTCCTTTTAAGCTGATCTCCCAGGGATGCCATTTTAATGACATGATGGTTTAAAGAGATGCTGCTCCGTCTCGTTCCATATTTAATTAACTTTTTCTTTTCTGACGCGGCAGAGAGAAAAAAAGAGAGAGAGAGGAATAAAGAAAAGTGTGATAGAGACAAACACACGATAGCGGAGGAGACAATAACAAACAGCTGGGAGAAGGGAGAGTAAAGAGGGGGCAACACGAGGAGACCTTGTCACACTTTTGTGAGCTGTTTACAATACAAGATATGCAAGAGAGGAGAGGGACGGTGGGAGAGAGAGGGGAGGGAAAGGGGGAGAGAGACAGAGGGAAATAAAAGAGTTGAGGAGAGCGGGAAAAGAGGTAGCAGTAAATAAAACGAGGGTGAGAGAAAGTAGGTAATACAGGGATAGCGAGAGAAAAAGAGAGACAAAAGCAGGGGGAATGAGGCCTTTATCTCCCACGAGGCACCATTATAGAACATTTCCTGGTTCACCAATAAGCACATGTAGGAAAACAAATGACAAACTAACTGGCATTATGAGGCAATACAATTAGCTCCCCTTCCTCCCAGCCTCCATAAGGCAAAACAAACAGACAAAAATAAGACTTCACAAAAAGACACCTCCATTGCAATGTGTTAGGCTTCCTCTGCCAGTAAAGCATTCAATCAAACATATCATATAAAACCATGGAATGACTGACTCAAGTCTAATTAGCCCAAATACAACTAAATCAACTAAATTCAGTATGGCTGTGTTTCTCTGTCTTTCATTCTCTATCTATCCCTGCCCAGAAGTAGCTATTTTCTTACTCTGCCCTCTCCTACACCCCCACACACTCAGACTTAGAGCAGAGGCCATGTGAGCTCGGCTCTTCCTCTGTCCATCCCCCACTCACTCCTCCCTCCTGCGGCCCTGATGGATAATGATCCCCCCTGCGTCCTGAACTGGGAGAGGCTGAAGGTGAGTCTCTCCCTCTAGCCATCATCTTCCATGCCCTAGCATACCCAACAAGACAGCAAAACACTTAAAACAGGGGGATTATTTTTGTATTCTCTAAAATGAATTAAACACCAAGTAATGAAATATAGACTATGTGTGGTCAAACCCACAGGAAGACTCTTGGATCCTGCATGCCAGTGTGATGGGAAGGGATGGTTGAAAATCTGAGAGAGAGAGATAGTACTGTGTATATAAATAATGCAGTGTACATACAGCTACTGCAGCTAACTGTGTAAGTGGGAAGTACACAGCTCAAGAGTAAGTTAAGATCTAGATCACATAGGCAAAGCTCCAATGGTATTTTCAATACATTCAGTTAATTTAACATTATGACGCATCGTTGTATTACAAACAGTTGAGGTCATGTTTGTTCTACTGTAGTAGTAGTGTTGTAGTGACGTATCGTAGTACCTGTGTTGTCAGATGTATTAGAGGAAGAGAGGATTTGTGGTGTTGCATGGGGGCGGGTGATTCACTGTTGCCAAGCTTCTGTGGCTCCTCCAAGATCTGAAGGCGATATTCACAGCTACACACTTTTTTCTCCAATTATCACCTGCAATGTTTTTTTCTTGCCATCCACACCTCTATAGCTCTTAATTCTCTGTTTGTTAGTTTTGAAGTCGCTGTGATAAGTATTTCTTTCTCTTAAGGTCTTCTATAAAGATGGATTTTTACAAAGAGCCTATGAGTTACAGTAGAGCTGATTACTACGCATCACAATGATCAAGTTTGACACAAAACATTCATCAGCGAAAGAAGAGGCGATGAGGGCTACAGGTAACCTAGTGGTTAAGAGTGTAACCGAAAGGTTGCTGGTTCGCGTCACCGAGCCGACTAGGTGAAAAAATCTGCCGATGTCTCCTTGAGTAAGGCATTTAACCCTAATTGCTCCTGTAAGTCACTCTGGACAAAAGCATCTGTTAAAATGGAAAATACAGTGAATTGAAAAAAATACTAAAGGCGGCCCCTTTTCACACAGATTCGATTAGACATGGAGAGGCAACAATGTCCATTTTGCTGACACAGTTTTGAAAATATGTCTCTCTGGGCGAGAGAGAGGAGAGGGGACGGTGTGGTCATAGAGATCCTATTAAATTATTAGAAGGGATATGTCATAAACCATCAAAATTCCAGAACGGAGTGAACATGGCAGCCATATTGGTCAGGGAGAAATACAAACCAGTCTAATCGAAATGAATGGCAGTAGAGGCATAACACTGATTTTACTTATGCAGGGAAATAAAAGTATGTGATATATCAGAAATTATATAATAGAATTATTGTCAACCTAAATATTTTCATGCACAACAGTACATGACCAAAAGTATGTGGACACCTGCTCGCCGAACATCTCATTCCGAAACCATGGGCATTAATATGAAATTGTCCCCCCTTTGCTGCTATAACAGCCTCCACTCTTCTTGGGAAGGCTTTCCACTAGATGTTGGAACATTGCTGCGGGGATTAGTGAGGTCGGGCACTGATGTTGGACGAATTAGGCCTGGCTCACAGTCGGCGTTCCAATTCATCCCAAAGGTGCAGGCCAGTCAAGTTCTTCCACACTGATCTCGACAAACCATTTCTGTATGGATGTCACGTTCCTGACCTATTTCTGTTAGTTTGTTGTATGTGTTAGTTGGTCAGGACGTGAGTTTGGGTGGGCATTCTATGTTTTCTGTTTCTATGTTGGTTTAAGGGTTGCCTGGTATGGCTCTTAATTAGAGGCAGGTGTTTGGCGTTTTCCTCTAATTGAGAGTCATATTTAGGTAGGTTGTTTCACAGTGTTCGTTGTGGGTGGTTGTCTCCTGTGTCAGTGTTTGTCGCACCATACGGGACTGTTCGGTATGTTTGTACATCGTCATTTTTGTGTAGTCTATTTTTCCCTGTTCATGCGTTCTTCGTGTTTTATTGTAAGTTCGTATGTCTAGGTTTGTCTACACATTCGTTTTGTTATTTTGTTAGTTAATTCAAGTCTAGTTCGTTTTCTGTCTTAGTTATTTTGTCGTGTCTTAATTAAATCATGTCATTTCACAACGCTGCGCCTTGGTTCAATCACTACTCCTCCTCTTCGGATGAAGAGGAGGAGGATTACCGTTACAGAACCACCCACCAAATTACCAGAACCAAGCAGCGTATGTTCGAGCAGGGTAATACACAGGACTACTGGACTTGTGAGGACGAGCTGGATGTAAAAGGTCCTTGGGCGCACATTGGGGAATATCGCCGCGCTCGTGAGGAGATGGAAGCAGCTCGAGCCCAGGAGCGGTGGTATGAGGAGGCAGCAAAGAGACGTGGCTGGAAACAGGAGAATGAAGCTCAAAACCGGATTTATGAAGGTACGCGGTTAGCACGGAAGCCCAAGAAACCCCAAAAATTTATTGGGGGGGGGCTAAGAGGTGGTGGGCCAAGGGCAGGTAGGAGACCTGCGCCCATTTCCCAGGCTAACCGTGGAGAGCGGGAGTACGGGCAGACGCCGTGTTACGCAGTAGAGCGCACGGTGTCTCCTGTACGTGTGCATAGCCCGGTGCGGGTTATTCCACCTCCCCGCACTGGTAGGGCTAGATTGAGCATTGAGCCAAGTACCATGAAGCCGGCTCTACATATCTGGCCACCAGTACGTCTCCTTGGGCCGGTTTACATGGCACCAGCCTTGCGCATGGTGTCCCCGGTTCGCCTACATAGCCCGGTGCGGGTTATTCCACCTCCCCGCACTGGTCAGGCGACGGGGAGCATTCAGCCAGGTAAGGTTGGGCAGGCTCAGTGTTCAAGGGAGCCAATACGCCTGCACGGTCCGGTATTTCCGGCGCTACCTCCCTGCCCCAGCCCAGTACCACCAGTGCCTACACCACGCACCAGGCTTCCAGTGGTTTCCAGAGCCCTGTTCCTCCTCCACGCACTCTCTCTATGGTGCGTGTCTCCATTCCGGTGCCTCCAGTTCCGGCACCACGCACTAAGCCACCTGTGCGTCTCCAGAGCCCTGTACACACTGTTCCTTCTCCCCGTACTCGTCCTGATGTGCGTGCACTCAGCCCGGTGCCACCAGTGCCGGTACCACGCACCAGGCATATAGTACGTTTTGAGAGTCCAGTGTGCCCTGTCCCTGCTCCCCGCACTAGGCTTGAAGTGCGTGTCTCCAGTCCGGTGCCTCCAGTTCCGGCACCACGCACCAGGTGCTTCTCAGCCGGCCAGAGTCTGCCGTCTGCCCAACGGCGCCTGAACTGTCCGTCTGCCAAGCGCCGCATGAACTGCCCGTCTGTATTGAGCCTACAGAGCCTTCCGCCAGACAGGAGCAGCCAAAGCCTTCCGGCAGACAGGATCAGTCTGAGCCATCCGTCTCCGCAGCACCATCTGAGCCATCCGTCTCCCCAGCGCCATCTGAGCCATCCGTCTCCCCAGCGCCATCTGAGCCATCCGTCTCCCCAGCGCCATCTGAGCCATCCGTCTCCTCAGCGCCATCTGAGCCATCCGTCTCCCCAGCGCCGTCTGAGCCATCCGTCTGTCCCGAGCCATTAGAGCCGCCCGTCTGTCCCGAGCCGTCAGAGCCGTTAGTCAGTCAGGAGCCGCTAGAGCCATTCGTCAGTCAGGATCTGCCAGAGCCGCCAACCAGACAGGATCTGCCAGAGCCGCCAACCAGACAGGATCTGCCAGGGCCGCCAACCAGACAGGATCTGCCAGAGCCGCCAACCAGACAGGATCTGCCAGAGCCGCCAACCAGACAGGATCTGCCAGAGCCGTCAGTGAGCCATGAGCGTCCAGAGCCGTCAGCCAGCCATGAGCGTCCAGAGCCGTCAGCCAGCCATGAGCGTCCAGAGCCATCAGCCAGTCATGAGCTGTCCCTCAGCCCAGAGCGGCTATTTATCCAGAACTGCCCCTCAGTCCAGAGCTGTCCTTCTGTCCGGAGCTGCCTTTCAGTCCGGAGTTGCCCCTCTATCATGAGCTACCTCTCTATCCTGAGCTACCTCTCTATCCTGAGCTATCCCTCTGTCCTGAGCTATCCCTCTGTCCTGAGCTATTCCTCTATCCCGGTGCTGCCCCTTGTGTCGATGTTACCCAAAAGATTAAGTGGGGGTAATATGAGGGTGGTCATTTGTAGGGGGAGATATAAGCTGGGATTGACTATGGTGGGGTGGGGACCTCGCCCTGAGCCTGAGCCACCACCGTGGTCAGATGCCCACCCAGACCCTCCCCTAGACTTTGTGCTGGTGTGCCCGGAGTTCGCACCTTAAGGGGGGGGGGCTATGTCACGCCCTGACCTTAGTATTCTTTGTTTTCTTTATTATTTTAGTTAGGTCAGGGTGTGACATGGGTATTTATGTGGGCTTTGTAGTGTCCAGGGTGATTGTAAGGTTTAGTGGGTTTATTTAGAGTAGTTGGGTTTATGTTTAGTATAGTTGTCTAGCTGTGTCTATGTTGTGTGTAGTTGTCTAGAAAAGTCTATGGTTGCCTGAATGGGTTCCCTATTAGAGACAGCTGGTTTCTGTTGTCTCTGATTGGGAGCCATATTTAAGGTAGCCATAGGCTTTAGTTTGTTGTGGGGAATTGTCTATGTCTAAACGTTAGTAGCTTGTGTGTGCACTTTCGTTTTGTAGCTTCACGATCGTTTTGTTGTTTTGTTAGGTTGTAAGTGTTTTGTTTCGTTTTGCTTTCTTCTATAATAAAAGAAGATGGCTTATTTTCCACATGCTGCGTTTTGGTCCGTCTCTCCTCCACACGATCGTGACAGGTGTCCACATACGTTAGTATATATTTTATAATCATAAATACAGTTTATACAGGTTTTATACCAATTTTCTATATAAATAGCCTCTAAAATATATGCAAACAGACCATAAATGTCTAAATATTTGTTTTCTTGAAAAGCTGTGAGTGTTATTATATGATGCATTATCTGTACTTGTTGCATTTATAACTTGTCTAAGTTCTATCATCAGCTGATTTCAGACAGTGTATTGCTGTGGATTGACTGCATCTTTTGAATGGAATGTTGGCATATTCATTATTTTACACAATATCTTATCACAGCACTGACAAACCAAGGTTAACCAACTCCCTGACCAAAATGGCTGACCTTTATCTCATCATAGGAAGGTTCATATCCATTCTAGTATTCTAATTCCTAATTCTATGGGCGAGGTGGTGTGAGAGATTGGGTTACCCCAGACAGTCCCCACGGATCCCCCGGCTAAATGGATCTGGATCTCATGCTTGGGCGCACATATTGAATGCCATAAGAGGTCTCCCAGGTCCCCTTCAGTGGGAGGAATGCTCAGCCTAAACCCTGGTCAGTTAAAAAAAAATCCACAAAAGAAAAAGAAATGTCAGTAAGGAGAAGCTAAGGGAGCAAAAAGAAGCGAAGAAGGAGTTGTTTGGTGTTTGTGTATTTTTTTGCAGTGCAAAAACAATGCTTTTTCAGCATGCTGAATACCCCAGGTTTTCATTATTCTTTCATGAATCATACAGTACAGTATGCCTCTGGTAGCAGAGGTCAACAGACCAGAGAGCTTCTCCTGCTGATTGCTTCTCCTGCTGATTGCCGCCTCACCCTACGTGGTCCTTCATGCCTAACCCTAACCCTAACTCTAACCCTAACCCTAGCTTCATGTCCACCTTCTGGCTCAACTCTAATCATATCCATTACCCTAACCCTAACCCTAGCTTCATGTCCACCTCCTGGCTCAACTCTAATCATCTCCATTACCCTAACCCTAACCCTAGCTTCATGTCCACCTCCTGGCTCAACTCTAATCCTCTCCATTACCTTAACCCTAACCCTAGCTTCATGTCCACCTCCTGGCTCAACTCTAATCCTCTCCATTACCCTAACCCTAACCCTAGCTTCATGTCCACCTCCTGGCTCAACTCTAATCCTCTCCATTACCCTAACCCTAACCCTAGCTTCATGTCCACCTCCTGGCTCAACTCTAATCCTCTCCATTACCCTAACCCTAACCCTAGCTTCATGTCCACCTCCTGGCTCAACTCTAATCCTCTCCATTACCCTAACCCTAACCCTAGCTTCATGTCCACCTCCTGGCTCAACTCTAATCCTCTCCATTACCCTAACCCTAACCCTAGCTTCATGTCCACCTCCTGGCTCAACTCTAATCCTCTCCATTACCCTAACCCTAGCTTCATGTCAACCTCCTGGCTCCACTCTAATCCTATCCATTACCCTAACCCTAACCCTAACCCTAGCTTCATGTTGTCGTGAATGAGCCTAGTCAGTATGAACTGATGACTCCTCCAGTCCCCAGACAGAAATCTGGTAAGTGAAACTAGGAAGGGACAAGAAGAACGGAAGAAGGACCACAAGTAGCTTAAGAGCAGCAAGACCCAGTCAAAGGCAGAGAGGAAATTATGGGTGCGGGTGGACTGTATGTAGATGATCCTCTGCCGGACGGTGGAGGTTCATCTTATTTGACGACACCCCCGTCAAACCTCGGCCCTCGGATGGAGTTGGTACAGTTGCCTGAAGGAACGTGGCCATGAAGCAGATGACACCACGGGTTGTCGTCACCTACGAAGGAATCAATTTGTTACCTGACTCTGTGTAGACATCACGTGTAAAGGAGACAATGTGGTATGTAATTTTCCTTAAATATCACGTGTAGGTGGGAGGGGGTGTGTTGTGTGGCTGTAGTCAAAGGAGGCATGGGCTTCAGGAGCTGATTGATGTATTAGAACAGGGCTGCCCAACCTTCGTCCTGGAGATCTACCGTCTTGTGGGTTTTCAGTCCAACCCTAATTTAACACACCTGATTCTACTTACTAGCTGCTCAACAAGACCTTAACTAGCTGAATCAGATATGCTAAATTAGGGTTGGACTGAAAACCTACAGGACAGTATATCTCCAGGAAGAGGATTGGGCAGCCCTGTATTAGAAGTTAGAATAATTTGTGGGGTAAGGTAAGAACAGAACTTAATTACTATTGTTAGAAGCTACTGCATTGTAATTGCTATATAAAAAAAATGGGAAAACCCATCAGTTGTGAAGCTGTGGAACCAAAAGAGAAGTGTTACTGGTTTTCATTAACTAGTTAAATTGCACTATTTGTTAAATAAAGTGCTGAAGAAAGAACGTTGCATTATAACAAATTTAGGCTCAGGGGGTTCACCTTAGGTGTCCCGCATGTAATAGCTGTCGCTTTCCTCATCCTCAGATGAGGTGAGGAGAGAAGGATCCTCAGACCAAAACGCAGGCTTTGGGAAATAAGCCATCTTTATTTAACAACGATGATGGCAACACGAAACGAAACAAACACTTTCCAAACTACAAAATAACAAAACGACGTTGACGAGACCTGAACATAAACTTACATAACTAAACATAAACTTACGTACAGGAAACGGACGACATCGAAACGAAACGAAACAAACAAACGCTACAGTCCCATGTGGTACGAACATACATACAGACATAGGAGACAATCACCCACAAACAAACAGTGAGAAATGCCCTACCTAAATATGACTCTTAATTAGAGGCAAACGCAAACCACCTGCCTCTAATCAAGAGCCATACCAGGCAAACCGAAACCAACATAGAAACAGATAACATAGAATGCCCACCCAACCTCACGTCCTGACCAACTAACACACAAAAACTAACATAAATAGGTCAGGAACGTGACAGTACCCCCCCCACAAGGTGCGAACTCCGGACGCACCAGCACAAAGTCTAGGGGAGGGTCTGGGTGGGCATCTAACCACGGTGGTGGCTCAGGCTCCGGGCGCGGTTCCCACCCCACCATAATCCATCCTAGCCCCCTCCCTTCAAGAATGTCCACCCTCTTTTTTCCCCCACACAATTCTCTTAATAATATATTTAATAAGGATAACACCGGGACAGAGAGATAAATCAAGATAGAGGGATAGATAAGACTATAGAGATAGATGAAGATAGAGAGGGAGATTAGGATAGAGGGGCAACTCCGGACTGAAAGGCAGCTCCGGACAGAGAGACAGCTCTGGACTGATGGGCAGTTCTGGGTATCCAGCCTTTTCAGGCTGAAGGGCAGCTCATGGCTGACTGACGACTCTCGATGCTCATGGCTGGCTGACGGCTCTCGACGCTCATGGCAGGCTGACGGCTCTCGACGCTCATGGCAGGCTGACGGCTCTCGACGCTCATGGCAGGCTGACGGCTCTCGACGCTCATGGCAGGCTGACGGCTCTCGACGCTCATGGCGCTCTGACGGCTCTCGACACTCATGGCGCTCTGACGGCTCTCGACGCTCATGGCGCTCTGACGGCTCTGGCTGCTCATGGCGCTCTGACGGCTCTGGCTGCTCATGGCTCTCTGACGGCTCTGGCTGCTCATGGCTCGCTGGCGGCTCTGGCTGCTCATGGCTCGCTGGCGGCTCTGGCAGATCCTGTCTGGTTGGCGGCTCTGGCAGATCCTGTCTGGTTGGCGGCTCTGACAGATCCTGTCTGGTTGGCGGCTCTGGCAGATCCTGTCTGGTTGGCGGCTCTGGCAGATCCTGTCTGGTTGGCGGCTCTGGCAGATCCTGTCTGGCTGACGGCTCTAGCGGCTCCTGTCTGGCTGATGGCTCTAGCGGCTCCTGTCTGGCTGACGGCTCTGTAGGCTCATGGCAGACGGGCGGCTTTGCAGGCTCATGGCAGACGGGCGGCTTTGCAGGCTCCTGGCAGACGGATGGCTCAGATGGCGCTGGGGAGACGGATGGCTCAGATGGCGCTGGGGAGACGGATGGCTCAGATGGCGCTGGGGAGACGGATGGCTCAGATGGCGCTGGGGAGACGGATGGCTCAGATGGCGCTGGGGAGACGGATGGCTCTGGCCGGATATGGCACACTGTAGACCTGGTGCGTGGTGCCGGAACTGGAGGCACCGTGCTAATGACAAGCACCTTCCTACTAGTGCGGGGAGCAGGGACAGGGCACACTGTATTCTCAAAGCCTACTCTATCCCTGATGCGTGGTACCGGCACTGGTGACGCCGGGCTGAGGACAAGCACATCAGGATTAGTAGGGGGAGAATATACAGTGTGTACAGGGCTCTGGAGACGCACTGGTAGCTTAGTGCGTGGGGCCGGAACTGGAGGCACCGGGCTAGATACACGCACTACAGGGAGAGTGCGTGGAGGAGGAACAGGGCTCAGGATACGCACTGGTAGCCTAGTGCGTAGTGTATACACTGTAGGTACTAGGCTGGGGCGGGGAGGTGGTGCCGGAAATACCGGACCGTCGAGGCGTACTGGCACTCTTGAGCATTGAGCTTGCCCAACCTTACCTGGTTGAATACTCCCGATTGCCCGACCAGTGCGGGGAGGTGGAATAACCCGCACCGGGCTATGTAGGCGAACCGGGGAAACCATGCGTAAGGCAGGTGCCATGTATGCCGGCCCGAGGAGACGCACTGGAGACCAGACGCGTTGAGCCGGCCTCATGACACCTGGCTCAATACTCTAGCCCTACCAGTGCGGGGAGGTGGAATAACCCGCACTGGGCTATGCACTCGTACAGGAGACACCGTGCGCTCTACTGCGTAACACGGCGCCTGCCCGTACTCCCGCTCTCCACGGTAAGCCTGGGAAGTGGGCGCAGGTCTCCTACCTGCCCTTGGCCCACCACCTCCTAGCCCCCCCCCCAAGAAATTTTTGGGAATTACTTACGGGCTTTTTCGGCTTCCGTGCCAGACGCGTTCCCTCATAGCTCCGGTTCCTCTCTCCGGTAGCCTCCGCTCTCCTCAGTGCCTCCAGCTGTTCCCATGGGAGGCGATCTCTACCAGCTAGGATCTCCTCCCAAGTGTAGCAACCCTTTCCATCCAAAACCTCGTCCCATGTCCATTGCTCCTTTCTCTCCTGTCCCTTACTCCGTTTCGTTTTCCCTTGCCGCTTGGTCTTAGCGTGTTGGTGGGTGATTCTGTAATAGCTGTCGCTTTCCTCATCCTCAGATGAGGTGAGGAGAGAAGGATCCTCAGACCAAAACGCAGGCTTTGGGAAATAAGCCATCTTTATTTAACAACGATGATGGCAACACGAAACGAAACAAACACTTTCCAAACTACAAAATAACAAAACGACGTTGACGAGACCTGAACATAAACTTACATAACTAAACATAAACTTACGTACAGGAAACGGACGACATCGAAACGAAACAAACAAACGCTACAGTCCCATGTGGTACGAACATACATACAGACATAGGAGACAATCACCCACAAACAAACAGTGAGAAATGCCCTACCTAAATATGACTCTTAATTAGAGGCAAACGCAAACCACCTGCCTCTAATCAAGAGCCATACCAGGCAAACCGAAACCAACATAGAAACAGATAACATAGAATGCCCACCCAACCTCACGTCCTGACCAACTAACACACAAAAACTAACATAAATAGGTCAGGAACGTGACACCGCAGCCATACCATATTGTGGGCTTGAGCAGGAAACCACAGGGGAGCTTGCGGGTAACTGTGTAAAAATCACACAAAAGGACTACTGAGTGTCTATAGTTTGTCCTTACTCAGACTAAGTGCCGAACCCCTGCCTTAGGCTGAGAATTAATTTCAATAAATTTGTTTTAGCTGAAACCCTATACCCGGGACATGGCAAGTGTGACTCACCCCTGAAGTTGTGTTATCAAATCAACTATAAAGGGAAGACCAGCCGCTAGCAGGAGTGTCTGAGATTATGCCATGCTTATAAAAAATAGTTTAACCCCGTGGCTGAACGTATCCTGCGTGAACTGCGAGATAACACGCAGTAAGAGGCGGGCCACACGAAAATAGTGCAGAGCGGGAAAAAATTCATTTTGGATTGCCCCCTCTGACGCAAAGCATACCGTGTCACAAACTACCCATGAAGTGTTAACAGTATGAAGGAGTGAGCTAACCTCTGTGGCAAGCAGGGATAGACCAAGAGAGGGGACCATGATAAAGTGTCAGGGCTCCATTGCTAACTCAGTTAAGGGTAGGATGACAGGGAGGCCCCCTCACCAGGAAAGAGGCTCATACCGCAGGACAATCCAGGCCTACAATGCACGGTGGGAGTTGACCCACCCTATGCTGTTAAAAGAAGATCCACAGGCAAAGACTACCAGTGCGTGAAATGTCCAAACCCCGGTTCAACCAACCCAGGAACATCATTCTTCTTGCACTGAAAGTACAGTATGTGTGTGCAGCCATATTATGGTGGATCAGCCCAGGAATGATATCTCTATAGATGCCGTGCAGGCCATGTGGTCCATCGCTCGCTGTCGGAGATGACTGGGGTCTGTGTATTTATATTCCTTTAATTGAGCCTCTGAGAGTCCCCTTGCCAAAGCGCCGACAGTCTCACTCTTGGTCAGGAGGAATTTGGAGGCATATGCATCTGTGTGTTTGTGTGTGAGAGTGTATACATGGGCGTATGTGTGTGTGCATCCCTGTGTGAGCATGTGTGTTATTGTGTGTGTGCTTTTCATTGCTGAGGCTGGCGGGCAAAAGGGAGGCCTCGGTGGTTCTCACAAGTTAATTTAATTAAATCATAAATATGAGCTGGAGGCCGCCACCCAATTTAACGTAATGGATGATGTGGGCCAGTCCATCTCTGGCAACAGAAAGTTCTGGACCCGTTCAGAATGCCCTTGAAGCTTATTAAAAGTGTCTGGCACGGGGAGATGCTAGCAAAGTTGTTTAATGGCTGCCCAGCATGCATTCTGCTTGACAGTTAACGCTGGAACACTGGTGAGATGAGCCATCTATTCCATTCCATTTCTGAATTTGGAATGTGGTGGCATTCCATTTCAATTGAGAAAGATTGTCACAGTCAGAAAAGCATAATGAAGAGGAGTCAAAATGGCAGATAAAACCTGTACATCAGATAGTACAAAACAGATACCTGATCAGCTTATTATTATATGTGTTCATTAGGATACAGTGAAGGAGAATACAGTAAAGTAATTGTTGTTGACACATGTCACAGATAAAGTGACTTTATTTCCCCATGGTCGTGGTGCTGGCTCGTCATGGTCAATAATCTGTCTGGACACATGATTGGGTCTGTTACCAGCCAATCATCCTACAGGCAGACCAACGGGAGGTGCTGTGAGTTTATATATTTTCTTGTATTGATGTATTAAGACGGTAGGTTGGTGAATCATAATACTATATGTACAAATGAATACTCCCTGCTGATTTAATTTATTTCTAATCTTAATTTTGTTTAGAAAAAAAGTGGCATAATTTTATTAAAACATGAAAAAGTATTGTATAATCTTATTCAATTTGTTGTCTTTGTTAAATATATGCTTTTGCATAACATACTCATGTCCCTTGTCATAACAGTTATTTTGGACTTTGTGTTTTTCATCTCATTGCTGTGAGGAATCATCTGTAAAGACAGACAGATGTTACTAGTTGGCCCTTTGTCCCATTCGGCACAGACATCCTTCCTTTCCATTGGTCCCCTGGAGTGCTGCAGGCTCCCTAATAGGCCTGGTGCGAGGGTGTGTGGAATGCGACCGCACAGGGTGATGGGTAATGGAGTCATTAATAACGCAGACCTCCCTTAAGATGCTCAGATGTTCGTTAGGCAGAGCCACAAGGGAACCAGCGAAAAGGATGGAATTTGATTTAAATCCAAAAATGCAAAGTAAGCTTTTGAAGTAGATAATGTTTATGCTGCCAAGGGCCCATTTTGCTACTTAATCAAATTAATTGATCCACACACATAGTGTATGCACACACACACACACACACACACATAGAAGCCATTTTTCATACAGTTTTAATATTTCCATCACATGTGCAACACCAAAAAAAAATTAGGTCTGCCAAATACAGAACTCCATATTTGTACAATAACATTTGAATAACAGACAAGATAACTGTCCTTTTGCTGAAGCAGGAGATGGTGGTTAATTTCCTGTAAACTGAGTACGAACAATTCTCAATCAAAAGATCAAAACATTAAAGTTTCATACAAAAGTGCATCTCAGGTTCAATGAATGCAAAAACATTTACATTACAGAATGATTTATATTGGTGTATTATAATGCCACAATGGCTTCCAGCTTGAGCAGAGAGCAGAGCAATAGGATACCGCAGGAAACAGGGAAGGAAGAGGAGAAGTTGGGAGCTCTCAAGGAGAGCCCAGGACATAAGTTTATCCCCCAGAGAGACCGAATACATGTAGTCTCCCCCACGACCCCAAATCAAAATGGATTTATTCCCCATTGCAAAAAAAATGTAATACAAAGAGCTAAGAAAAATGACATAATTTTTCCAGTAATCTCCAGGCTTGAACGAGCAGTAAACATTAATAACAGAAACATACAGGTTTGAGTCAGTGGGCTGGAGATTTCCCATGATGCTCTAGGAGACACAGGGGGGTTGACGATGTCTCTGTTACCGTGCCAACCAGAGTTTCTAGCTGGCCTTTTCAAATCTGTGTCACTGCATTTGCATATATCAGAACCCTGTCCTGTTTTTCCCCAAAAATGTTTTTATCTTCGTCTCATTTGAACTTGTCCATGTGCAGTTAGGCAGGCGGACCAGATTAAATGCACAACTTAGTCCTCAGCTGATCAACTGGAATGGCAGCCATGATGGAATGAGACCTGTGATGTAATGTCAGGCTCTGCTGGTGATTGAGCATCCTGCTACACCCTTCTGTCATAAGTGACCAGGTCAGGATAGTGTCACATACAGGAAATGTGCGCTGATGAAAAGGGTCCTTACTGACCATACCACAACTTCCTGTTCCCTATATAATTATACCCCACATTGGCACCCTGTTTCGCCAACATATTGTGGATGAGTTCCACATCTTCTGATTGACAGTGGCATTCTCTGTTTAGCTTTTTTTCTCTCTTTATTTTTTGGGTAAAACCGGTTCTGAACTGTACATTAGCAAATACTGTACTGTATAAGACTACAATTTAGCTGGAGTTATTAAGCAACACATGAAGAAGTACTTCTATTTACAAAGATAGTTGTCCAGTTTTGTTGACATGACGACCAGACAAAGATTAGAGATATGTTTTTCTGTCTTTTTTTCACACCTCTGTCTTTCATCTGTCCTTTTCTTTTTGTGTGACATGGTCCTTCCTGATGTGAAGTGAATCCAAAGTTCAGTGCAAAAGAGCCAGTGGGCTATTGCACTGACGGTGGTTGGAGGACTGACTGGGTCAGACATGATTCTCCTCCTCGCTGTATGGTTCTCCTCTGCTCCTCAGGCCAAGTGATGATCTGCCTGGTTAGCTGCTGTGCTGAGTCAGCGTGTGGTTCTGGACAGGAGGAAGAACAGAGAGGGAGAGAGAGAGAGAGAGAGGAATGAAACGACTGAATCAAGATCAAATTCAACACAAGGACATTTCATTTCATTCAACATTTACTCCATTTAGAAAGTTTGAATTTGAACACTGAATTTCTTCTCATATTCCTAATACCAAATAATGAATTCACCATTGTTTTTTCAGAGAGTTAGTGATTGACATAATGTAGTGTTGTGAGTGGTGAATGTCAGGATGTATGTCCAATCAACCCGAGCAGCAGTAAATGGTTATGTGGAGCCATATGTTCTGGTCCTCCAAGAGATTAAACATGGTTAAGTCCTCTCCTGACACACTAACATGCCACCATTGAGCTGACAACATCTCCCTCCCTACAACATCTCAATCCCCAACCATCAATACCAACATCAGATCAATGGCTGTGGCCATGGAAACAACAGTTACCACGTAATATCTGTGATGGAATATATTAACACACACACAGGGTTGGGGAGTATAAGGGATTACATGTAAGGGATTACAAAAACATGGTAACTGTAATCTGTTAAATTACCAGCAAAAATGTTGTAATCAGATTACAGATTCTTTTGAAAAACTAGATTATTACTTTGAAGATTACTTTTGTAAATAGCACTTTTCAGTAGTGCTCAAAGCATGCCATTCCATGAGCGCAGCATTTATTTTTCAACTCGAATCAATGAGCCCAATCAGTCCTCCATGACAACAAAATCATGAACAACAGAGTAGGGCTGGCTAATAAATTCTTAATTTGGCTAATCTATACTTCCATATTTCCAAGTCCTATTCCTGAAGATCAAGGGGTATAACATTTAATGGAATGACTGTAATTCTGATCGACTTTGTTTTTTTTAAATGTAGAGATAGATATAAACTCAGCAGAAAAAGAAACGTCCTCACTGTCAACTGTGTTAATTTTCAGCAAACATGTGCAAATATTTGCATGAACATAACAAGAATCAACAACTGAGACAAATTGAACAAGTTCCACAGACATGTGACTAACAGAATAATGTGGAATAATGTGTCCCTGAACAAAGGGGGGGTCAAAATCAAAAGTACGAGTCGGTATCTGGTGTGGCCACCAGCTGCATTAAGTACTGCAGTGCATCTCCTCCTCATGGACTGCACCAGATTTTCCAGCTCTTGCTGTGAGATGTTACCCCACTCTTCCACCAAGTCACTTGCAAGTTCCCATACATTTCTGGGGGGAATGGCCCTAGCCCTCACCCTCCGATCCAACAGGTCCCAGAAGTGCTCAATGGGATTGAGATCTGGGCTCTTCCCTGGTCATGGCAGGACACTGACATTCCTGTCTTGCAAGAAATCACACACAGAACGAGCAGTATGGCTGGTGGCATTGTCATGCTGGAGGGTCATGTCAGGATGAGCCTGCAGGAAGGGTACCACATGAGGGAGGAGGATGTCTTCCCTGAAACGCACAGTGTTGAGATTGCCTGCAATGACAAGCTCAGTCCGATGATGCTGTGACATAGGCGACGTTGTTGCCGGTGATGTCTGGTGATGACCTACCTTACAACAGGTCTACAAGCCCTCAGTCCAGCCTCTCTCAGCCTATTGCGGACAGTCTGAGCCTTGATGGAGGGATTGTGCGTTCCTGGTGTAACTCGGGCAGTTGTTGTTGCCATCCTGTACCTGTCCCGCAGCTGTGATGTTCGGATGTACCGATCCTGTGCAGGTGTTGTTGCACGTGGTCTGCAACCGCGAACGCGATCAGCTGTCCATTCTGTCTCCCTGTCGAGCTTTCTTATCGTCTCACAGTACGGACATTGCAATTTATTGCCCTGGCCACATCTGCAGCCCTCATGCTCCTTGCAGAATGCCTAAGGCATGTTCACACAGTTGAACAGGGACCCTGGGCATCTTTCTTTTAGTGTTTTTCAGAGTCAGTAGAAAGGCCTCTTTACTGTCCTAAGTTTTCATAACTGTGACCTTAATTGCCTACCGTCTGTAAGCTGTTAGTGTCTTAACAACCGCTCCACTGGTGCATGTTCATTAATTGTTTATAGTTCATTGAACATGGGAAACAGCGTTTAAACCTTTACAATGAAGATCTGTGAAGTTATTTGGATTTTTACGAATTATCTTTGAAAGACAGGGTCCTGAAAAAGGGATGTTTCTTTTTTTGCTGAGTTTAATTTAATCGTATTATTATAGTCAAAGAAAGCGATGGGTTAGAAGAAGCCTACATAACCAACCCATAAAGTAACATTTAACATCAATATATGGCCAGCTATTTAAACTTTAACATTGATTTATCCTGCAATAGATGTCGATCAATTGGTAACATACATTTCTGTCTTCTTCTAATGCCTCCTAAGGGGAAAGTAATCTAAAAGTAACGGAATGGAATCAGATTAGGTTACTGAGTTTGGGTAATACAAAAATTTCCTTTACAATTTTGGACAGGTAACTAGTAACTGTAATGGATTACATTTAGAAAGTAACCTACGCAACCCTGCACACACACACAAACACTCACACACACACCAGTGGGGTGTGGTGCAGTGAGGGAGAGTGGTTGTAGTGGGGGCAGCTGCGCCAGCTAGGTTCTTTAAAGGAGGGAGTGTGTGTGTGTGTGTGTGTGTGTGTGTGTGTGTGTGTGTGTGTGTGTGTGTGTGTGTGTGTGTGTGTGTGTGTGTGTGTGTGTGTGTGTGTGTGTGTGTGTGTGTGTGGACCAGGGGGTGTGTAACTGGTGTCCCTGGTGGGCCGAATCCAGGTCATCTTTTGAAGTGACTGCTAATCCCTTTAATGCAAACCACATGCCCCACTTGCTGCGCTCTGTTAAAAACATGGCCTTGGACTCGCTACACTTCCACGGACTAGGCACACCTGTCAAACACTCATCAGTACGCTGATTACACACACAAAGAAGAACAGTGACATACAGTTTAAACACACCCTTACACGTACGCAAACTCCTACTCTGGGTAGGTTTGAATTCTCTTTGAATAAACAACATGGAAAGACCCTGAACCACAAAAGGTTGTGACTCCTTCAGCGAGCCTGAGCCATAAAGGTGAGTTTACCAATGCACTGACTGCAGTCACCTTCAGTCTTATCAACATAGCAGAATCCCTAAGGCAGGCTAGGCCACGTCCATTACTCCCCTCCCCTCCATCCCCTCCCTCTTTACCCTTTCAAGTGCCTCCATATAAAGCATTTAAACACCTCGACAGCTTTCCTTTCAGCCGGGGCGATTACTTTCCGACAGGTGGGGTAATAAGCTGTTTGACGGGGGCAGGAGGGAGTTTGACCCTTAGAAGGGTTAGCCTCGGCTTGCCTGGGGCCCCATCTGGGCCCCCGCACTTTATTTTAAAGAGCCGGCCCCGGCTTCTCTTCTCTCCTCTGCTTCCCTCGCCTCTCTCTCTCTTTCCTCTCTTCTCTCGATGAAATAAAGCTCCTTTAAGTGAGTCTGGGAGGAGACTCCCCACGGGACGGCCCCCCCCACCTCCCATCCCCCCGGTGAAGACATCCGTGGCATTGCCGGGGAGGGACAGGAGCACGGCAACCTTATTAATGAATGCGGCCCATTACCCGTCAGCCTGGCTCCTCGGTGACTCCCAGAAGCCCCTGCAGTACGTGACTTCAAATGGCAGGATATTGACACGGAGCGAGCAAAGCGGCCGGGAGAGAGTGTGTGTGCTTTTTTCTATGTGTCTCTGTGTGTTAGAGGGAGAGAGACGGAGAGAGAGGGAGAGAGAGGGAGAGAGAGGGAGAGAGAGGGAGAGAGAGGGAGAGAGAGGGAGGGGGAGAGAGAGTGTGCCTGTGTGTGTGTGTGTGTGTGTGTGTGTGTGTGTGTGTGTGTGTGTGTGTGTGTGTGTGTGTGTGTGTGTGTGTGTGTGTGTGTGTGTGTGTGTGTGTGTATGTGTACTGTGTGTATGTGTACTGTGTGTATGTGTACTGTGTGTGTGCGTGTGTGTGTATGTGTGTATGTGTATGTGTGTGTGTCTGGACCCCAAAGGAATGTAGCTCCTTGGATATAATGTAGGGCTCGTAACAGCTATTAGAGGGGAAAATACCCCCCCTGGGGAGTACCCCCCCTTCATCTCCACCACCCTACCCCTTGCACATCCCAGCTTTGTCTGACACACACTGCATTCTACCTTTTCCTTAAACATGCCAGTAGTTTTCTCACTGAGGGCTTTTTCAAGGACGGTGCTAAACGACTTCAGTGGCCGTGGCAGCCATGCAGGCTGGAGGGAAATAGAAAGAAAAGAAAGAAAGAGAGAAAAAAAGGTAAAAGGAAAATGATACCTTTACCTCTGTGGATATTGAACTCCACAGAGTGGAAGATAGATACTGTTCTGTATATCAGTGAAGAACGGGGGGAGGGAGAGAGTGATAAAGAGGGAGAGAAAATAAGAACTCCATCATTCAATTTCGACTCCATCATTTTATGAAATTCTTGAAGGCCAATGTGTGCAACCATTCACAGTGAAATTCAGCAAATACACTGCCTCATCTCCTAGCCTCAGCCCACCAATGTCACCTAAATCAATCATGTCAATTCATAACAGATTGACTGACCCCAACCACTAAACCCATTACCACCAATCTCCCTGCTACCCCATCTTCTTTCTTCCTAACCCCCAATCTCACCCTCACTTACCCCGCATCTCCCCCTATCTTATCCTCAATCTCCCCCTCTCTTACCCACACTCTCCCTTAATCCCCATGGTTCTTCTTCCCGACCACCCGCTGGGCTACATACACGACGCTGCTATACTGCAGGTCCCAGTTACCAGCAGAGCCCAGGTAAAACCCTGTCAATTCTCCACTAAATAAAGTTTTGCTCTGCTTTTTCTCCCGAATAAAGCCTGTGCCTGAGAAGGCTCTTCTACCTCCTCTCTCTCCTCCATCGACTGGCTCTCTGCCACCATTAACCCTCCATCCGCCTTCTTTCATCAGATTACATCATATTGCTGGAACGCCCTCGGGGGGTGAGAGGGAACGGAGGGAGGGAGAACGCCCGGCAGGGATCCTGTGTACCTATGAAAAACCATGCAAATGTCTTAAAGAATTTAACAGAGAAGGAGGAGAGGAAGAGAGATAGAGAGAGGGAGGCGAGAGACAGGGAAAGTGCATGCAGGCTGGGGAGTTGATTTATTAACTAATCATTCTTTATGTAGTTTCCAATTCCTCTGGTCTCCATCAATAGCACCGGTGGTCTGGGCTCCAGTGCAGCAAGGCAACAGAGGTGTACCTGTTACATCAGCCCTGCAGAGGAAAAAGCCAAACAGATCAGCTGCCATTTTAAACCTCTCGTTTACTCCTAGGTCGCGTTCCCCTGCTCAGACGTTGCATACATCAACCAATGGTTGTGTGCCACATTATCGACTGTGTCATCGACTGACAGATTGCTATAACATATGATGTGGTTAGCTGATACTTAAAATACCTATCTAGGAGTTGTAAAATCTGGCATGCATCAGTCCCTAATCTACAAACTAGGCAAAACTATAGCAGGACTAAAACCTCAACTCATTCTTTCTGGTTTTAGCCTGTCTTTTACAACCCAGAGCTGTGACTTTATAGAGTGTTCAGAAAGCTGATGGAATGAACAATAATTAGTCTCTAAGCTTGGGTCTCGGCGGACCCCTCAAACTGGGGGAAAGTCGAGGAGACATTATATTATACAAGCGTGATGCCAGGCAACAGAGAGCACAGACCAGGCCAGGTGAAAAACATCAGATTCTCATTAGGCCTCAAAGAGACATAATTGAAATGGTAAACATTTGTTGACACGTTTTATGCACACCAATTCACAAAAATGATTGAATAATTTGCTAAAGAACAATTTAGGGACTTGTCAGGTAATTTTGATTTGTGACATTTCAACTGACATTGAAAGACAGAAAAATGCCAAAACAATCTATTTTATTTTGAATCCTAACTTGAGATGCATCTATGCAATGGAAACTTTCGTTTAACTCATAGATTCACATCAACAAGAACTTATAGCGATTCCAGCACTAACTCCCCTTACTTCTGCTACCTGTATCCATCCAAGACATGCACAATTGTTTTTATTGTCATACAGCTCACAGCCCTAGCAGCGACTATCCCCCCATGTCTAAGCAGTAGTAGCTCCCCCCCCCCCCCCCTCACGTCTAAGCAGTAGTAGCTCCCCCCTCCCCCCCACGTCTAAGCAGTAGTGGTTGCCAACCTATGTCTAAACAGTAGTGGCTATCCCTCCCATGTCTAAACAGTAGTGACAATCCCCCCATGTCTAAACAGTGATGGCTATCCCCCCATGACTAAACAGTAGTGGCTATCCCCCCATGTCTAAACAGTGATGGCTTTCCCCCCATGTCAAACAGTAGTGGCTATCCCTCCATGTCTTAACAGTAGTGGCTATCCCCCCATGACTAAACAGTAGTGGCTATCCCCCCATGTCTAAACAGTAGTGGCTACCCCCCATGTCTAAACAGTACTGGCTATCCCCCCATGTCTAAACAGTAGTGACTATGCCCCCCATGTCTAAACAGTAGTGGCTACCCCCCCCCCCCCCCCCCCCCCCCATGTCTAAACAGTAGTGGCTATCCCCCCATGTCTAAACAGTAGTGGTTATCCCCCCATGACTAAACAGTAGTGGTTATCCCCCTATGTCAAACAGTAGTGGCTATCCCCCCCATGTCTAAACAGTACTGGCTATCCCCCCATGTCTAAACAGTAGTGGCTACCCCCCCCCCCCCCATGTCTAAACAGTACTGGCTATCCCCCCATGTCTAAACAGTAGTGGCTATCCCCCTATGTCAAACAGTAGTGGCTATCCCCCCCATGTCTAAACAGTAGTGGCTATCCCCCCCATGACTAAACAGTAGTGGCTATCCCCCCCATGTCAAACAGTAGTGGCTATCCCCCCCATGACTAAACAGTAGTGGCTATCCCCCTATGTCAAACAGTAGTGGCTATCCCCCCCATGTCTAAACAGTAGTGGCTATCCCCCCCATGTCTAAACAGTACTGGCTATCCCCCATGTCTAAACAGTAGTGGCTATCCCCCCCATGTCTAAACAGTACTGGCTATCCCCCATGTCTAAACAGTACTGGCTATCCCCCCATGTCTAAACAGTAGTGACTATGCCCCCCATGTCTAAACAGTAGTGGCTACCCCCCCCCCCCCCCCCCCCCCCCCCCCCCCCCCCCATGTCTAAACAGTAGTGGCTATCCCCCCATCTCAAACAGTAGTGGCTATCCCCCCATGTCTAAACAGTAGTGACTATCCCCCCCATGTCTAAACAGTAGTGACTATCCCCCCCATGTCTAAACAGTAGTGGCTATCCCCCCCATGTCTAAACAGTAGTGGCTATCCCCCCCATGTCTAAACAGTAGTGGCTATCCCCCCCATGTCTAAACAGTAGTGACTATCCCCCCCATGTCTAAACAGTAGTGGCTATCCCCCCCATGTCTTAACAGTAGTGACTATCCCCCCCATGTCTTAACAGTAGTGACTATCCCCCCCATGTCTAAACAGTAGTGGCTATCCCCCCCATGTCTAAACAGTAGTGGCTATCCCCCCCATGTCTAAACAGTAGTGACTATCCCCCCCATGTCTAAACAGTAGTGACTATCCCCCCCATGTCTAAACAGTAGTGGCTATCCCCCCCATGTCTAAACAGTAGTGGCTATCCCCCCCATGTCTAAAAAGTAGTGGCTATGCCCCCCATGACTAAACAGTAGTGGCTATCCCCCCCATATCTAAACTGTAGTGTCTACCCCCCCCCTCCCCCCCATGTCTAAACAGTAGTGACTATGCTCCCCATGTCTAAACAGTAGTGGCTATGCCCCCCGTGTCTAAACAGTAGTGGCTATCCCCCCCATATCTAAACTGTAGTGTCTACCCCCCCCTCCCCCCCATGTCTAAACAGTAGTGACTATGCTCCCCATGTCTAAACAGTAGTGGCTATGCCCCCCATGACTAAACAGTAGTGACTATCCCCCCCATGACTAAACAGTAGTGGCTATCCCCCCCCCATATCTAAACTGTAGTGTCTACCCCGCCCCCATGTCTAAACAGTAGTGGCTATCCCCCCCATGACTAAACAGTAGTGGCTATCCCCCCATGACTAAACAGTAGTGGCTATCCCCCCATGACTAAACAGTAGTGGCTACCCCCCCATGTCTAAACAGTAGTGGTTATCCCCCCCATGTCTAAACAGTAGTGGCTATCCCCCCCATGACTAAACAGTAGTGGCTATCCCCCCCATGACTAAACAGTAGTGGCTATCCCCCCCATGACTAAACAGTAGTGGTTATCACCCCATGTTTAAACAGTAGTGGCTATGCCCCCCATGACTAAACAGTAGTGGCTATCCCCCCCATGACTAAACAGTAGTGTTTATCACCCTATGTTTAAACAGTAGTGGCTATCCCCCCCATATCTAAACTGTAGTGTCTACCCCCCCCTCCCCCCCATGTCTAAACAGTAGTGACTATGCTCCCCATGTCTAAACAGTAGTGGCTATGCCCCCCATGACTAAACAGTAGTGACTATCCCCCCCATGACTAAACAGTAGTGGCTATCCCCCCCCCATATCTAAACTGTAGTGTCTACCCCGCCCCCATGTCTAAACAGTAGTGGCTATCCCCCCCATGACTAAACAGTAGTGGCTATCCCCCCATGACTAAACAGTAGTGGCTATCCCCCCATGACTAAACAGTAGTGGCTACCCCCCCATGTCTAAACAGTAGTGGTTATCCCCCCCATGTCTAAACAGTAGTGGCTATCCCCCCCATGACTAAACAGTAGTGGCTATCCCCCCCATGACTAAACAGTAGTGGCTATCCCCCCCATGACTAAACAGTAGTGGTTATCACCCCATGTTTAAACAGTAGTGGCTATGCCCCCCATGACTAAACAGTAGTGGCTATGCCCCCCATGTCTAAACAGTAGTGTTTATCACCCTATGTTTAAACAGTAGTGGCTATGCCCCCCATGACTAAACAGTAGTGGCTATGCCCCCCATGACTAAACAGTAGTGGCTATGCCCCCCATGACTAAACAGTAGTGGTTATGCCCCCCATCTCAAACAGTAGTGGCTATGCCCCCCATGACTAAACAGTAGTGGCTATCCCCCCCATGTCTAAACAGTAGTGGTTATCCCCCCCATGTCTAAACAGTAGTGGCTATCCCCCCATGACTAAACAGTAGTGGCTATGCCCCCCATGACTAAACAGTAGTGGCTATCCTCCCCCATGTCTAAACAGTAGTGGTTATCCCCCCCATGTCTAAACAGTAGTGGCTATCCCCCCATGACTAAACAGTAGTGGCTATGCCCCCCATCTCAAACAGTAGTGGCTATCCCCCCCATGACTAAACAGTAGTGGTTATCACCCCATGACTAAACAGTAGTGGCTATCCCCCCATGACTAAACAGTAGTGGCTATGCCCCCCATCTCAAACAGTAGTGGCTATCCCCCCCATGACTAAACAGTAGTGGTTATCACCCCATGACTAAACAGTAGTGGCTATCCCCCCATGTCTAAACAGTAGTGGCTATCCCCCCCATGTCTAAACAGTAGTGGCTACCCCCCCCCCCCCCCCCCCCCCCCCCCCATGTCTAAACAGTAGTGGCTATCCCCCCCATGTCTAAACAGTAGTGGCTATCCCCCCCATGACTAAACAGTAGTGGCTATGCCCCCCATGACTAAACAGTAGTGGCTATCCCCCCCATGACTAAACAGTAGTGGCTATCCCCCCCATGTCTAAACAGTAGTGGCTATGCCCCCCATCTCAAACAGTAGTGGCTATGCCCCCCATGACTAAACAGTAGTGGTTATCACCCTATGTCTAAACAGTAGTGGCTATCCCCCCCATGACTAAACAGTAGTGGCTATCCCCCCCTTGACTAAACAGTAGTGGTTATCACCCTATGTTTAAACAGTAGTGGCTATGCCCCCCATGTTTAAACAGTAGTGGCTATGCCCCCCATGACTAAACAGTAGTGGTTATCACCCTATGTCTAAACAGTAGTGGCTATCCCCCCCATGTCTAAACAGTAGTGGCTATCCCCCCCTTGACTAAACAGTAGTGGTTATCACCCTATGTTTAAACAGTAGTGGCTATGCCCCCCATGTTTAAACAGTAGTGGCTATGCCCCCCATGTTTAAACAGTAGTGGCTATGCCCCCCATGACTAAACAGTAGTGGCTATGCCCCCCATGTTTAAACAGTAGTGGCTATGCCCCCCATGACTAAACAGTAGTGGTTATCACCCTATGTTTAAACAGTAGTGGCTATGCCCCCCATGACTAAACAGTAGTGGCTATCCCCCTTGACTAAACAGTAGTGGTTATCACCCTATGTTTAAACAGTAGTGGCTATCCCCCCCATGTCTAAACAGTAGTGGCTATCCCCCTTGACTAAACAGTAGTGGTTATCACCCTATGTTTAAACAGTAGTGGCTATCCCCCCCATGTCTAAACAGTAGTGGCTATGCCCCCCATGTCTAAACAGTAGTGGCTATCCCCCCATGTCTAAACAGTAGTGGCTATCCCCCCATGACTAAACAGTAGTGGCTATCCCCCCCATGACTAAACAGTAGTGGCTATCCCCCCATGTCTAAACAGTAGTGGCTATCCCCCCATGACTAAACAGTAGTGGTTATCCCCCCCATGTCTAAACAGTAGTGGCTATCCCCCCATGACTAAACAGTAGTGGCTGTGCCCCACATGTACAACAGTAGTAGCTATGCCCCCCATGACTAAACAGTAGTGGCTATCCCCCCCCCATGACTAAACATTAGTGGTTATCCCCCTATGTCTAAACAGTAGTGGCTATCCCCCCCATGTCTAAACAGTGGTGGCTATCCCCCCCATGTCTAAACAGTAGTGGCTATGCCCCCCAGGTCTAAACAGTAGTGGCCCCATGTCTACTGAGTGTGTGCTGAAACTACCTCTCTGCTCGTAGTGGACATAAGTCTGCTAACATACAGTAGCTGGATCTGGAGCACAGGGAGTAAGCGGAGCGCCAAACCACAGAGATCCAGCCACAGCACACTGCTAGTCATCAGTCAGAAGTTTAATTAAGGCATAAGAGCAGACCACGCTGCTGCTCAGATATGCTGAGCTAAGAACTCACAGGCCTCAGAACAGATCACAGGTTAAACGAGAACATTGGGCTGCTTTAAGAGACACATATGGGTCATGCTGTATCCGAACTACTAACACAAAGCACTGGACAAATGCTATTTCATTCCACACAGCTCTAAATAGCCATTGTTTCTATGGTGTTTCACCAGCTACTGTAAAAAGACTGATCATACCTAACCTGTATACGTGAAGTTCACCCCTATGACCAGACAGAGAAGGCCCATGCAGTCCCAGTGCTACATTCCCTGGGTTCTGTCAGAGCAGTGATTGCGGGTTTATTTGAACACAGGCCAGTTTTGACTCAGTCCCCCTTTGCTTGCAGTGATCTCCATTCCACACTGTTGGCACGACCACTAGGGGTGCAATCTCTTCCTGTTTGGCCTCAGGCCAGGCTTATGAAGAATACAATCAAATAAATAAATACAACTAATAAAACTAGCAGCTGGCACTCTCCACAGTCAACACTTATTGACTGTATTAGTATATACTGTATTCTATTCTACTGTATTTTAGTCAATGCCACTATGACATTGCTCAATCTAATATTTATGTATTTCTTAATTCCATTCTTTTACTTTTAGATTTGTGTGCATTATTGTGAATTGTTTTTAGAAGCCACTGCACTGTTGGAGCTCGGAACACAAGCATTTTGCTAAACCCGCAATAACATCTGATAAATATGTGTATGTGACCAATACAATTTGATTTGATTTATTTGGGCGTAGGGAGGGCTGACCTTGTTCGCTGTTTGGCCACCACTGCCATGGTCTCCTTGGAAACCAACCGTCTTGTTTGAAGTGTGGTGTCTGGGGAAACGTGGACATTCAGTACAGCTCTGGGGCTAGGGTGGAGTGGGGAGACTTTGGTGTGTGTCTTATTGTGTCTAGCCTCTTGCATGTAGTTGTGTGTATAATAGCCATGTAATAAATGAGTAATAGCTGGAATAGTCTGGCTGGATAGACAAAATAGCCATCTCTTTATCACGCCATGATCCATTTCACCTGTCTTTTGCTTCTCGCCACCCCCCACCAGGTGTCTCACATTTTCTCCATTATCCCCTGTGTATTTATACCTGCGTTTTCTGTTTGTCTGTTAGGCAGTTCGTTTTGTCTCGTCAAGTTATCCCAATGTCTTTTACGTGTGTTACCTTCTCTCTAGTTCTGTTTTATAGTCTTCAAGGTTCTGACCTTTATGCCTCCCCTGACCCTGAGCCTGAGCCTGCCTGCCATTCTGTCCCTTGATGACTCTGCCTTGGATTACAAACCTCTGCTTGCCCTCAATCCAGCAGACTCAGACCAGCTCTCCCTGCAAGGAGCCACCATTGGAAGACACAAGGATCTACTTCAGAACCTTATGGTGGGACTCCATACCTTGGAAGAACGCCATGACCATACAGTTGAAGTCGGAAGTTTACATACACTTAGGTTGGAGTCATTAAAACTCGTTTTTCAACCACTCCACAAATGTATTGTTAACAAACTATAGTTTTAGCAAGCCGGTTAGGACATCTACTTTGTGCATGACACAAGTCATTTTTCCAATAATTGTATACAGACAGATTATTTCACTTATATTCACTGTATCACAATTCCAGTGGGTCAGAAGTTTACATACAGTAAGTTGACTGTGCCTATAAAGAGCTTGCAAAATTCCAGAAAATGATGTCATGGCTTTAGAAGCGTCTGATAGGCTAATTGACATCCTTTGAGTCAATTTGAGGTGTACCTTTGGATGTATTTCAAGGCCTACCTTCAAACTCAGTACCTCTTTGCTTGACATCATGGGAAAATCAAAAGAAATCAGCCAAGACCTCAGAAAAACAAATGTAGACTTCCACAAGTCTGGTTCATCCTTGGGAGCAATTTCCAAATGCCTGAAGGTACCACGTTCATCTGTACAAACAATAGTACGCAAGTATAAACATCATGGGACCACGCAGCAGTCATACGCTCAGGAAGGAGATGCGTTCTGTCTCCTAGAGATGAACGTACTTTGGTGCGAAAACTGCAAATCAATCCCAGAACAACAGCACAGACCTTGTGAAGATGCTGGAGGATACAGGTACAAAAGTATCTACATCTACAGTAAAATGAGTCCTATATCGACATAACCTGAAATGCCGCTCAGCAAGGAAGAAGCCACTGTTCCAAAACACCAATAAAAAAAGCCAGACTACGGTTTGCAACTGCACATGGGGACAAAGATCGTACTTTTTGGAGAAATATCCTCTGGTCTGATGAAACAAAAAAATAACTGTTTGGCCATAATGACTATCACGAGGAAGGAAAATTACGTGGATATATTGAAGCAACATCTCAAGACATCAGTCAGGAAGTTAAAGCTTGGTCGCAAATGGGTCTTCCAAATGGACAATGACCCCAAGCATACTTCCAAAGTTGTGGCAAAGTGGCTTAAGGACAACAAAGTCAAGGTATTGAAGTGGCCATCACAAAGCCCTGACCTCAATCCCATAGATCATTTTTGGAGAGAACTGAAAAAGCGTATGCGAGCAAGGAGGCCTACAAACCTGACTCAGTTACACCAGCTCTGTCAGGAGGAATGGGCCAAAATTCACCCAACTTATTCTGGGAAGCTTGTGGAAGGCTACTCGAAACGTTTGACCCAAGTTAAACAATTTAAAGGCAATGCTACCAAATACTAATTGAGTGTATGTGAATTTCTGACCCACCGGGAATGTGATGAAAGAAAGAAAAGCTGAAATAAATCCCTCTACAATTATTCTGACATTTCACATTCTTAAAATAATGTGGTGATCCTAACTGACCTAAAACAGGGAATTTTTACTAGGATTAAATGTCAGGAATTGTGAAAAACTGAGTTTAAATGTATTTAGCTGAAGTGTATGTAAACTTCCGACGTCAACTGTATATTCTAGAAACATTGTCCACGCTGTACAACACATTGTAGGTCTATAAAGAAAAATGTAATTTTCTTTGAAAACACGTGTCTTCATTATTAAAAATAAGGAACTCCAGGCTTCATGCAAAAGACGCTTTACATACAAGATGAAATAATTTTTTTAAAGGATGGGCACAACTAAGTTTGTTAATTGTGTTTTTAAAAGTTTCTAGAAGCGAAGAAGCAGGGTGTTCCATGTTGTCATATCCTTTGTTTAATCGATTGTTTGCGTACTGTGTAATCTGCATTGCCATTGGCTTGTTATGACTGGTTAAGGTGTATGTAAACTTCCGACTTCAACTGTATGTTCAACTCATTTCTGGAGCAAGCCACAGCGGAAACCTCCTGGATCCTGGAACCTGCCGTGAGTTTCTCTTCCAGTGCTCGCTCATCTTTGATCCACAGCCATCTTAATTTCCTCCAGATTGGTCAAAAATAGAGTATCTTAGAACACTGATGTCTGGAAGGGTGCTCGCTTGGGTGTTTGATTCCCATGTGTCCGGGAGAGAGGCGGCTCAGAAGCTACTTCATCAAGACTCCCGCAGTGTGGCAGACCACAAGGCTGACTTTCGTACGCTGACCGCCGAGAGTGCCTGGAACCCGGAGTCCCTGTTCAACACCTTCCTTCATGGATTATTGGAGGAAATCAAAGAGGAACTCACAGCCCGGGAGTTACCCAGGGACCACAACTCCCTCATAGCCTTGACTATAAGGATCGATGGGCGCCTCCGGGAACGTAGGAGGGAGAGAAGGTCTGTTCTCAGCCACACTCGCTCGTCCACGGTTTCACCCTCGCCTCCGAAGAACCCCGGAAGTCCCCGACGCCTGCATTCCCAAGAGAGCCCGGGCCCCTCGGGGATCATCTGGGACTAGCGGCTCATCTCCTCCTGAGCCCATGCAACAGGGCAGGGCTAGATTGTCTCATAGTGAACATTTACGCAGGCTGAGCGCCAACAGTTGCCTGTATTGTGGTACAACAGGACATTACATATCCACCTGTCTAGTAAAAGATCAGCCTCATCAGTAGGTACGGGCACGCTGGTGGGCCATACAGGGAGTCTCCAAACTCCCATTACTCACACTCCACTCCACGCTATCCTGCCCTGGGCTGACTGGTCAAAATCTTTCCGGGTGCTCATTGACTCTGGGGCTGACGAGAGCTTCATGGACACTACCCTGGTATCTGAGCTGGGTATCTCTACTCAACTCCTCTCTATTCCCATGGACGCCAGAGCTTTGGACTGATGCTCCATTGACAGGGTCACTCACAGTACGGTTCCCGTTAACCTGCGAGTGTCGGGAAATTACAGTGATTCCATACAGTTTCTACTAATTCAATCTCCTCATACACCTGTGGCTTTGGGATTTTCATGGCTCCAGAGGCAAAACTGGAATAATGGGATCGGGGATCGACTGGGCTACTCGTTCTATCCTGGATTGGAGCCCGTTCTGCCATGCACATTGCCTTAAGGCAGCACAGCTTGCCCTTGGAAGTCATTGCGGGATTGTGAAAAGCCTTGGATCTCTCCGCGGTCCGCGCAGAGTACCAGGACCTCCGGGAGGTTTTCAACAAGGCTCGCGCCACATCCCTTCCTCCGCATCGACACTATGATTGCGCAATTGACCTCCTGCCGGACACCACACCATCTCGGGGGGGGGGGGGGGGGGGGGGGGGGGGCTTTATTCCCTGTCTGGCCCGGAGACCAAGACCATGGTGGTATACATAAAGATAAAGATAAAGCAAAGCAGTGCGACACAAACAACAACACAGAGTTACACATGGAATAAACAAACGTACAGTCAATAACACGATAGAAAAAAAGTCTATATACAGTGTGTGCAAATGGCGTGAGGAGGTAAGGCAATAAATAGGCCATAATAATTACAATTGAGCAAATTTACATTGGAGTGATAGATGTGCAGATTATGATGTGCAAGTAGAAATACTGGTGTGCGAAAGAGCAAAAAAGTAAATAAAAACAATATGGGGATGAGATAGGTAGATAGGATGGGCTATTTACAGATGGGCTGTGTACAGCTGCAGCAATTGGTTAGCTGCTCAGATAGATGATGTTTAAAGTTAGTGAGGGACATATAAGTCTCCAGCTTGAGCGATTTTTGCAATTCGTTCCAGTCATTGGCAGCAGAGAACTGGAAGGAAAGGTGGCCAAAGGAGATGTTTGCTTTGGGGATGACCAGTGAGATTTACCTGCTGGAGTGCGTGCTATGGGTGGGTGTTGTTATCGTGACCAGTGAGCTGAGATAAGGCGGAGCTTTACCTAGCAAAGACTTATAGATGACCTGGGGCCAGTGGGTCTGGCGAAAAATATGTAGCAAGGGCCAGCCGACGAGAGCATACAGGTTGCAGTGGTGGGTGGTATATGGGGCTTTGGTGACAAAACGGATGGCACTGTGATAGACTGCATCCAGTTTGCTGATTAGAGTGTTGGAGGCTATATTGTAAATGACATCGCCGAAGTCGAGGATCGGTAGGATAGTCAGTATGTTTGGCAGCGTGAGTGAAGGAGGCTTTATTGCGAAATAGGAAGCCGATTCTAGATTTAATTTTGGATTGGAGATGTTTAATATGAGTCTGGAAGGAGAGTTTACAGTCTAACCAGACACTTATAAATAGGTATTTGTAGTTGTCCACATTTTCTAAGTCAGAACCGTCCAGAGTAGTGATGCTAGTCGGGTGGGCGGGTGCGGGCAGCAATCTGTTGAAAAGCCTGCATTTAGTTTTACTAGCATTTAAGAGCAGCTGGAAGCCACATAAGGAGTGTTGTATGGCACTGAAGCTCGTTTGGAGGTTTGTTAATACAGTCTCCAAAGAAGGGCCAGATGTATACAGAATGGTATCGTCTGCGTAGAGGTGGATCAGGGAATCACCTGCAGCAAGAGCGACATCGTTGATATATACAGAGAAAAGAGTCGGCCCGAGAATTGAACCCTGTGGTACCCCCATAGAGACTGCCAGAGGTCCGGACAACAGGCCCTCCGATTTGACACACTGAACTCTGTCTGAGAAGTAGTTGGTGAACCAGGCGAGGCAGTAATTTGAGAAACCAAGACTGAGTCTGCCGATAAGAATAGGGTGATTGACAGAGTCGAAAGCCTTGGCCAGGTCGATGAAGACGGTTGCACAGTACTGTCTTTTATCGATGGCGGTTATGATATCGTTTAGTACCTTGAGCGTGGCTGAGGTGCACCCGTGACCAGCTCGGAAACCGGATTGCACAGTGAAGAAGGTACGGTGGGATTCGAAATGGTCAGTGATCTGTTTATTAACTTGGCTTTCAAAGACTTTAGAAAGGCAGGGCAGGATGGATATAGGTCTGTAACAGTTTGGGTCTAGAGTGTCACCCCCTTTGAAGAGGGGGATGACCGTGGCAGCTTTTCAATCTTTAGGGATCTCAGATGATACAAAAGAAAGGTTGAACAGACTGGTAATAGGGGTTGCAACAATGGCGGCGGATAATTTTAGAAAGAGAGGGTCCAGATTGTCTAGCCCAGCTGATTTGTACGGGTCCAGGTTTTGCAGCTCTTTCAGAACATCTGCTATCTGGATTTGAGTGAAGGAGAAGCTGGGGAGGCTTGGGCAAGTAGCTGCTGGGGGTGCGGAGCTGTTGGCCGGGGTTGGGGTAGCCAGGAGGAAAGCATGGCCAGCTGTAGAGAAATGCTTATTGAAATTCTCGATTATCGTGGATTTATCAGTAGTGACAGTGTTTCCTAGCCTCAGTGCAGTGGGCAGCAGGGAGGAGGTGCTCTTCTTCTCCATGGAATTTACAGTGTCACAAAACTTTTTGGAGTTAGAGCTACAGGATGCAAATTTCTGTTTGAAAAAGCTAGCCTTTGCTTTCCTAACCGACTGCGTGTATTGGTTCCTGACTTCCCTTGCATATCGCGGGGACTATTTTCGATGCTAGTGCAGTCCGCCACAGGATGTTTTTGTTCTGGTCGAGGGCAGTCAGATCTGGAGTGAACCAAGGGCTATATCTGTTCTTAGTTCTACATTTTTTGAAAGGGGCATGCTTATTTAAGATGGTGAGGAAATTACTTTTAAAGAACGACCAGGCATCCTCTACTGACGGGATGAGGTCAATATCCTTCCAGGATACCCAGGCAAGGGCCATTCCCCCCTGTTATTCATTCGATTCAATTTTTACCATCGCCTACCACCTTGGGTCCAAGAATGTGAAGACTGACACCCTCTCCCGCTTGTATAGTTCCGCTGCTACGCCATCTGACCCTGAGACCATCCTCCCTACCTCCGGTCTAGCAGCTACACTAGTCTGAGGTATTGAGAGCCGGGTCTGCAAGGCGCAGCGTTCCCAGCCGGACACCGGATGTTCATACCAGATTCGGCCAGGTCCCCGGTCCTGGAATGGGCCCATTCCTCCAAACTCACCTGTCATCCCGGCTTCTGTCGGACATTGGCTTTCATCCGCCAACATTTTTGGTGGCTCACCATGGTTCCGGACATCTCCTCATTTGTCACCACCTGCACTGTGTGCGCACAGAACAAAACTCCGCGGCAAGCTCCAGCTGGTCTCCTTCAACCACTCCCTGTTCCTCATCGCCCTTGGTCCCATATATCCGGGGACTTTGTCACCGGATACCCTCCGTCAGTTGGCAACACCACCATCCTTACTGTGGTGGATAGGTTTTCCAAAACTGCACATTTCATTCCCCTTCCCAAGTTACCCTCAGCCAAGAAGACGGCCCAACTTATGGTGCAGCACGGCTTCCGGATCCATGGACTTCCGGTCTTCCGGATCCATGGACTTCCGGTCTTCCGGATCCATGGACTTCCGGTCAACATGGTCTCTGATTGGGGTCCTGAGTTCTCGTCCAGGTTCTGGAAAGCATTCTGCACCCTCAATGATTCATCGGCCAGCCTGTGCTCCAGGTTTCATCCCCAGTCCAACGGCCAATCGGAGCGAGCCAATCATGACCTGGAAACTACTTTTCGCTGCCTAGTCTCTGCCAACCCCACTACCTGGAGCCAGCAACTTGTGTGCGTGGAGTACGCCCGTAACTCCCTTCCCTGCTCAGCCACTGGACTCTCAACCTTCGAGTGTTCCTTCGGTTACCAGCCCCTCTTCCCCGAGCAAGAGGTCAGAATACCCTCGGCCCAGATGTCGGCGTACCTTGAAGAGAGCTTGGCCCGCTCTTCTTTAGATCTCCTCCATGTATCGGCGAGAAGCGGATCGCCCCCGGACCCGGCTCCACGCTATCAACCCGGGCAGAGGGTATGGCTGTCCACCCATGATATGCCCCTTCGGGCGGAGTCTCGAAAACTTTCCCCCCATTTTATTGGTCCATTTCCCATCTCTAAAGTCCTTAGCCCCTCTGCTGTTCATCTTCTGTTGCCCCGTACCCTCCGTATACAGTACCAGTCAAAAGTTTGGACACACCTACTCTTTCAAGGGTTTTTCTTTATTTTTACTATTTTCTACATTGTAGAATAATAGTGAAGACATCAAAACTATGAAATAACACATATGGAATCATGTAGTAACCAAAAAAGTGTAAAACTATCACAATATATTTTAGATTTTAGATTCTTCAAAGTAGCCACCCTTTGCCTTGATGACACAAATACTCTACTGTATTTATACCTGCGTTTTCTGTTTGTCTGTTGCCAGTTCGTCTTGTCTGGTCATGTCGTCCCAGCATGTTTTCCATGTGTTACCTGTGTTACTCTCTAGTTTTGTTTTCTAGTCTTCCCTGTTCTGACCTTTCTAGCTGCCCTGACCCTGAGCCCGCCTGCCGTTCTGTCCCTTGTTGACTCTGACTTGGATGATGAACCTCTGCTTGCTCTCGACCTGCCCTTTAGCCTGACCCTTTGTGATAATAAATATTCTGAGTACCGAACCATCCACCTCCTGTGTCTGCATCTGGGTCATACCTGAGTCGTGATACTTTTTGAGGTGCAACGGGAGAAGACAGATCCCTTATTGGAGCGCTAGTGTGCTTTGTTCCACCAAATGATAATCATTACCCTGTCTATGTAGACAAGTGAATGGTGCTAGAAACCCACTCTGCAGTGATGTTTGACTGAGGTCGCAAAACAACTGCACAACCACTGGGTTATTATAGAGCCTCATTAAGTGAAGCGACTACAGAGCGGCAAAGAGGGAAGGAGAGAGAGAACAGAGAGAGGGAGGGATGTAAAGAGGGAGGGGAGATAGAAATAGGAAGGGAAGGGATATGGAGAGAAAGCAAGAGAGATCAATGGTGAGAGAGATATATACAGGAATTGAGAGAAGGCAGAGGGAAAGGGAGGGAGATGGGGAGAAAGTAAGAGAGAGAGAGATGATGAGAGAGATACATACAGGAATTGAGAGAGAGCAGATGGAGAGGGAGGGAGATGGGGAGAATGAGAGTGAAAAGAGAGAGATAAAGAAAGCAGTGAGCGAGAGAAAGAGAAAAATCTGAGCTGATTTCTGAGGTGATAGCTACAAACACAGATGCCTTTCCACACTTAAAATGGAGACTATGACTAAAGAACCCAATTAAGGATCTTTCTTAGGGGAGCCATCTTGGGAGGGAGATGGGGGGGATGAGTCTTGGTGGGACGTGAGCCCTGGGCTACACACACTAATTAGACTGAGGCAGGGGGTGGAAGGGGGGTAGAGGATGTGAGATCCAAGCCTGTCACTGGGAGGGAGATGGGGTCCATGGAGCTCCACAGTCCCAGAAACAAAATTACTCACATTTAACTGCTTCACTTACGGACAAGAGTTTGAGTGGTGTAGCGATGATGCTACAGCACAGCACAGCAAACTCACTCATACAATACTCCTCTCTCTGTTCTCTGTCTCTCTCTCCTTTCCTCTCGCTGCTATAGCTACTTCAGTGACAGAGTGAATTTTAGGAGTACATTTGAGGCTACTGTTAGATTTGAGTTGAAACTGTGACGCCGACAAAGAACAAATACACTCTCACATTTACCCACATGTTTGGAGAGAGTCAGTCAGAATATTCCCTTTTAATAGCCACACAATTGGCGTCATGTAACATTTGTACAAAATTGAACTGTCTAATAATTATTGTACATGTTTGAAAACGTATCTGTGAGGAACTGTTTAATCTGATGCTATGAGGACCAGCTAGCCTCAACAGGGTTTTGTAAAACACGTTTAGAATCAGACATTTGCAAAGTGAATCTCTTTAAACAGGTAAATGAAACCTGGAATATATTTCTCATGTGGCGTTAATGACAAGCTTCATGAAAGTGTCAGAAAGTGAAATAGAAATACAAATGTGTGTGTGTTAGCGTACAGATCTGATGAAGAATTCCAGCACTGATCATCCCTCCCTCTGTTTGGTTTTAACTTTTCCCTGTAGTACAGTGAGCGAGAGGAAGAAGAAAAAGAGAATGCCTCAAAGGCTTCTGGGAGTTTTTGTCATGTTTCCCTCCAGACACTGTGTTCGCATGTACACATCAGATCCACCCTTGGAGGAAGAAACAGAGACACATACTCTACATACACACACACGCACAAACATACACACATACACATACACACACACACATACACACTGCAGTGAGAAAATCCTCCTAGGATCATTAGGTTTGTCATGCTGTCTAATTCTGATCCACCTACAGTAGGAAAGTAGAATGCCACGACTGTGTTACGTCGTCGCCATTCATCTCACAATGTTTACATCCCCTTTTACAGGGCTGACGACTGTTTGTACAGCGTGTTTGTACATCATTATAAATACATTTAAATATTAATTATAGCGCATCACAAACACACAGTTGTGCCCTTTTATTCACTTTTATTTTGCTGCTCAACTCTTTGAAATGGTGACAGCATTGTGAGCACCTGGGGTGATGAAGAGAAGAACGGCTTGTCATTTAAAAAGATAAAAACAGAAGTTCAAACGCATGTGAAGCTGTCACACTTGGCAAATGAAGATAGTGTATTCTCAAAAAGTGAAATGTAGATCGGCCTCAGAGTGGAAAGTGTTAGGGACATGGTGCACTCAAGGTGGGGGCATATTCCAAATGGGCACATTCTAAAATCAATCTTCATGGGAATTATAGTCCCAATGTACCGTGTCAGAATAATGCTTTGCCTCGTTTCAGTTTCTCAAAGTCGGCGAGAGACCCAAAAACACAGATAAACATCACACTCCAAAAAACACTGACAAACTTAACACTAAATAATATAATGTAATATTGTTTAAATAATATTTTGTGTGATGACTGCATAGTCTCGCAGTTTTTTATTTATTTTATTTTATTTTACCGTTATTTTACCAGGTAAGTTGACTGAGAACACGTTCTCATTTGCAGCAACGACCTGGGGAATAGTTACAGGGGAGAGGAGGGGGAAGAATGCGCCAATTGTAAACTGGGGATTATTAGGTGACCATGATGGTTTGAGGGCCAGATTGGGAATTTAGCCAGGACACCGGGGTTAACACCCCTACTCTTACGATAAGTGCCATGGGATCTTTAATGACCTCAGAGAGTCAGGACACCCGTTTAACGTCCCATCCGAAAGACAGCACCCTACACAGGGCAGTGTCCCCAATCACTGCCCTGGGGCATTGGGATATTTTTTTTTAGACCAGAGGAAAGAGTACCTCCTACTGGCCCTCCAACACCACTTCCAGCAGCATCTGGTCTCCCATCCAGGGACTGACCAGGACCAACCCTGCTTAGCTTCAGAAGCAAACCAGCAGTGGTATGCAGGGTGGTATGCTGCTGGCTGCTGTAGTCTCGCAGTCTTTGAGAAATTACCCTAAAATTGTTATCCGATCTACAGTAGAATGGGCTATGCTATTACATATGCTTATGCAATAATATCATTAGTAATACAGCAAACCATGGTGATTATTTCTGCTCTATTTCCAAGATATAATCTGGGTATTTTCCCCAGAAATTATGGATGTCACGACATGCATCGCTGTTTACACTAACACGGCGACACGCCAGTTAATACATTTCCTTAATTTAAAACAGAAAAATCGGTTACAGCTTGGCAATAATGGCTATCACAGACAGAGGAAAAAGGAGGATGTAATTTGTGAGAAGAAGTACAACATGATACAGACGTGTTCTTGTGACTTCTAGCACTCATTACAGAGCTGGATCTTTGGACAGAGCATCGGCGTCTTTGAAGGAATCCTTTTAAAAGACACTCCAATTAAGGTGTGTCCTGCGGGTATCTAAGGAAAGTGGGAGAAGGAGAAGTCCTAGTGTACCAATTGAGTACCCACTCACTCACTCCCCTCCTCTCATCTCATCTCCTCTCCTCTCATCTGTCAATTTCGAGCAGGACATACATGACTTCCAAGGAATGATAATGAAAGTGTAGTATAAAAAAGAGCCCCAGCCAAGAGGAACGAGGGGGAATCTCGTCCCAGAAAAAATGTAAAAATGTAAGTGGAACCGCAAAATGAACTTCCAATTATAGAAAGATTTAAGCTGTGGCTAATTCACTGCCACCACCATCAGTTAATATATCTGCCTCATTAACCCAGTGGAATAGTAGAGCATTGTCAGTGACTCAGTGCCTTATGTAATAAGGAAGAGACATATCCATTGAATATAATACTGAGGAAAGGGGAGAACAAAAAAAACGTCAGTCCTGAGTACCCACAAACCCCTGGCTTGTCCAAACCAGGGTAAGGGCATGGGAGGAAGTAAGAGTACAGTAGATTGGAGGAGAGACTAGAATAGGATGTGTCTCCTACCCCTATGGGTGCATGGGTGGTGGACTGTAGGGGGTATTGGGAGAGAGAGAGAGAGAATGAGAGAGAGAGAGAATGAAAGAGAGAGAGAAAGAATGAGAGAGAGAAAGAAAGAGAGAGAGAGAGAGAGTGAGAGAGAGCAGGGAGACCATACCGGAGACCACACCACAGCTAGCCCTGTTAGCACTAACACTGAACCATAGGCCCTCCCCATCAGTACCTCATGCAATATCTCCACTCCATATTTTAATGGGATGGGGGAAGGGGAGAGGTGGAGGGTGGGGATGGGTCTCAGGAGGATTCTGGAAACAATGGTGGTCTAGGAGAGAGCAGAGTCTCTTCTGGATTGTGGATTCTGGGTCACCGAGGCCCAGGAGTCAGTCAATCTGTCCGGTCCGAGGGGGTGGCCGGGCGGGGGTCCTGGGAGGGCTGATTAGACGGAAGCTCTCCCATCATCCATCTCGACAGGCCGGCGAAAATTGTCTACCCCTCGCAGGGTAGAGTTCACAGGGGGAGGCGGTGTGGGAGTATCGGAGGACGGTGGGGGAGAAGGGGGGAGGCGGTGGGGGAGAGGGGGGTGGCCCTGCATACCTGTCACAGCCTTTGGTCTGTTTCAGGGAATCTCAGCAGCAAATTAATAAAATATCATTGCTTCTTCCCTTTACCTGCCTACCATGGCAGACAGCTCTCCCTCTCCTCTCCTCTCTCCCCCCTGCCTGCTTCCCCTATCCTCTCTCCCCCATGCCTGCAGTAACCCCCTGACCTCTCTGACTACAGTGAGAGATGAGGAGTCGAGGTAGCCAGAGAGTGGGCCAGAGTGTCAGGGTGTAGGAGGAGAGAGAAACTCAAAACTCCAGGTAGACCAGGCAGAGAGAGAAGCAACATCTATCTCCTCATCGCTGGATGACAGCTT